>NC_069120.1:24089850-24411517 GCF_025612915.1 Magallana angulata | reverse complement strand
GACTGTCAAATTCTTAATAATGATAAAGTTCATTTGTTCTAATTCAGGAATATACAAAACAACACATGAGCCCATGCACATTTATTTGTATATTTATAAACAAAGTTGTCCGATCCAAGGTATGTGTCCGATGCATGGTTAATTCACCCTATTGAAATTTCTGGTTTATTGCATAATATATTGTATTTTGATTATCTATTCACTGACAACCAAAAATGAATTAATTTCAGAAAAAAATGAGAAAGCGGCACAAAAGCATACAGCAATTACAACTGCTGAGGAGTTGTTCAAATGTAGTTTTCTAACTGCATCGCATGCTACAAATGATGTTAGTTTAAATAATATAGAAGTGCCTCTTATATCCTCCCCTGCACCTTCATGTACTCCAGACTATGAACCCATTTCTCCTTTCAAGTCCTCTTCTCCTCAATCTCAGTCTTCCCAGGCATGTTCTGTTGATTCACTCCCTCATTTTAACAGAGGTTTTGGGTTTCCATCCCCCTTCCACCATTCTACTATCCTATGTATCAACAAAACCAAAATCATTACCCATCAGTCTTCCCTAATAATGTTATGAATGTGCATTCTCCTCCAAAACTCAATCTTTCAACTTCAACGGAATGTCCCCCTTCTCACTCAGATAGCTCTACGCATCTTTTGAATTTGACATCTGACATTCCTTGCACAGTTGACAATGATCTGAATGTTGATTGCGACAGTATATCTAACAAACACAGATGCTGGTGCTAATGTGTCTTCCTGCCCTGCTACATCCTGACAGTCAGACTCCTTTTTATCTGCTCTCTCAGACAACGGCTGTGGCGAATGTATTCTAAAGGATACTGAATTAAATAGTTGTAGAGAGTTTCAGAATCAGCAAGAGAGAGATATTGCCTACTGGAAGTCTGAGGCTCTTAAATTGAGGGTTGAATTAGGTTAATGCTCTTAAAAAATATATATATCTCTGTTTGATGAGTAAATTAAAATAAATTATAAGTTCCTACACAAAAAAACCACAATTTATTTAGCAAATCTGGATATCAAAATTCTGACTTGAATGAATTAAATTTATTAGATAGTAAATTTCGATATTCTGGAATATATTAATTTCAAAAAATACATGCATGCACACATATATAACCCCCCCCCCATGTTCTTTTGTTTCTCACTACCTTTTTTTTTTATCAGAAGCATTAAAGAAAAACAGCTCTGAATCAGCCAAAGAAACATCTGATGGCCAGAGCAACCATTATCTACCAAAAAGGGGAATCTGTGTTGACAAATGTTGTTATCTTTTATTCATTATCAACTATATATACTCATACTTCCGTTGAAATAATAAAGGATTAATAAACAAATAAAAACAACATATTTATATATTTATATTTAATATGTGCAAGCAAGTTATTTAACTTTCCTTATATTTGGTAGATAAGTATTGTCTAATTAATCATTTGTTTTAATTGTAATATTTTAGGTTGTTGCTGAAAACCCAGAAAATTTTACAATCCCAAGGGGTTAGGTCAAGTTTGTAGAAGGACGTGACATATATACTGAAGCCAAGTGGCTCTCCAATGTCAAAAGCCTATTCAGGGGGAAGACAAAACCTCACTGCTTAAAATTGATTATGAATGGACTTGATGAGCCAAATGAAATTCAAAAGAAAACCGCAATGATTTTATTGCAGACGCCTCTTGGCCAGGCTTTGAAAGGTGAGATCAGACTGCAATATTTGTTAAGATTTTAACATTAATATTATTCTTTATTTAGTTTGTTATTTGTATTATGTTAATTTTTCTTTTAAATTTTTCCAGCATTTGCAGTCACAATCTTAGGAATGGACAGCACAGACATTGTTAAAGATATCAACACCAAAATAGGGACCATGTGCCGCGCTATCAAAGAAAACAGACTATCCAAATAGATACCGGTATATATCCTGTGTTCAATTCATTTAGCTCAAAGATCAGCACTGTGTAACTTTTTTTTTCTGGATGGTATGAATTACTAGTATTGGATCTTAATTTGCCAAAAAAAAATGGATTGTGTTCTGTGATTTAAATGAAAACCTTCATAGACACTTTGCTTTTTCATCCAGTTGTAGGTAATATGCATGTTTTCAATTCATTTAAGAATCAAATAGAAATGTTAAAAAGTTCATCCTTAGTCTAATTTCATGTGCAAGAAATCAATTGGACATGGTCACAACAAGATCAAATCATAGCTTAAGTTGGCCATTTGACTATTATGTTTGGAAGACAAATCTGTGGCTCAAGTTTTTATATTATATTGAAGCAAATATTAATTGAGATTTATTTGTCAAAACCAAATTTATATGTATATCTGGCAAGACATGTATAAACTTGTATGAATGAAATTTATTGATGAGCAGTATATCCTCTCAGTCACTGTATATTAAACTGCAATGTGCATGATTATCAAAAATAATTTAAGTATTTAATAAACAATACATGTATTCTTAAAAATGAAATTGTCATCATTTGTTTTTGAAATTCTATTAATATAGAGAAAGTCTAAGGAAGATCATGTAAATTCAAATTACCCTTGTATAAGTAATTAGTCTTTTGTAGCCATTCATAGTTTTAAGGAGTTATAATTGAAAGCTGCCAGAGGTTTATCACAACCTATATATAAGGCTATCCGACAATGTTTGCCAGAGGTTCGCTGCAAACTATACATAGCTATCTGACAATGTTTGCCACTGCTAGAGGTTCGCTGCAAACTGTACTTGGCTATCAGAAGTTTGCCAAAGGTTAACCGCAGAACTTCACCAGAGGTTCACCAAAATCCATATTTGGCTATCTAAAATTTGCGGCAAGTCTGCTGTACACTTCATTTGCATGGTAAAAAGTCACCATAAGGTTGCTGCAGACAAACTGCGGTAACTTTGCTGCTAAGTTTGCAGCAGATTTGCTGAAATACTTCACCAGAAGCCTCTTTTTTCGGTAAGGGCAGTGAGAATAAATAGACGTGGATTTCCAGATGATCTCAAGGGAAAACTTAGATTGCAGAGAGGAGAAAGTCGGACAAGACAGAAGCTTCAGTTTGGCAGGACAAAAAACCAGTGGCTTTCCTGAGCACTCTTAGTAATCCTCGTCTGCAGGTTCCCGTCACCAGACAACATGGCCGCAATGTACTCGATCTGACCCAACCTCATGCTGCCAATGAATACAATAAATATATGAACGGTGTGGACAGGCATGGCCAGCTCCGAATGAAGTATTCTGTTGGCCGTGATAGCAAGAAGGCATGGAAATACATTTTTAGCCGGGCGTATTGCTCAAAGAGCAATAGCCGGCTATTGTCAGCCTGTTCAAGGCGGAAGCTGACCGCAACACCGCCATACGAACTTAAAAGAGTGCATGTTAACTCAGTACTAATCATTGCTGCTTAGTTGAATTGTATTTAAAATTCTACCCTGTTTAATATAGTAAAGAAAATGAAAACAAAGAAGCATGTTTGTATAGACTTTTTTTTTCATTTGAAATGTATGGAAGATTTGAATATTACTGCTCCACATGCACACTCTGTATAGTACGTATTTCAATGTTCATGCGCATACAGAAATAGTACCAGAAGTAAATGAATTTTCATTTAAATTCATGTACACATATGAGATATAATTTTCAATTTCAAAATTTCAAATGTACAAAAGTGATATAAATAACACTTATGATTAATATAGACATGCTTACGTTTCGAATAAAAAAAATCATGTACAATGCGTAGTAATATCAAAACGTAAACAAGATAGCGTGGGTTTGAGAAAGCGAAAGTGTCCAGAGAAGATTTTGAGCAGATTTTCATCATTAGAAGGAATTCAGTAAACAACAACTGCGTAAAAAGATCAAGAATTAGAGAGAAGTTGACATGGTAAATATTGCTTTTCTTATTTATGGAGCTAATCTAAGTTTTGAGCCATAAAAGATATATAACATGTAGTACCTCGGCAGGCACATGCATCGTTACAAGATTGATATAATTTTTACTTTGCGCGTAAAAATGATTAAGTTTTTCTAAGATTATTTTTGATAGTTTATTAAACATCCACGACATACATGTTTGTAGAAAAAAGATGTTTCAATACTGGCCTAGTCATTTTTCAATGTTTACAAATTAAGGTCACGTGATCCCCACTAGAGGTGTTTTCCAACAAATTTCTTTACTTGATCGGCTATCGTCGCATCATTTTGCACAGACTATTACAGTATTTGTATTAATTTTCCTTATCTATCAGTTATTAGAAACCTTGATTATTGATTTATAGGTTTGACTAAGGTCATACGGGTACATTTTTTTTAGATAATTCATTATATGGAGAAATGATTAAGAAATTAACTTGTATGATAAATGATCCTTAAGACAGCGGAAATCTGACAAAGATAGGAATTGAAATCTTGGAGAAAACACAATTTTGAAACTTGGAGATAATTAAAAATTGAAACTTGGAGGGAAATTTGAAAAAACTTGGAGAAATTGAAAATTGGAAACTTGGAGATCATGAATTGTCTTGTATCTGTTACATGCATGTAAATCTTGGAGGGAAGACATATGTTATTGAAACTTGGAGAAAATAGAAATTGAAACATGGAGAGAAATTGAAAAACCTGAAGATATTGAAACTTTGGAAACTTGGTGATCATAATTGTCTTTGAAAAAAAAGAATGTTATGTGAGATATTGAAGCTTGAACTTTCCATATATTTATGATATAAAATATGGTGGATTTTAAAGTATTGTGCAATGCTGACTATCATCAAGGTGATGAATTTTTGTTTAGCGATTTGTCTAGGGGAAGGCAGTGTGTTGCTAATTGTGTTGTATTTCTACTGACAGCATTTGAAGAGAACTATTCTTTTCTTGAATGGTCAAAGGACATATTACACAAAATTTTACATCTTGGGGATTATTTATACTTAAAAATTAGAAATGTTTTGTCTGAAACATCAGATTTCTTACATCCTTCATCGATTCCTTGTCACATGAAATTTGACAATGTGTTTGTTCATTTTCAACTGAAATCAACAATTAGTGGATCAATTTCCTCAGATTTTACAGGCAACTGGCCATTATTGTCATTAGAGATTGCATTTGCAACCCTATGCAGTGGAACTGCTTCCAAGTTGATGATATTCATATGTGTTGGTACAGCAATTGGAATTGTATTCCATGATTCAAAATATTATTTTTTTGATCCTCATGCACGAGACAAGTTTGGTTTACCTTCAGAGTCTGGAAAAAGTATTCTGAGTGTTCTTGAAAATTTATCTGAGGTTTGTGTTTACCTACGGAAGTTTGCATCTTCTCTGACTGCTTTAAAGCCCCAAGAAATTCAGTATGATTTGCATCATATTGTGTTTAACAAACCCAAAAAAATTTACTGCAAAAGCCATAGTGCAACTAATATTATAACAGTTCCCTACAAGGTGAACTGCATAAATTCAGTAAAGGTCAATGGTGGTCAAAGGAAAAGAAAGGCATCTATTGAAGAAAATGTGTACATGAGCAAAGGAAAGCAAGCAAAATCAACAGAATTTGATCAAAATAGATTAAGATCAACAGAATGTTTGTCCGAGACTGAACATACAACTCCAAATAATGGAGTGTCATATATAGATAATTGTATTGAAAATCAAACTGTTCGATCCTCTACTCACTTCTCTGTAGATAATGTCTTTGTAAGGGATCACATACAATCTTCAGAACAGTTCACTTTAGATAGAAATGAAAATTTTCAAACCTCTGTTTGTCAAAATGTGTCAGACCAGCCAACAAATTCAACTGAATCTCAGACTCAGTCTCTGCAGGACATTGATTGTATTTACAAGACATTTCAATCAAAAATAGCAGATGGTCCTCTGTATGTTTGTACTTGTTGCACACAAACATTTTTCCGCCACTCTGTAAGCATGACCTCATTGGTCAGATTCAAACATCAGCATTTGATGAATGTTTGTTTGTCAAATATTAAGAGTGTAAACAACAATGAATGGATTTGTAAAACATGTTTACTTGCCATTCAACAAGGTAAAATTCCTGCATGCAGTACTGCAAATAATATGAAATTTCCCATTATTCCAGAGCAGTTGAATATTACTCATCTAGAGGAAAGACTTATTTCACCAAGACTTGCATTTATGCAACTTAGAGAGCTTCCAAGAGGTGGCCAATTAAATTTAAAGGGTAATGTTGTTAATGTACCAGCAGATGTCAATGCAACAGTAAAACAACTACCAAGAATGTTGGATGACACAGAAACAATACCAGTAAAATTAAAACGAAAACTGTCATATAAACACAGTGTTGCATTTGAGAAAATTAGACCAAACAAAGTGCTTGAAGCTGCAAAGTGGTTAGTTGAACATAGTGATTTATTCAAAAATGAAGGCATAGAAATAAACAATTCTTGGTTTGAGGATGCAAGCAGGTGTATACAAAGTGAAGAAGTTGAAGATAATCAAAACTTAGTAAATGATGCCCCTGAGACACAGAATTTGTTGCAATCTAAGGATGCAAATCAGTCCTCTGATGACTGGACTGAAGAAGATAATTTTCATGACCGACCAACAGGCAATACTGACACTGTTTTACAAGCAATGGATTTTAGGGAATATAACCAAATATTGTCTTTAGCACCTGGTGAAAATCAAACACCCCTTGGTCTATTTCAAGATGTGTATTCTGAGTATTTAGCTTTCCCAACTATATATTGTGGACAAGCTAGACCAGACAATTCGTTAAGATCTATTCCAGTACATTATAGCAATATTTGTAAATGGGAATTACGAAATGTTGATAGAAGGGCTGCGATGTCTATACCAAATATTTTCTATAAACTAAAACGACTTCAAATTAAACAAATTCGTGACAAAGTGACTCTAGCAGTAAGAAAATGTAAAACCAAAGGGAAAAAAATGACTGTTTCTGAAGTGCTATCTCCTAACTTTGTTGACAATTTGGTAAAACAAGATGATGGATTTAGAGTACTGAGGAACTTAAGGGGATCACCACCTTATTGGGAGCAAACAAAGAAAGATGTATTTGCTATGATCAGGCAATTAGGAAAACCAACTTGGTTTTGCTCCTTTTCAGCTGCAGAAACAAAGTGGCCACCCCTACTGAAATGTTTAAACAAATTGGTCAAGCAAAAGTCTCTAACTGATGAGGAAGTCAGTGCATTGACATGGGAAGAAAAATGCATTTTGATAAAATCTGACCCAGTAACCTGTGCAAGGTATTTTGAACATAGATTCCAAACATTTCTGGTCAATGTGATGAAAAGCAAAATGAATCCAATTGGAGAAATTGTTGATTTTTTTTACCGAGTAGAATTTCAGCAAAGAGGATCTCCACATGTGCACATGTTAATTTGGATAAAAGATGCACCTGAATACAATGGAACAAATCATGAAGAAGTGGCAAAATTCATTGATAAACATGTTACATGCAAAAAAGATGATGAAATATACAATTTAGTTAATTACCAAACTCATAGACATGCTAGAACCTGTAGGAAAAAAGGAAAAGCCATATGTAGATTCAATTTCCCCCTTCCTCCCATGCCTAATACAGTTGTTCTGGATCCCATTCTTGATGAAGAAGAAAAAGCCCTTGGAATTCAGAATTTTCATAAAATTGCCAAAATGTTATCTGATATGAAATCAAATGATACACAGGAATTTGTCATTTTTGATGACTTTCTATGCAAACTAGACATGAATTTGGCATCTTACTTGCAGGCAATACGGTCAACACTGTCTGTCTCCAAAATTTTCTTAAAGCGTACTGTGGAAGAAGTGCGCATTAACAGCTATAACAAAACTTTATTGAAGTGCTGGGAGGCAAACATGGACATACAGTTCATACTTGATCCTTATGCTTGTGTTTCATATATAGTGTCATATATCTCAAAAGGTCAAAGGGGTTTATCAAACATATTATCTGAAGCATGCAAAGAAGCCAAACAAAAAGACAGTGATATAAGACAGCAAGTAAGAAGAATTGGTAATCAATTTCTTAGCCATGTGGAAATAGGTGCGCAGGAAGCTGCATACTTGGTTCTTCAAATGCCTTTGAGGAAATCTTCCAGAGAAGTGGTTTTCATTGACACAAATGAATTAAACAATAGAACAGTCTTACTAAAACCATATTCCAGTTTAAAAGATATGCCAGAATCCTCAACTAATGTGGAATCAGATAATGCTTTAAAACGCTACAAGAGACGACCAAAACAGATGAGCAAATACTGTTATGCAGATTTTGTTACTTGGTTTGATACATCTCTAGAAAAGTGTAAGAAGCAAGTTGAAAATTGCGAAGGAGAATTGTTGGAGGAAGATTATTCACATGACCTAGAAGATGATATTTTAGCTTCAGCTGAATCAAATGAAGATACAGACAGTTTTTCTCATAATGAGCAGACATTGTTTGAATTTAGAGATGGAACCATTATGAAGAAGCGCAAAAAGCAGAAGGTATTGAGATACCATACCATTGCACTAAATGTTGATAGGGAAGGTCATTATAGGCAGTTATTGATGTTATTTACAAAATGGAGAAAAGAGGAAACAGATCTCTTACATGGCTGTCATACATATGAAGAAAGTTTTACGAAGGTTAAGGATGAAGTGGAGGGAGTTAAAGCTCGATATATGAAGATATCATGTGAAATTGGAGAGGACATGTTGCATGATGTAGATGATATGGATGACTATCAAAGGAATGTTGTCTTGCCTGAAAATGAACATCAAGAAACAATTGATTCTGCTCAGGGTTCTACATTGTCTGATAATTTTGGTTGCTTTGACCCTGGAACAGAAAGTCATTGCACAGGCACAGTATCAAACAATGAATATGATATTGGTCAGGATTTTGGAATAGCACGTAAGCGATTTGAGAATGAATCGTTACCAATGAATGAAATGTCAGATAATAATTACAGGTCATTAGTACAGAGTCTGAATGAAAAACAGAAGCAATTTTTTTACAATGTTTTAAACCATTTCAAAACAAATGAAACGCCCTTGTATACATTTCTTACTGGTGGAGCAGGTGTAGGAAAAAGTGTTCTTTTGCGATCTCTTTACCAAGCTCTTATTAAGTACTTCAATCATAAAGTAGGTGAAAACCCAGATAACCTGAAAGTACTTCTTTGTGCACCTACTGGCAAGGCAGCTCATAACATAGGAGGAAATACAATACATTCTGCATTTGGTATACCAGTTGGAAGAGGATTTGCATTCAAGCCCCTAGATATGCACCAGCTCGATTCTATGAGATGCAGGTTCTTTCATTTGAAAATTGTATTCATAAATGAAATCTCAATGGTGGGAAAAAGAATGTTTAATTTCATAAACTTAAGGTTACAAGAGATAAAAGGGTGTTGCAAACCATTTGGTGGTGTAAGTGTGATAGTATTTGGAGACTTGTATCAGTTAAAACCTGTAATGGATTCCTGGATATTTACTATACCTCGTGTAGGCATTGAATCTATTGGTGCTAATTTGTGGCAAGACCATTTCACCATTTTTGAATTAGAGGAAATAATGCGTCAAAAAGATGACAAATCATTTGCCCAACTTCTGAATAGGCTACGGGAAGGAAACCATATGATTCCACAGGACATACAGATTCTGCAGTCAAGACTGCTCAATGCACCAAATGCTATTCATCCACCAGACTTAGATTTGATACCTCATTTATTTACCACCCGTGCAGAGTGTGATTTGCATAACTTCCATCTATTAACAAAACTGCCTGATTCTATGAAGGCAGTTGTACACTCAATTGACAGTGTTTCAGGAAATGTTCCATGTTCATTAAAAGAAAAAATATTGAACAAAGTGCCAGATGATGCAGGGAAAACAATGGGACTTCAAAAAAATCTCCATCTTGCCATTGGACCCCCATATGAATTGTGCTTAAATGTAAGTGTAGAAGATGGCTTAACAAATGGGGCATCCTGTTCAATAAAAATGTTCGACTATCGTGTAGATTCATCGCATCATCGTGTCAGTATTGTTTGGGTTGAGTTTGAAAACTCCTCATCTGGCTGCCAATGGCGACAAAAATATTCCAGTTTATATACAACAAATGTTCCCCATAGCTGGACACCAATATTAGAGGTTACAAGATGTTTTAACATTCAGCATTACAAAACTTATAATGTTGTTAGACGACAGTTTCCCCTACAGATGTCTGCAGCAAAGACTATACATAAGGCACAAGGGTCTACTATGAATAGTGCAGTTTTACATTTTGGAAGCAGGAAAAATGACCATATCCATTATGTTGGTTTAAGTCGTATCAAAAACCTGTCCAACCTCTTTATCAAGGAATTAAACTCCAAAAAGATAAGTATTTGTTCAGATGTCCGAGAGGAAATGAACCGTATGACAACAACATCACCACTGCAACTCAGGTTACCAGATCTGAGTAAACTGAACAATAATTGTGCACTTGTATGTTTTCATAACTGTCGCTCTTTGAGAAAACATATTGATGATCTTCGTACAGACATTTATTTGAAGCATGTGGATATTCTAGCTTTATGTGAAACTAGAGTATTTGAATCAGACCTAGATCTCAACATTGAAGGACTCTCTTTGTTTTGTGCTGATCAACAACAAAGCAAACATGGAATGGCACTGTACTACAAACCAAATATCGTTCAGAACCAATTAATTGCAACCTCAATTAGTGGTATAGAACTACTTATTACAATCTTGGATGTTGCAAATATTTGTTTTATTTATTGTCCTCCAAAATCAGCTACCAATCAGAATTTTGCAAATGTCATGCAATATTTACAGTCAATCATAAATATAACTAAACCAACCATTATAATGGGAGACTTTAATCAAAATGCATTACAAAATTGTTCAGTATTAAACTTCCTTCAGCACAATTACTCATTTCATCAAATTTTGAAATCTCCAACAACTGATTATGATTCTTGTTTAGATCATATTTACATAAATTTCCCCCAAGATCGTCTTTGTCTTTCTGGAACATTAGAATCATACTATTCTGATCATAAACCAATATATTTATCAGTGATATCAGAAACATCTTAAAACATGATAACTTTTCAGCTTGTCACAAGTCTAAATTCATCTTGTTGTGCCTGCCAATACAAATGTATTACACCAAACAATATATTCATTCAATTTTCTTAATCTGCTGTACATTAATATTCAATAAACTAATTAACATATCACTGTTTCAGGCTACAACTATCTCTCTGTCAGATCTGATGGCTCAAAAGGGTCAAATCCCTTACACTAAGAGTGTTAAAGCCAAAGTGATCGACACCGATCCGGAACATTCCTACACCAATGAGAGAAATGAGTCACGTATTCTGAAAAACTGTGTCATAGCTGATGAGGGAAAAGCAGTTCTGTGCGTCGTGTATGACCAGACAAAATTCCCAAGATTCAAGGAGGGGAGCTCAGTTATCTTGAGAAATGTGATTAAGAAGCCTGATGGGGTTGCTGTCACTAGCAACACAAAGGTATTCCCCTGTGCAGAAGTTAGTGTTCCTGAGCACATTGTGAACCAAGCTAAAAATCTTCTGCACCCCCCACCTGCCCCAACAAAGACGGTGAGCGAAGCTTTGAATTCGCCGCCTAAAGAGAGAGTTTCAATAAAGGGGACAATCACCCAGGTAAGACACAAACTTTACAAATTCAATTTGACATTTTGTAATTAATATTTATCAAAAAATTGTTAATGGAGTGATTTAATTTAATTAGTATATGTCTGATATATATGCCATCGTCTAAGTTTATGTATTTTTTTATAAATCATCTCTTCCTCATTATTATAACAACTATTATCTCTTATCTTACCTATATTTTTCTATATTTTAGGAAGAAGCAACAAGACAAGTTTTTGTAAGGGAGGAAAGAGTTAATGTAAAGAACATTTACATAGAGGATGCAACAAGCAAGTGCAAAGTTGCATTGTGGCGCAGCTTTGCTGAAAAAGACATAAGACCAGGAGATTATGTCCATATCACAGATGTTGTGATCAACACCTTCCGCAATGAAGTGTCCTTGACAACAACTTCAAAAACCAAAATTACAGTAAGTAGTTATACTTATCACTTTCTTACTTGCTAAGAGTGCCAACTTCATATACAAACAAAAAAGGAGTTGCATACTACACGTAGTATATAAGTGTAACAAAGATGTCATGATTTGACAATGTATTTCTCAATATTCCTGATTTAAAAGAACTGGGGTAAAGAACTGAAAAAATAACCATGATCTTATGTTTCTAGAAGACGGATTGTCCTCCAGAAGTGAAAGTCAAGCAGGCTGTCTCTGGCTGTGTTGATGGGGAAAATATGACATTCCTGTTGGAAGATGATACCATTCTAACCATGCCATTGGAATTGGTAGAAGTTGCCCTACCAAATGTTGAGAAAGAGGAAATTGAAAGTTATGTAATCAGCCGCTGCAATCCGATGCTGTCTATTAGATGCACCTCAAAGGGGAGCAGTGTCATAAGCATTGAGTTTTTGTGAACATTAATGTAATGTTCTTTGAACACTTAATAATCTTAAAGGAATTCTATAAATAATCTTCGCCATGTTTAATGTCTCCATTAAAAGATGTTTACTTTTATCATAAACATTTGCTTGAAAATAATTTGGAAATTTTCTGCTGTCCAGAAACATTTTTAGATGTGAACTGATCAATTGCATGTTGAGTAGTTGTATTGTTTTGTAGGAGTGTGGATGTTCTTGTGAATTTTGTTTTTTTTGTTATGCTTGTCTGCATATTTCTTATCAAATTGTAACATTTTTTAAAGCAAGTTCTGCTCTTTTGTATATATTTCATCTAAATACTTTGTTTGTTTACATATGGATTGTTCTAAACAGAGAGTCTAGAAATCTTAACATACGGCTATGTTTCAAGGTGATTTTGCCTTGTTTCTTATCTGGCATAGAGACTCTGCATATACCAGGTTATGTCCTGCTACCTAATTTCACTTATTGTATAGCCATTATTGCAAATATCATTTTTATAAATTTCTCAGAATAATATCATTACACAGTCCTATATGTTCATACATTTCGTTAAAAAAAAAACAGGTTGTGAATAACAACATACAATGTCCTTTGAAAATATATCATACAATATAATTCTTTACCTTTCAATTATTCCTATATTTCATTGCCCTATTACATTTTCATTTACCTGACTATAATCCTAAAATATGTGTCATACCAATTGTAACATATATTTTGCATAGAACATATGAAAGTTGACATCATAAGTATTTTTAAAACCTGATATTTTTCAGAAAGTGCCAAAAAATGCCATATTTTACAATTGTTTACCTCTTACATATTTTTATATTTCATTGCTCAATTACTTTTTCAATTATGCTTCCTAAAATCCCAAAATATGTGTCATACTAATTGTGTAGTGCCGAAAAATGCCATGACCTTTTCATCAATTGTGTGCTTGTCTGAAATAGTATTGATGCATTTCTCTCTGTGGACAAGTTATCTTCTAAAATATGTTACAGTTTTTTTTAAATTGTTCAGTTCTCCTACATGTTTAACATAAACATGTTAATTGGACAAATATTGTAACATTTTTCTACCTTTAAATTTATTGTTGTTTTGATAATGTAGTACACATATGTAATGTTGGGTTTTTGTTTAGTTTACCAAACCTTTACTTGTAATGTTTACATTACATGTATTTCTATTTCTTAAAAGATTGTGTGCTTATTTCATGCCAATTTTAATATTCATAAGTACTTATGAAAATAGGATGGCCAATCATATATATTCTAATTACACCCAATCATTTACTCTAATATTCCCTATATAGTGCCAAAAACAGTGCTGCCAAATAGAACTCATATCTTGCCATGAAAATAGCACATATTTTTGTTTTATATTTCCTACTGTCTAAATGTGTTCAGCTAGTCTTGTATATATGACTTTTGTTACCTATGTTTTGATTGTTAAAATCTGATAATACTCATTTTCAATTGCAATGTCTTCAAACTTTCAAAGACCATCATGCTCACGCATAAAATGTTCATTTACATTGTCTGACCATATATTGCCCCATCAGAAATGTCTGATGTGTTATTTTTTTTTTCATCTTCAAAATCAATTTTACTTGTTTATTTCATTTCCTTGGGCATATTATTTGATTAGTGCACACTTGACATTAAAAACCATATAGAATTATATTTGCTTGAAAAGGTCCATAATCTACAAACAGTTTTGCTTACGATATCTACCTTGCACAAACAATATCAACTGCTTAAACACATATGATATTTGAAACGTGCTTTTCAAAACAAACCAATCACCAGTACACTGTTTAAAAACTTAAATTATTTTAACATCATAGTAAGTACGTAAGATCAACTATGATGAACAATTTCAAACATAGGCTTAGTTGTTGATTGTTCTAGTTTTATGACTAGACAAAAAGTTATTCATATCTAGATTTACTCTTTAGATAGCAGTGTCTAATCTGTAGGTAGTACTTATTAGGATGTGTTGTATAGATACTAGAAAATTTTTTACCTTCTAGAATAGATTATACCCCTGCTCAGAAGAAGATGCTTTTATTTACCATTTTACCCATGTGTCTGACTGACTGTAACAAATTTTAATAACATTACTCTCTGCAACTATTATTCTAAAATGCTTGACAATCAAACACTGTGTTTGTTTAGGTATGCTAAATGTAGGGATGAATTTTTGTACAAATATTGTGTCGATTTTCTGTTAAATTATTACTGTTTCTATGTTAGATATACATTTTAAACATATTTTCACAACCACTCATTAATTGTGTTTCAAACTTTCACACTCTTTTCGTCCAGTCCTGCTAGAAGGAGGGTTTCTTATCTAAATAAAGAAACTTTGGCTCATTCTGTTTCTTTATCTCATAGCGGGGGTATTGTTACTGAGCATTGGCTAGCAGATACATGTGATTTTTTCCTGTTTCACATTTTATGCATGTGTTCTTCTCCATACAATTTTGTTGTGTATGAAATATCATTTGTTTTAAAAAAAACCTTCCACTGCTCCTTTAACTGTTATTATTATTCATTGATATTGCATTTAATATATCGCTAATCTGTTTGTTTATCCTATTGGTGAAAAATTACTTTACATCTACATAGTTACTAGATTCTGCCTCACCAAAGACAGCGTTCTTTGTTTTACAAAAGTAATAATTTCTTGGTTTATTCATACTTTATCTATAGTTCATCTTTGTTAAATATGTGACTTATCAAACGTTAATAAATCTCTATCACAAACAGATACTTGTTTTGATTTACTGAGTTTATTTGAGAATTAAGTACCTGTAATCTAACAATCTCAAAAGTCCAATGCATGATTAATTTATTAAAAGTACTCTGTAGGCAAATGAATACTTGTAAAATGACACAAAATGCCCCTACCATGCAAAATAAATAAACAACTTAATTCAAAATAAATAAACATCTTAATTCAGATTTCCTAAAATCCAAGGAAATATACTGGGTATGTTCATTTTCTGCAGACTTGGAATTGCACTGATATCTGCAGCTATGGGTAAAGCTCAAAATATTATAAAAAATAATGGAAATAACGCATCAAAATGAGAAAATACTAACAAACAAATAACAATTTAGATGATTATAGTTTCAATATAAATGTAATTCTATATTTTATATAAATTAAAACGCACAAAACCCTGCATCTTAGCCCGGCTTTCAGTACTTTCAGTACTTTGATTCATTTTATTTTGAACTGTGCAATGGTGAATGCTTTCATAATATTCAGTAATGAATCTCAGAGGAAGAATTCAAAGAAAAGGTTCACTCATGTGGACTTCAGACTAGAATTGGCTCAACACCTAATCGCTGGTTTTTCTGGCAGAAAAAGAAAGTCTATTGAGAACCGTGAAGTTGTACATGAGCCCCAAAACTTTGCTGGTCATGAATCTACCCATATGGGAACAAAACCAAGATGCACACACATGAACAGAAAGGAAAGAAAAGAGACTGTTTATGGATGCAAAGTGTGCAATGCACATTTGTGCAAAGATGGATGCCACTTTGCATACTATTCTGCACAGTAATAAGAACAAGAGGCCCATGGGCCACATCGCTCACCTGAGGAACAATAGGTATGATAAAGTCAGCTTAATGGAGTCATAATACAAACAATCTGCACAATGTACAATAATACATGTAGATCCTGTATAAATAAAATCCATTTTTCCCCCTTGGAACTCGGATAGCCCTGATTGCTGCCAATATTTACAAGAGCAGACTTTAGTTACCGCTCCTGCACATGTATAGGGACTCAACGTTACGCAGGCAGGGATGTCCGCACACCTACGCAACTCAACAGGTACCAACGTTAACGCAAGCAGGGATAACGCAAGCAGGAATGAACGCACACTTGCGCCAACAGCTCAACATAACGCAAGCAGGGAATGCCGCACACTTGCGCTAGAAAGGCCAGAACACCAGCAGAGATGACCATTTACTAGTGCTCCGCCACAACCACCACAAGCAAGTATGACCACACACTTGTATTAATGCTATACAGGGCAGGAAAGAGCGCACACTCTGTATCATAGGTTAGAAATCCTAAGATTAGATAGAGCAGGGGTGTCCACACACTCAATCTATCCTTACCTGTTCAAGTTTAACCCCAAACAGTCGCACATTGTAATGCAAGAGACACTGTCCCTATATATGTGCCGGCCTAAAATAATTCATAGTATCTAAAAATTGGAAATCAAAAATAAACAAACTAATCCGGCCTAACCAAAAACTACTTACGCAGAACAACTTATATACATTGAATATTTATTATTGTATAAAAATAATCATCACAATAATTGGTTAACAGTGGATGCATTAATTAAAATAATCAAGAATCAATAAATCAAGGGCAATAACTCAATACAGAAATACAAAAAGATTTTAATGAAGAAATAGCTGCCTGCCTCAATTTTATAGTCATATCACATGTTGAGTATTGCAGTTTTCAAAAAGCTCCTTTTCAATTGTTTACATATGGGATATTTAGCTGCATCAAACTCTGAACCTTCTTGTGAGGCCGAAGAATTGTCCTGGAGCCAAAGTCTTAACAATTATAAAGTATCATCTTGCTGATCCGTTTCTAGGAAGAAGATTTTTAAAGATTTGCTCTATATATTCCTATGTAAAACTTTAACACCCCCCCCCCCCAATGTGGCCTCACCCTACCCCCAGGGATCATGATTTTCACAACTTTGAATCTACACTACCTGAGGATACTTCCACACAAGTTTCAGCTTTCCTGGCTTATTAGTTTCTGAGAAGAAGATTTTTAAATATTTACTCTATAAATTCCTATGTAAAACTTCAACCCCCTCATTGTGCCCCACCCTACCCCCAGGGATCATGATTTTCACAACTTTGAATCTACACTGCCTGAGGATGCTTCCACAAAAGTTTCAGCTTTCCTGGCTGAATAGTTTCTGAGAAGAAGATTTTTAAAGATTTACTCTATATATTCCTATGTAAAATTTTAACACCCCCCCCCAATGTGGCCTCACCCTACCCCCGGGGGTCATGAATTTCACAACTTTGAATCTACACTACCTGGGGATGCTTCCACACAAGTTTCAGCTTTCCTGGCTGTTTAGTTTCTGAGAAGAAGATTTTTAAAGATTTACTCTATAAATTCCTATGTAAAACTTCAACCCCCCCATTGTGCCCCACCCTACCTCCAGGGATCATGATTTTCACAACTTTGAATCTACACTGCCTGAGGATGCTTCCACACAAGTTTCAGCTTTCCTGGCTGAATAGTTTCTGAGAAGAAGATTTTTAAAGATTTACTTTATATATTTCTATGTAAAATTTTAACACCCCCCCCCCCCCAATGTGGCCTCACCCTACCCCGGGGGTCATGAATTTCACAACTTTGAATCTACACTACCTGAGGATGCTTCCACACAAGTTTCAGATTTCCTGGCTGTTTAGTTTCTGAGAAGAAGATTTTTAAAGATTTACTCTATATATTCCTATGTAAAACTTCGACCCCCCATTGTGGCCCCACCCTACCCCCAGGGGTCATGATTTTCACAACTTTGAATCTACACTACCTGAGGATGCTTCCACACAAGTTTCAGCTTTCCTGGCTGTTTAGTTTCTGAGAAGAAGATTTTTCAAGATATACTCTATATATACCTATGTAAAACTTTGACCCCCCATTGTGGGCCCACCCTACCCCCGGGGGTCATGATTTTCACAACTTTGAATCTACGCTACCTGAGGATGCTTCCACACAAGTTTCAGCTTTCCTGGCTGTTTAGTTTCTGAGAAGAAGATTTTTAAAGATTTACTCTATATATTCCTATGTAAAACTTTGACCACCCATTGTGGCCCCACCCTACCCCCGGGGGTCATGATTTTTACAACCTTGAATCTACACTACCTGAGGATGCTTCCACACAAGTTTCAGATTTCCTGGCTGTTTAGTTTCTGAGAAGAAGATTTTTAAAGATTTACTCTAAATATTCCTATGTTAAACTTCGACCCCCCCATTGTGGCCCCACCCTACCCCCGGGGGTCATGAATTTCACAACTTTGAATCTACACTACCTGAGGATGCTTCCACACAAGTTTCAGCTTTCCTGGCTTTCTGGTTCTTGAGAAGAAGATTTTTGAAAATTTCTTGAAATTTTTCATTAATTTCTAATTATCTCCCCTTGAAAACGGGTGTGGCCCTTAATTTTCACAACTTTGAATCTTCTTTGCCTAAGGATGATTTGTGCCAAGTTTGGTTGAAATTGGCCTAGTAGTTCTTGAGAAGATGTTGAAAATGTGAAAAGTTTACGGACAGACGGACAGACAGACAGACGGACGGACAGACGGACGACAGACAAAATGTGATCAGAATAGCTCACTTGAGCTAAAAAACAGACCAACAATCAAAGAAAAAAGAAACTTTTTCAGAAAGACAATCAGTAAATTTGTATTTCTTTTGACCTATTTGTTGCAAATATGTAAATAAATGTGTTTTTTTATTTCACCATGTTATAGATAAATCATTGCTGAAAAAGTAAATATATACTTTTATTGGCTTCTGCCAAATAATAGTGAAAATATCAGAGTAAATGTAAACACAGTCAGAGAGTCTTGTATATCCTTCGTCCTCTTACGTACATTCATAGCTAAATATGCAGTATCCAGCCAAGCGCAGATAATGACCACTTATTCATAGAAACAATAAAAGATTTCCCGCCACTACCCATCATATTAATTCAGTGCTCACTCAGAGAAGACCACCCGCGTTGTGTAACCCATCTCTTTTTTGTTTTTTACTTATTTTTGGACGTTTTTATCTTTTATTGTGTGTGTTAGAACTTTATTATGGATAAAAGTCAGGATTATATTATAATTCAACATCGCTCGGACTCTCCGAATTCCCGATCTGTAGATAATTCTACGGCGAAGGACCAAGAGATGCTGACGCCATTAATTAACATGGCAGGGCGCGCTGCCTCAGAGCAGCTCACTAAAGTGCCCACAGAGGCTTCAATGCCAAACATTTGTGGTTCTAATCCCACCTTTTCTGTGGCAATGCCAAAATTGAGCATCGCTGGCTCAAATAATGATCTCGTTTCTCGAGACGATTACAAGTTGAAGATGCGTCATGTAATCCGATACGCCATCCATTTAGTGGATCTCCTTTGGCGCAAGGTTTGCCCATTCGGCTTTGCCAATCTGCGCCAAATATGAAGCCATTAATTGCAACAGCAGTTGCTCAATTTACGGAAAAGCGTTCTTCCGATGTTCCTGCTACTAAAACTTTTCCGGATTCGGCTGCACGATCAGATCTTAGTTCTACCGGAAATTCGACTGACGTCACACCTAACATGGCGGCGCCCATGATTGATCAACATACAGTGGCTTTGTTGCATAAAGCCTTGGGATTAGACACTATCTTAGTAAGATCTATAAAAGAGTTATCATCATTGATAACAGACAATAAGCGACATGAAGAAAAACATGAGGAAAAAGACGACGATTGGCCTTCAAAACGAATGAAATTGACAAATGACGACCGGGATAGAGATGACATTTCTGATACTGAAGAAAAAGCCGATGAAGACTCAGATTTAGAAGACCTGGACGACTCGAGTCTTGTTTATTTCTGAAAATGCCTGCGGAGATGGTGCTATCAGGAGCGCATGCCGAGTGAGGAGATAACACTACTGCAGTGGTCAGCACTGCGAGTGTAGATAACGAGCTTATCTGAGATGCAGTGAGGGGGAACATGGAAGTTCATCAGCTACAGAGTGAAATTGAATCACTTAGTGGTATTATACAGCTTTTAATCATATGTTTCGCAATACCAGTACATGTATTATATATAAATTTTTTTTTTCAATTATTCTATTCAACTCTTTTTCAAAGAACACTCATTTCAAAATAATATTTGAATGTTTCAGGAATTCCAAACTCAAATGAAGGACAGGGTATTCTCTTGGATCTGAAAAATTTAATCACAAAATGGGAGAGACCTCAGGTTGGCATCAACTTCAATAATCCATACAATTATTATGTTCGTAAGGCACAGGAATCATCGGCGGTGTCGAGAATTGAAAACTGGGAGGAATCGGTATTAACACCCCCAAAACCCTGTAAATTTACATCAACATCAGAACGGAAATCTCCCTTCAGCTGTACTGTTCCTGGCCCAGATTCACTCACAACAGTGACAGACTTTAACTTTTTTGAACCCGGAGAGAACAAGGTAAAGACATGCAATGATCAATTATCTTTTTTCTTTCAATTAACACAGTGATTAAATGAAGAAGTTAAAAGTTGCAATACCAGCTATTTATATGCATTCTTTTCATACAGCCTTCAGCATATCAGAGTATCAATAGCATAATTCTTGACTAATTATACTCGGGCTCGCTCTTCAAAGAATTCAAACCATGTGACGTCAGTAGTATATATAGCACCGCCATGTATCTATAACTCATATTTTTTCTTGGCGCACTTCGTGCGGGCTCAGCTTAACTTACGGTTTGTTATCATATTAAAACTGAGACGTTGTCTTTGTTAACACGTGGTTCACGTGTTTGTTCGTTTTTAATGACTTAACTGCTTGAAATTTACGCTGCTGTATATTTCTTATACACACGTGGTTCACGTGTGAATTTCTTTGTTGACATTTTTACATGTCATCTTGTATCGAATCTGGGGACGAGGTCCTCTCTATAATGGCAGACTCTGATAATGATTCGTTTGAGGGTTTCGATAGCGATGCTATTCGAGAAGCAGAAAAAAGACTTGCTAAAAAATTGAACGAAGTTAAAGCAGTTACTAGAGCTAATTCTGCCACAGGTTCTGTGAGCAAAGACTTAAACAATAATGGTAATGACCAGAGTGAATGTGCATTGGCGAGGCTGGTAGAGAGTTCTAAAGGTACAAAACGAAAGAAAGCAAATGGCAATAAAAATAAGACAAACAAAACGAAGAAAGATGACAAGTTATCTGGTTAAGATATTACCAATGCACTAGTAAACATGGGTCAAGATGAGATTGATAAGTTTAGGGAACTCATGGGCATAAATGATTTAATTGGTTGTATTTACAATTTGCAACAAGATAGTGCAAGTACAAATCAGTCGATAGAACACGAAAGCATCTCTAGTGAGAATGAAAATCAAAACGAGTTTGATTTCTTTGCTGATAATGAATCAGAGAAAGACATAGAATTAAGTGATTGGGCAATACCAGATTGGTTTAGTTCAGATAAGAAAGGGAAAGATATTGATTCTAAACTGGCAGAAATGGTCAATACTTTGTGTATTAAAGAGGGTGAGACATCAAAAATTATTGAAGATAATCCAAGGCCAGCTAATTGCAATAATTTAGTAGCACCTAGGGTCAATACGGACATATGGAACATTTTACCAAAATTTGCCCAGAGTCGTGATTCTGGTTTTCAAGCAGTGCAAAGAACCATTGTTGCGGGTATTACACCTATACTCAGAATTGCTGAAATGATGAAGACAAATGATAAGTTCAAAGAGATAAGAAATCTGTTAAAACAGTCGATTATCGTGTTGTGTAATTCCATCTACCAAATTTCTCAAAAGAGACGATTTTTGATGAGAGGGGTTTTACCCAGTAGATTCCAAGACATATGTAATACATCTCAGCCCGTATCAGAACTTTTGTTTGGGGGCGATATTCAGAAAAAGATCAAAGAATTGTCAGACTTTGATAAATACAAAAGAGACAGGCCAAGGAACAACTCTTTTTATACTAACACAAGAGGAAGAAAGAATTACCCTTACAATTATAATTATGGTAGAGGTAGAGGATCAAACAGACCTTTTTTAGGGGGAAGAAATGCATATGGCAGAGAGATGAGAAATGTGGACAGAAGAGGAAAGAACAGATTTTAGAGAAAGATGTGATTAAGGTAGGGAGACTAAAAAATTTCGTTCATGAATGGAAGAAAATAACCAATGATCAATGGGTGTTGAAGACAATTCAAGGTTATGAAATTTCCTTTAATGAATTACCATATCAGAAAAACAGACCTTCCCAAATAGCTTTTGATACATACGAAACATCTCTTGTTGATGAAGAAGTGACTGAATTGTGGAAAAAGGGGGCAATTTTTACAAAGATATTAAAGCCTGTGTATGCTTATTTTAGATCCATGGGTATCAGATGTACATATTATCTAGATGATTCATTAATAATGAACAAAAATATAGATGATTGTAGAAAGAATACTCAGATTATAATGAACACATTGAATACTTTGGGATTTCAAGTGAATCTTGATAAATCTGTGTCAGAACCCACTCAAATTATTGAATTTTTTGGGTTGATTATAGACTCCAGAAGTTTTAAGGTATATTTACCAAAGGAAAAAATTGAGAGATTATTAGAAGTAGCAAGAAAAATAATGGAAGAAAGGTTTAATAAAATAAGAGATTTAGCTACTCTCATTGGATTAATTATTCATGCATGTAATGCCATCTCCCCAGGTCAACTTTATTATAGATCTTTGGAAAGGGATAAAATTAAGGCATTAAATAAAAATGACAAAGATTATGAAGGTCAGACAACTTTATCTACTCTAAGTAGACTTGATCTAAACTGGTGGATAGAAAATATTGAGTTAAAGAATGGCAAACTTATTAGACTATCTCATGTAGATTACTGGATAGAGACAGATGCCTCTCTTAAAGGCATGGGGGCTGTATTTGGAGATAGGAATTTTAGCAAAAGTTGGTCATCAGTGGAGGAGAAATTTCACATTAATTACCTCGAATTATTAGCAATATATTTAGCATTAAAATTCTTCTTTAAAGAGAAACATAATGTTCATATTGGAGTGAAATGTGACAATACAACAGCCATTGCTTATGTCAATAATATGGGTGGAATGATTTCACAAGATATGGATTATTTAACAAGAAATATTTGGGAATGGTGTTTTAAAAGAAATATTTGGGTGACGTGTCAATACTTGCCTGGTAAATCAAATGAATTAGCAGATTATTTTTCAAGAGAAACATCTAGTTCAGCAGAATGGTCATTGAAACCAGAAATATATGAAAGAATTTTGAAACAATATTTTTCTCCTGATGTTGATCTTTTTGCATCATTTGCCAATCATAAAATTGAAAAGTTTGTTACATGGAAATATTGTCCACAAGCATGGAAAATCGATGCTTTTTCCTTTACATGGAAGTATATTTCCACCTTTTCATCTATTGGGGAAAATTTTGAATAAAATAATTGAGGATAAGGTCGATAAAGCTATTGTAGTGTTTCCAGTTTGGAAATCTCAATCTTGGTTTCCTTTACTTCTCTCAATGCTCATTTCTGTTCCAGTTAGGCTGCCAAGGCACACAGATTTAATGACAGATGGAGAGCGGAAACATCCCCTCAACAAAACAATCTTACTAGCCGCAGCACTTATATCTGGAAAACATTGGAGAATCGAGGGTTTCCAAAAGACATTAGAATCGTCCTGCTCTCATCATGCAGAAAATCAACAAGGAAGCAGTATGACCTTGCCTGGAAAAATTTCATATTTTGGTGTGATAAACGGAATAGATCTGCAAATGAAATTACTGAGAAAGAACTAATGTCATATTTGTTTAGTATCTTCCAAAATGGAAAATCATATTCCACGATAAATACTCATAAAGTGGCAGTGACTCAAACTTTAGCTCTGAACGATGATAAATGGAGTAAGAATTCTATATCTTTAACTAAGTTTATGAAAGGATTGTTCAACCTGAGACCATCTTTACCGAAATACAAGTTGACATGGGATGTGTCTAAAGTATTAACCTTTTTGAAAAGTTTGTTTCCTTTGGAGTCTTTGGACATTAAATTTCTCACATTGAAACTGTGTACCTTGTTAGCATTGACTACGGCGGCTAGAGCTCAGACATTAGTGTGTATGAATATTAAGAATATGTGTTTAAATTCAGATAGTGTTGTGTTTTATTTTACGTCATTGTTGAAAACATCCAGACCAGGAAGGTCTTATTCTATTTCATTGCAAAAATATAGTGATAAGAAATTATGTGTTGTGTCGACACTTCATGAATATCTCAAAAGAACGAAGAAAAGGAGAAAGTGTGATCAACTTTTAGTGTCATATAAGACTTTCAATAAAGTATCTACTAGTACAGTGGCAAGATGGATCAAAGATGTTATGGGAAGTGCAGGAATAGATATCACTTATTTCAAAGCACACTCTATTCGTTCAGCTGCATCTTCTTCAGCATTAAGGAGTGGTGCCTCATTGACGGATATACTTAAAACTGGTGACTGGTCTTCTTCCAAGAATTTTAAAAAATTCTATTGTAGAGATACATGTAATGTTACAGCAAGTAATAACATTTATGAATGCTGTTTTACAAATGTAGTTGTTGTTGACACAGTCTTAAATTGTTTTTTGAATAAATAATTGATCTAATTTATTGTCAATTCTTTGAACATGCTATTGATACTCCGATATGCCGAAGGCTGTATGAAAAGAATGGGCCCCTCATCCAAGCATACCCTGGATGTGATGGATGAGGGACATTCTTGGAGTACAGCCGGAGGCTGAGGAGTATCAACATTCCCAACCCATGTGAAACATTCATGCCCGCCACTAGTTTCTAATTGACAATAAATTTTCTTTAAATTATGAGTGATAGATACATGGCGGTGCTATATATACTACTGACGTCACATGGTTTGAATTCTTTGAAGAGTGAGCCCGAGTATAATTAGTCAAGAATTATGCTATTGATACTCCTCAGCCTCCGGCTGTACTCCAAGAATGTCCCTCATCCATAACATCCAGGGTATGCTTGAATGAGGGGCCCATTTTGTGACCTATAATTGTGTAACTATATTTAATGATATTGAAAGAATTGATTAAAAAAAGATATACCGTATTCACGGAATTTAGGTCGATACTTTTTTCCCTTGTCACATGGCCCTCGCCCAATTCATCGTTTCGCCCTATTTAATGGGTTTTTTTTAATTTGATATAAAAATTTTCAAAAGTTAAGGCAAATTTACCTATTAAAAACTATTTAAAAAATCAAAGTTTTGTCAAACACCGTTCAATATCTATCGTATGACTTTTCATTATTACCGGTATTATAATGTAGTAATATATCATGACAAACCTAATGTGAATTAAATCAATTAATCTGTTTCCTTCATAAATTTCTTTTTTAATTGCAAAGTATGATAGAAAGGCTTTTGCAATAACTAACACGAATGTTACAATCTGCTTACGATAAACAGGAAATCGATGTCGGTTGGTAAAAGTAAAATGAGAACCGTACAAAATGTAATTACGGAATAAACTTGGATTTTTTTTTTGTCATTTATTTTCATTTTTTTAAATTCGAAATCTAAACCAGGTATACTTGTATATTTGTTGAAATAACGACCAAAAACAGGGACTACACGTATATATCCTCCTGTTACGTAAAGAGGCCCGACGGCTTCTTCAGGCAGTCCAAATGCCTACTTGTTCTCGACACAATGCGTGCACATATCAGCGACATCACAAAAGATCGCATCAAAGCCACAGACTCCATCCCTGCCGTTATCCCCGGAGGCCTGACGAAGATCCTACAGCCCCTGGATATATCGGTCAACAAGTGCTTCAAGACAGAGATGCGGAAGATGTGGGAGAGCTGGATGTCAACTGGGGAAAAGAGCTTCACGAACACCGGCCGTATGCGGGGAGCATCATACCAGACCGTCTGCCAGTGGGTAAAAGATGCGTGGATGGCAGTCCCTCCCTCTGCCATCATCAGTGGATTCGTGAAAGCCGAGATCGACGATGTTCCGTTGCCAGAAGACGAAGAACCTCCACTGGCTGCATCAACCGACGACCTGCCGTTGTCACTTGCCGCCTTGTTCCACAGCGATAGTGAAAGTTCAGACTTTGAGAGCTTCGATTCCGATGCAGACAAGAGATGTGCTTGAACATTGAACAGTGATGTGACTGTGTGCTAAAATTGTGAACTCCACATGTGTACACAAAGAACAAGACTTTGTTAATTTTGTGCTATTTATTTATTACTATTTATTGTTTTTAACTGATGATGCTTGAAAAAAAAAATATTGTTAACTAAGATTTGTGTGTTTATTTCCATTTGATACTAAAACTTAGTATATGAGTGTCTGAATTCGGTCTGGGAGATAATCAGTGTACCTATTTATACACAGTCGAGCTATACGCACGTGCTAATCATGCCCGCAGGCTTTGATAAGTTCAGAGGTTGATCTATGTGTATATACACAGTAAAAAGTCGCACGATTACCAAGATTATGTAATTCATGTGGTACGATACCTGAGTAAAAATTTAAAAGTTATACTGACTTAAAGTCTTGACGAATAATTATAATGCCGATAGTGGCCGGTAACATAATGAAATAAAATAAAAACCTGCCCTACCCCGGTTAATTAATTAATACCTTACAACAATGACACAAGGTTGCATATGCTATACATGCCTCCGGGCAGTTTGAACACGTGACAGGGAAGTGAACTTAAGCACCTTGATCAAATAGTGTAAACACTCTACCGGGTATAACAAACGTACTGAGTAAAATGGGTTGAAAATCATGGTGCAAATTCGCGCATTTTATTACGATGCGTAAATTTAAATAATTCATTTTTTTATTAACCTTCTATTAAAATTGTTAACCTGTATAAGAGTGCTACTATGATAACGTTGTTGATTTAAAACACTGCTATTTTTAATCATTCAAACTAGCGGTAATTTTTCGACCAATTCATCGAAGTCAACCTATTTATACCTTTTTTTTTTTTTTTTTTGCTAAAAACGGGCTCCTTCGCCCTATAAACCATATCGACCTAAATTCCGTGAAATACGGTATGTTGAAAGCTACAAAGAAAAAGACTATAAAAATGTTCTTATTTTCAGGTGAAAATTGTTGAATCGCATAATCTTTACATAGATTCAACAAAACTGGTTGCAATCAGGCACAAAGGAAGGAAAAATCATTCAAAGGTTGTTTGAGACTTGCTGATGTACTTTATTCAACCAGAATATGTGGCTCAAACATTCTGCTACAGGCTTGAAGTCCCAGAAAAGGGGACTTCCTACAGAAATCATTCAACCAATAAGAGGTATGTTGAACACTTTGTTTTCAGGTAGCAAATTCAACATTTTCCCAGTAAATTCTGAATCATTAATAATGCATTACAGTTTTCAATATATTTTTTCTATTTTATGACAGAATTTCTGCAGAAGAATTTCAGAATAGAAGATATCAATGGCATCATCAACAGAAAATGCCTTGACATCGCAAAGTCTCTATCAAAACATCAGATCTAATTCCTGAAAGAAGAAAGTGGATTTAACAAATGAAAATATTGTCACTGAATTGTGTTTATTTAGATAATTAAAGCCATTTTTCTGTGAAAAAAGGACATTTGATTTTGTTATCATTATAAGTTCTCACCTGAGAAAAAATCACATTTGATTAAATCACACTTGACTTTTTCACATGTGAAATAACACATTGCTTTGGAACCTGATTTTCACATGTGAATTTTTCAAACCCATTTTTCAGGTGTGAAATATTTTACATAAAGAGCAGTTTACCAAGCGTTCACAAGTTGTTGAAATTCATAGATCAGTTACAAATTACCTATCTACCCTCTGAAGTGAGCAATGGGTTATAGTGT
Source organism: Magallana angulata (assembly GCF_025612915.1). Classification (NCBI taxonomy): domain Eukaryota; kingdom Metazoa; phylum Mollusca; class Bivalvia; order Ostreida; family Ostreidae; genus Magallana; species Magallana angulata. The sequence continues at coordinate 24,383,236 of NC_069120.1, read as the reverse complement.
CACTTGCGTAATCAACCAATTAACACTATCACACTAACCCCCAATAGTTCACTCAGCCATCCTGGTAAGGTCCACTGTGAGCAGAGCTATAATTATATGCTTGATTGGCCGCGTGTGTACACATGCAGCAACCACTTCGAGTTATCAAGAGTGAATAACAATGAAATATGTATTACGGGACTTTAGGTTTTACTTCGAGATCAAGAACTTCAAGAGATCGGAGTTCGAGAGATCAAGAGTAAATTTGCTTAGTTATATAGAGAAAAAAGTTGGGACCGTGAGTTCACTTCAAGAGATCAAGAACTTTCAAATTTTCTCAAAGAACTATCGATGTTTAATGATAATTTTTTAACCCATGCAAAATATTTGTAATTTTCCCACAGAACTATCGATGTTTTATAATAATTTTATAACCAAAGCGCAATTTCTGTAATTTTGTGATCGGAACTTAGCCCAAGCGATATAAGCATCAGTGTCTCATCTAAAAAAAACACAAGCCACTTTTTCTCATAATTATATGGGCGGACTTACGAAAAAATATATTGTTTTTCATTTTTAGATAAATATGGGGGCATGATTTACATTGGTATCAAACATCATCTGAGAATTCAATGATGGGTAAAGAAAGATTTCCTACACGATGACGGAGAAGTTGAAGATCATCAAGTATGCTGAGACGAACAGCAACCGAGCTGCTGGTAGAGAATTCAAGGTCAACGAGGCGAACATCAGACAGTGGCAAAGGAGACAGATCTATCAGCATTAAGACAAAGGGAAATGAAAAGAATAGATTTACAGTCATGCTTACATGTACTGGTGATGGAGGGAAGCTGCCGCCATATGTCATCTTCAAGAGGAAAACCCTGCCTAAAGACAAATTTCCTGAAGGAGTGATAGTTAAAGTACATGAAAAAGGATGGATGGACAAAGACCTGACGCACTACTGGATCAAGACTTTATGGGGAAAGAGGACAAGACACAGCGAGCCAAGCCTACTTGTATTGGATGCCTTCAGGTGTCACAAGACAGAGAAGACAAAGAAATTACTAATGAAGAAAAAGACAACACCAGCGATCATCCCCGGAGGAATGACCAGCATATTGCAACAGTCTATGGAGAAAATGGAATGAGTGGATGCTGAACGGAGATCACAGCTACACCAAAGGGGGATGATGCAGAAAGCCAGATCTCCCTACCACATGCCAGTGGATCCTAGATGTGTGGTTGGAGCTGCCTAAGAAGATCATTGTCTTTCAAGAAATCAAACGCCATGGACGGGACTGAGGACGATCTGCTTTTGGAAGACAAGAGCGACAACGAGAAAGAAGAAGACCAGATGACACAAACGAATCTTCAAGAAAGAAATTTTCAAAGGAAATTTCCCAAGATTCCTTTGACTGGTATCAAAAGGATTCAGAAAATAAATGGCACTGTACATGGTGTCATTCTTTAAAAATGGACAACGCTTAAACAGAAAAACCAGTGAAAACTTTAAATCATGTGTGACATGCATCTTGTAAGTACATAACAAATATATCAAATAATACTTGAATTGATTTCAATTTTAAATTTTTATAATAACGTTGATATTAAGATATCAGTTCATCTTCTTAAATTTAAACATAAAGGTACATGTAGCAAGTTTCCATATCTTGGACATGTCCTAAATTTTCAATCATTTTTTTTTAAATGTGACATGATAGGGAAAAAGAGTGGTTAGGGTTAGGAATTATCAACAACAAGTATCACGCCGAAGTACTTGGATTACATTGTTGCAAATTTAGATACAGATTTCAGGAACATGTTTTCATTAAAAAAATGCAAGTGCTACAGCCTATTCATATTACATCTGCCAACAAGAAAGAACTAGCAAAGTATGGAAGTGAGGAAATTGCTGTTCTTGCCAACCCCTTTGCTATCCATTAATCAATCCAGTCCCTCAGTGATATGTGATTTAACCTTGCATAGATCTGAGTATGAAGATATTATGCCAAATATTGTGAGTGATTTACTGTTGTACTGTAATACCAGTCAGCAGTCCAACATGTGAAAGAGCTCACCCCAAAACAGAATCAAATCTAAACCGAGAACCAACTTGAACAACATTTTATTGAATGATTTAATGAGTATTTCTGAAGATGGTTCTTCCATGACATACTGACTTTCCAGAGGCCCTGAAAATATGGAAGCTAGGAAAGAAGCGAAAGTTATTTGCATTGTGAATATTAACTGTGATTAATGAGTAACTTTACAGAGTGGTAAATAATCTCCATGAGAACAGTTTTCATGCATTATATTGCATTCATGATCATGTGTGTATACATACATTTATATATATATATATATATATGTGTGTGCGTGTATAAACACAGTATTAACAATTGCAATTACTTATAAATTAGTTAAACTGTTAAGTTTGATAATTGAATAAGAGCAAATTGATATCGGCCAACACAAAGATTTGTGAAGGTTGGCGAAACATGCGTTTTCTCCCTAAAATCAGAAAAGTCTCCCTTAATTTCCCAGAGAGAGAAATGAAGTCTCCCTGAAATTTCAGTCTAGGTTTGCCCCTGCAACCTTCAAAGAAAATAAAATGAGTGGATGCTGAATAACACAGCTACACCCAAGGCAGACTAAGAAGAAAACAGATCTTCCTACCATATGCCAGTAGATCCTAGCTGCATGGATGGAACTGCCAAAGAATACAATTGTAAAAGCATTTAAGAGGTATGGGATTTCCAATGCCATAGACATTGTGGATGTGATGGATGAGGGGCATTCTTGGAAGACAGTCTGAGGCTGAAGATTAATTGACTTCCAAGAATGCCCCTCATCCATTACATTAGGAGAAACGCTTGGATGATGGGGACATTCCTTTAATTTGTTCTTTTTTCAGAACATACTTAGCGATCTCCAGACACATTAAGATCGCCATTATCATGTTATATTCAGAGGCCATAAAAATGAAACAGAAACTACATACTTCACAAGTAATTTTCAGGACGAACTGTTATCAGTGAAGTATCAGGACAAACAGGATGTTCACATGCTGTCCACCATTCATAAGACCACAAATGGCATTTTTGATAGAAACAACAATGAATTCATTGCAAAACCAGCCAAAAGATATTAAAGTTATGGTTTAAACAAAATCATTTTTTTTTCTTAATTTGACCTTGAATAAAGAAAAGGGTCAAGGTCAAATATTTAACAATAGTATATTTCAGTGTATTATTTTTGTTTGAAGCCATTAAATCAAAGTATTTTGTTTGTCTAAAATATCTTGCGTAATGGTCTAGACAATATTATTAGAAAATGCTCGACCTTGAAAAATAAAATCGGTCAAATTCAAATTTTTTTTGATTCTTATCAATAACATTTATCTGTGTTTCAAGTTTGAGGTCTTAATGTCTTAAGTTACAGTCGAGACAAAATTTGGAAGAAAATAAAATAAAAATAAGAAAAATATGTGTCCCATTGAAATTCACATGAATGCTCATAACAGCTACTACAGGTGTCCACTCGAGTGATATTCTTCAGTAAATCTCATAATTAATATAAATGAAAGCAAGATTGTTGCAAAATTAGGTTTTTTTAAAACAAAAAAATCAAATCAAGGACGAGATGCTATTCAAACATTTCTTTGGAAAAACAGAGACAAGAGTGTTATTTACAAAAGAATATTCTTCTCATAATTAAAACAAGAGGCCCATGGGCCACATCGCTCACCTGAGGAACAATAGGTATGATAAAATCAGCTCAATGGAGTCATAATACAAACTATCTGGACAATATACAATAATTCATGTAAATCCTGTATAAATAAAATCCATTTTCCCCTGGATATTCTAATGTTTATAATCATTAGTCCCTTTTCTAACAGGATGATTTTATAGTCATATCATGTGTTGAGTATTGCAGTTCTCAAAAAGATCCCTAACAATAGTTTATATATGGGATATAAACGTACAGTAAACTCTCAACCTTCTCGTGAGGCCAAAGAATTGTCCTGAGGCCAAAGTCTTAACAATTATAAAGAATCATCTGGCTGATTAGTTTCTGAGAAGATTTTTAAAGATTTACCCTATAAATTCCTTTGTTAAACTTTGACCCCCCCCCCCCCATTGTGGCCCCAACCTACCCCTGGGGATCATTATTTTCACAACTTTGAATCTACACTACCTGAGGATGCTTTCACACAAGTTCCAGCTTTCCTGGCTGATTAGTTTCTAAGAAGAAGATTTTTAAAGATGACTCTGTTTATTCCTATGTAAAACATCGACCTCCCATCGTGGCCCAAACCTACCCCCAGGGGTCATGCTTTTCACAAATTTGAATCTACACTAACTGAGGATGCTTCCACACAAGTTTTAGCTTTCCTGGCTAATTAGTTTCTGAGAAGAAGATTTTTAAAGATTTACTGTATATAATCATATGTTTAACTTCAATCCCCCATTTTGGCCCCAACCTACCCCCAGGGGTCATGATTTTCACAACTTTGAATCTTCACTACCTGAGGATGCATCCACACAAGTGTCAGCTTTCCTGGCTGATTAGTGTCTGAGAAGAAGATTTTTAAAGATTAACTGTGTATATTCCTATGTAAAACGTCGATCTCCCATTGTGGCCCAAACCTACCCCCGGGGGTCATGATTTTCACAAATTTGAATCTTCACTACATAAGGATGCATCCACACAAGTGTCAGCTTTCCTGGCCAATTAGTTTCTGAGAAGAAGATTTTTAAAGATTTACTTTTTATATTCATATGTTAAACTTCGACCCTCCATTGTGGCCCCACCCTATCCCCAGGGGTCATGATTTTCACATCTTTGAATCTACTCTACCTGAGGATGCTTCCACACAAGTTTCAGCTTTCCTGGCCGATTAGTTTCTGAGAAGAGGATTTCTAAAGATTTACTCTATATATTCATTTGTTAAACTTCGACCCCCCATTGTGGCCCCATTCTCAGGTGAGCTAAAAAGGTTAAGTTTACAATTCAATAAGTTGGTTTCTGGAAGAACAGATTTTGAAAATTTTCGTAATAAATATTGACAATTATTTTACTTTTTAAAGCGCTAAGCATAGCTCAGCCCTTTATTGTCGTTAGACTTCAACTTCCGGTGCATCGAATAACCGCCCCCTCTAAGCAAAAGTATACATCATTTAAACTGGTAAGGGAACCAGTTTCAGAGGTTTATGCACGGGCTATTGTGAATCTAATTTACGGGTTATTGTGAAATTAATGTACGGGGCTTACATACATCATTGCAGGGACTGTCATGCAGTGATGAGGAAATATAGTGCGTATACAGAAGCTGAAATGCTATATACATATATCTGTTATATACATACAGAAGCTGGGTTAGCGCTTTTCAGTACTATCAGTACTTTGATTTAATCTTTAGCTTTTAAGATCTGTGTACAAACATAGAATTGCTAGCAATTCTCTGTATCTTGCTTATAATTCGAAGCAAACACTCAAAAATGGTTAGTAAATAGAAATTGTTAACAATTAAACACAAGAAACATGCACTACATGTATAACAAATAAAGAACACAATTTATTTTTTCGAAATGAATCATATATATACATGTATATACCTACATATTTCCGTAAGCGATATCAAACTCTATTTAAACTGAATAAACTAGAGAAAATGCCGAGCATCTTAACAAAAACCTATTGCATTAATCTACCATTACGCAAAAAATAATGCCGAATTACCGATAGAATGAATTGTATTTCAGTACTCCTACATCAGATTTTGCTTAATTTGCGCAGGTAAACAGTTAACGTAACTCTTTGATTTACCGAAGTCTCTGTTTGATTTGATACGTAAAAATCACGAAATACAGACGACAGTTTCCAGGTTACAAAGCATAAATAATGAAAACGAAACGAAAATCAGAACAAGCTAACATCAACGTCATGTGTGAAAACTGTCAACGCATTGAAATATTTAGCCTCAATTTACTTCACAAAATCGGCACCAATATATTTTTCATGTTTCAAAAATTTCCCTTCATACGCGAAATGTTGCACAACAAGCAAATTCATCATAGTCAGATCGACCCTTTTTCGTATAATGTCATGGCTGCTTTAAACAAAGAACCTCGTTTTAGAAGTATGGAATACGAGTCTTGGTAAAATGGGTAAGCAAAACCGGGCCGTGGCAAAATAAAAGCCGGGGCAGATCGGCAATCGTCAATTCCAAATACGCATTATTTTGCAGCAATATTTACAGCAAATACAAATATACTGGTCCATCAAATATCCTGAAATTTTAATGAGATTGGCAAATTAATAACTGCTTATCTTTTGTTTTGCCCAGGCCAAGTCTTGTCTACCCATTTTACCGGATGCCGAATCCGAGGCTATTAAACTTTTCCTTTATTATTATTTTCGTAATAACCCAGATTTGAAACAGTATTAGACCTTAATTTTTGCAATTTATATTTTCCTTCCCATAAGGATAATTTATGCTAAACTTCGTTGAATTGGAATCAGTAGTTCTTGAGAAGAAGATTTTTAAAAATGCACCCCCCTTTTTCTACAGTTTCAAGGTTTTCTCCGCTTTGAATACAGATCGGACTTTTATTTCTGCAATTTATATTCGCCCTCCCATAAGGATGCTTTGTGCCAAATTTGGTTGAAATTGGATAAGCGGTTTTAGAGAAGAAGTTCAAAATGTAAAAAGTTTACAGACGGACAGACAGACGGACAGACGGACGGACGGACGGACAGACGGACGACGGACAAAAAGTGATCAGAATAGCTCACTTGAGCTTTAAGCTCAGGTGAGCTAAAAATGAAAGCAAGATTGTTGCATAATTAGCTTTTTTTTAAACGACAAATCAAAGCAAGGAAGAGATGCTATTCAAACATTTCTTTGGAAAAACAGATAGAAGAACAATTTGTACTTATTTTGTCACCATTTCATTTGAACGAAAACAATGTGGCTAGGGGACAGAGTGGTAAAAATCCTATTTTTAAAGTGTAATTGCATATGAGCCCCTTAAAAGGAAATTAAAAGAAGTTTTACTTGCCAGAGGAAAACATAGCCATAGCTAAAGGAATGATTGCATGAGTTGGTAATTTGTTATTCCATGTGTACATGCCAAGAAAGCTTGGGACAAAAATATTTCAAAGACATACCGATTAAGACAAGGATATATCACAAGGATAAGACAAGGACTATCTGAGGTATACCCTATCTATCATGTGACACATACTAGTTTGGCAATAAAAATATTGTCTGTGACATAACCAAATGATGGCTAGGGAACATATTTTTTTCTTGGACATTGTGAAATTTAACATGAATAAAATGTCAAGCTTTTCACATGTAAGTAATTTTTTACTACAAAAACTTGAAATGTAGCTTTTTCTTTAAAAAAAAAAACATACCCCAGTAAGCATTATTTTATGGACAAATAAATCTTCTAATTAAGGCATAACCATAATCAAAATGAGCTGTTAAAGGAATAAATCATTTAACATTTTTTAACTAAGGTTACATAAAATATGTAGATTCTCATCCTGATTTGTAAAAAATTGGGGGGGGGGGGGGGGGGGGGGTGTCGGCAGATTCTATTTATTATATTTTTTTAAAACACCTTTTTCACTGTTAATGTCCTAGAAATAAAAACTGCTCTATTCCATAATATTGTTAGTGCCAATAGGAGTACACAAACCCACATTTAATCTTTTAATTCCACTTTATTTCAAATTAACTGTGAATGCATGAAGACATTTGTATCCTTATGATAACATACATGAATGGAATCAGGCGGTAATCCACATGTTTTGGCAGCCATTAAAATGTTTTGAATTTTTTGTATACCAAGCCTGATTTCCCCCCCCCCCCCCCCCCCCCCCCCCGAAATGTTTTTCCACACAATTTTTTAAAAATAATCGCATCCGGGCAGTCAATTTTCAGAGGGGCGGGCGGGGATGATAATCTAAAAATAAATTTCATGTGGCCTAAATTATATTTATCTATTAAATCTTATTGGAAGTCTGTAAACCTTAAAATATACTACCCAGTAGAGCAGTGAACTGCATGAACTAATTATTCATAGTTAAGATTTTCAAATTAATATGAACTCTATGGTAAAGAGTTTCAAATTAATAAGTTCTTCATGGTAGAGGAGAGTTTTGAAATTAATACTAACTCTTTGGTAAAGAGTTTTAAATTAGTACTAACTCTTTGGTAAAGAGTTTTAAATTTATAAACTCTATGGTAAAGAGTTTTAAATTATTATGATCTTTATGGTAAAGAGTTTTAAATTGATACAAACTCTATGGTAAAGAGTTTTAAATAAATAAGTTACTGCAGGTTATGTATTATTTCTGTATTGTCGCTACCTTCAAATCCCGCATGAATCATCAAAGAAAGAATTCTATTTTTTAAATAAAAACAAAAACCAACGACAAAAAATAATCATAACAACATAAATCAGTCAATTCATATATATACACTAAGAAAATCCATAACTAAATTGTGTAAAAAAAAAAAAAAAAACCAAAAAACTAGCAGGTATCCTATTAGACTTAATGAAAAAATGTGCTTAATTGAGACTTTAAGAACTTGATAGAAATGCAATCATATTTTCATTGAACTGCACTATCAGCTAGAACTTGGCTGCTGAAAACATATAGATTGCAAATTTGTTTGTATACAACTGTTTTTGGTTTTTTTGTAGATCAATGTCATATACAACTAACCCGGTTTTAAAGCTGGATCTTCAAAAAATTTGATGATTATTAAACATCTTTATGCATTTAAAAAAATTTTTAAACTGTTATACAGACACTTGCAAAGTAACTAAGCATTCAAGTATATACCCTTATAAATAAAATGACAAAGAACTGCTATCAAAACCTTGATGCCCATCTTCTGTAGTGGCTTTCTCCATCAATGGTTCAGAGGAGCATTTGTTACGGTGACTGTTGTCCAAGCCAAAGAAGATTTTTGATCTGAAGAATAAAGAATTTGTTAATATTATATTCTGTTAGCTAGTCCTTGATGTAAAATTTCAAACATCTTATGGATATGTACAAATACAGCGTACTCTATTTACCATATAAAGCACACAACTCTATGAAATGTGTTATACCACTGATGGTTGAGCTTTATCTCCTTTCTTTAGGCCCTGTTTTTGGTATATGGTCTGGGTTTCACAATATTTGAATCTAAACTAAACAAATGCTACACAAACAATGTGGATTTCTTCTTACAAATTTTCAGGCGATCAATTTTTACATTTGTGAAAATCAGAGAATGTCTATTCCTGGTAGATAATCTTGATATACCTTTATCTCTGATTTTGAAATTAAATTTCACATCTTTGCACACCCTGTATCCAACACTTTATGTGTAAAGCAGAAGAAAGACAGGGCCAAGAGTCAAAAACATCTGCACAAGAATTTTACACAAGGTCTGCTATGATCTTGACCTTTGACCTAGAGACACTCCTAACTTACAGGCAGTCTTACAGTGAAGTCTGAGCACGATTGGGTAAAGGGAAAAGAAATAATGGTCCAAAACTGGATTTGACCTCTGACCTAGAATCTTCAGTCATGATCACTGCCCATCCGTAATCTAAAAGTTCCTTATGGGTGAATAAGTATGTTACAGATTGCGCCATGGGCCAAAAATATATGGTCCAGACATAGATTTAACACAACGGAATGCTATGACCAAAACATTTGACCAAGAAATGCCAGAATTAAGGTTCAATGTCATTGCACACCTAAAGATTCTCTGGACAAGTGATATTGGATGGACAGACTGAACACTATCAAGCATCTACAGAGCGGGGACACTAATGAGTGTCATGTTTTAAAAGTTGAATATATGCAGGAGTAACCCAGTCAAAAAAATTACTTCAAAATTGATTACATTTCACCTTTTTGATTACCAGGTACATGTAATCATTCTGAAAGTCAAACTTGATTTGAAAATAGTCGTTATAAAGCTATATATGCATCAACATTCTAACCAAGTGTTATTACAATAAGAAAACAAAGTGGAGACAGGCTGACTTACTCACAGATGATAGACGTAGCCTACATCCAACTGAAGGAAAACACAAGTTAGGATTCTGCATGATTTCTTTCAGGACTTGATCCTGAAATTACAAATGAACACATATTTGGTGAAAGAATTCATTTTAAATAATATTAATCTTGTGTTCAGTTTGATAGAGTTTTACCTGTAAATTCTGTTCCTGCAGGTTCCTCTGTCAATTTTATCATCAAAAGCCTGCCAGGAGATATCAAAGACAATTTCCACAGTATAAAGATGAAGCTGTTGATTGGAGATACTAAAGTAGTCAACAATGGGGTATTCTACATATTCCAGGTTTTGTTGATACAATGCTGCCATAGATTGCTCATTATTACTATTCAGAGCAATTTTGCCCACCATTTCTTTTTTCTCCTTTTCTTTTGCAAGAATGTAGTTTTCAAAAGGAAACTATAAATAAATAGAAGAAAAAAAATACTTACATCAATCAAAGGACCAATACTTAAAAGAGAGACTGTGTAATTGCAGCAAAGAAGAACCTATAATGAGTGACCCAGAGCTATGGATAAGGTGCATATTAGCATCAATACATAGTTTTTTTAAAAAGTACATGTATGCAATGACATATAGATAAGCATTAGAAACAAGATATCTGTTAGCCAAAGCTCACTAGTGAAACCATGCTCTGATGTGAATATACATGATATACAGAATCAGCAAAGTCGGCATTTAACATGAAGTTGACATTTAATTTGTTTAAAAATGAATCCCACAATATGGCATGCCTAAACAAAGAGTTTAAAGTATCTTGTGATGAATTGCTGCTGAGAAAAATGTGACAATAATTTTTGTTACGGATGAACAGACAGGCAGACGGACAGACACACAAGGGTAAAACAGTGTACTCCCCTCTTCTTTGAACAGGGGGTACAATTATCATTCTCATCTATCAAATACTCTTCAATAATCTTCACTGCAACCTTTTTCAATTTCAAGCAAATCTCTATGCTGCAGTTTTATTCTACTACTCCATATAAAAAGAATGTGTATGAAACATGGTTTCTATACATGTATTAAATAAAATGATATGTCCAGATAAGCTTTATTGCTGAATATAAAACCAACCAGTCAAGCATAAAAAAAAATCAAGAAGTCATGTGCCATGTTTAAACCAACTAGACAACGTTGAGATGGTGACCATCTCAAAGGGCCCCACTTAAAATAAATAATGGACAATTGGATGAAAAGCATTTCAGAGAATTTTGCTTTGACCTACACATATACAGTACAGGCAACACGGATCCAGTGTTTCCCGCGCCCCGTCACGGTATAAACACATCGGGGTGATCGGCCAGGTGAGACAGGTATACCGCGTTCCCATCACGGTAAACTCATCATCTACCTGTCCCCGTCACGGTAAAATTATCGATGGAAAAGTATCGTATACAAGCATGAGTTATCTCCCCGAATGACAAATAAATTGCATGTTTCTTTATATTTAATGACGATATTTAACCCGATTATGACAGATATTATAATCGAAATACTTGGAGTCTTTTTTACTATTTTTTTTTATTCCATAGCTATTGAATAAATTATTAAAGTATTTAATTTAATACTAGTGCAGCAATTGCAAATAAAATATTTTCGATTCCATTTAATTATAATATTTTAAGAAGGTCTTTAATATAAAAATTATCATAAAATGATTTTAATTGCTAATAAAATTATAAATGTGTACGCACTGTGATTGTGTTTTCTTAACAATAAATTGGTCCGCCTACATTTGTATTGTTTGTTGTTGAAGTCCATGCGTGTCAACTAATGATGAGCAAGTGATTAAGAATTAGGGCTTCCTATAAAATTACCACCCCAGTATTTTTAGCATGTTCCGTTCATTTCTTACAAGGTCTTCTACGTGTAAAGAACATTTTTTGTGAATTCACGTTGAAGTGAATTTGTCTTGCGTTACTTTAAGTATGGCTCGTCGTTTGTCATTGCGCGAGGATTCCCACTTTCTAGTGCGTTAAATTTGTGTTCTTCAATACTCAGTCTGACTTGAATATTCAGTGTGGAAATGAGTATGAAGTTCAGTGGGGCCGGCCTGAGGAAGTCGATCGAGCTGTGGCCTTGCATGCTGGATGTGAGCAGGACATGAGGGCCAAGTTGCAAGAGATGGAAGATGCCGGGTGTCTACCAGACTCTCCTTCCTAATCATTTCTTTGCCACCTTTGAATACGCCCCATCGTAAAGCAAAAAATCAAATTAACGTGTATCTCTCTGAACTGAATTATAACAAATAGAGAGTAAGGAGCCTTAAAGATACCCAGAGTTGCATAAAATTATGTAATCGAAAGATATTGTGGGTATCCCTTGTCATGTTGTTGTGATGGTGTACCAGCTACCCGCCGTGACGAAGGTTATCGTTTGCTCGTGACCGAGCCCTCTCTCTCTCTATCTTAACAGAATAACTAGATAATTTTTTTTAGAAGGAAATGTTGTTAAACCGTTCTTATGTTCTTACACATTTCAAAGAAATAAAGAACATGTTTTGAAAGTATTTCATGCCGATAAAAACACATTTAAACATTTCAGTAAATGTATTGATATCATTTTATGTGTGCATGTACATGTAATCTTATTGAATATAAAGCTACAACAAATATGTAAACCTGTTTCCCGTTTTCTTAACCTTACCCCCCCCCCCCCCCCCACCACCACCACTACAAAGCTTTATGACTGTCGAAGTTAACTTTATTTGACTTTAGTCCCAATTGTTTTACACAAAGGTGTGATACCATCGCACTGACAGGAAATCACTCTATGCTTGAACGCACAGAATACTTAGGAATGAGGCAGCTAGATAATCTGTGAAACAATTGACCAAGAAAAATTCTACATGCATATCAAACAATTTTACTAATAGTTATATCAAATAATTGATTCATTTTACTGCGTCCTTTAACTGCTAAACGTGTTTAAGATGTTCCTTCCCGCAAAAAACCTCCATTATAAACTAAACGAGAGATAAAGAAAAAACACAACGAATTAAACTTTCCAAACACAGTATATCATGCATCACGAACATTGTAAAAAAACTTAACTGTTACACATACTTCTTATTTTCTTTATTAAAAATAAAACTAATAAAACGAAACTTTATCATGGAGGGAGAGCTAGCGGGCTGATTTGATTGACAGGTGCAGCACGTGGACTCAAATCTGAAATTGCATGATGGATTCAATCACAGTGTACCATACTCTTTTATGAATACTATTTTTATTTTTATGAATATTTAGTATTGGATATTACCGTATTTTCCCGACGACTCGTCGATGCGGATGACTCGTCGAATTGCCCATTTTTAGCCAAAATTTTAACAAAATCCTACGATACGTCGATCTCAGACCATACGTCGATCTTATCACTTCAAAATGGCCTATAAAACTGCAGTAACATTATTAGTGTATGATGCCATGATGTCACCGATATTGCTACCAATTATTATTAATGATTAACATTTAAACAATTACGCTTTATAAGTATGCATCAAATTTTCAAATACCGGCAACTTCTACAAAGTCGCTTGCATTTTAAACAATTCCCGATATCGCGTGTTATGCAAAACTAAACTTACTTTGTCAGAAATATTTTATTCCCAAGCATTAAAATAAGTATCCACTCTGACTATCGCCAGTGTATTCGCCATTACGTAACCAGCCACATGTTGATTCGGCGCGTGGTCAATGTTTGTTTAACAATTTCCGGTGTCATAGGCATGCACCTGTGTCTTGTCGGACTTCAAAGGGGGGTCTCAAGTGCAGAAAGCTTAGCAATTACTATGATTTGATGAAACTTGTTTACTTTGTATCCAGTAATGCAGTTACACGCTATTGTTTTACATAGACACTGTTAGAAATAGATCGATCATTTGTACGACTTGATAATGACGATATACGACATACATACGTTTCCTAAAAAAATTATCTAACAATAATCAAAGAATTGGACAATAATTAGTCAATGAACTATAATCACTCTTATAACGGTACTCTTTATATACACAGGGAGTGAAATTGCCGTAAAGATCTCAGCCTTAGGGCAAGATTATTAACACAACCTGTGTCAGCCTATTGTATAAACAGTAGTATTGATAATTGCCGATTACGTATTTTAAGACTGAATTTGACCATTAAATATTTCTGATTTATACTTTCCACTAACAACTCTTTACAAATAAAATAATTAAATTTTAAGTTTTTTTAAATTAAAAAACATCCCCCGGACCTACTGCAATATTTTCTTCCATTCAAACTTGGTTTCAATTTTACTGCGCAATGTTATCTTCCTACTAGTGATACATAGAACCATGTGACGATGTGTTTATAAAAACAGAACGGTAAAACTTTTAATTGATTAAAGACAATGTAACATTTTTTAATAACTGTTGTTATTATTATGTATTTAAGTGTTGACAGATGAGTGAAAATGATATAATTATTAAAGATAAACAGTGAATTGAACAACGTAATTTTCAATCACACAGCCAACTCAAGATGATTAAAACCAAGATTTTAAATGCTATTTTTAAAAATTTTCGAGTCGAACAAGACGATAAGTCAGGTGTTCTGCTTCAGAGGAAAAAAATACCGACTAATCGTTAGAAAAATACGGTCGTATATTTCAGATAAGTGTACATTAAATTATGCTTAAACGCCTCTCTCTCTCTCTCTCTCTCCTGTAAGGTGTTGTGCGATTAGACGAAGCCGTACGCGATATAAACTTTTTCTTTTGTGGTGAATAGGTGTGAGAACCCTCAAGGGCATGTTGTTTTCTACCCCGAGTTTGTTAATCACTACATGTATACACAGAAAATGATCATGACTTAAACTTTATATGTACCGTATACACAGGAAATGCAGACTGACATAATACATTATGATTCCATGTGCTTTAACGCAGCACCAACTTTATATATGTATAATAATTTTATTATTGAATGGAAAAATAGATTTGTTAGTTGATACCCGACATTTGTTCATGTCTCAATTTAAAACAAACACATGTATTGACAGTTTACGGCGCTATGCGTGTCAACTTATAAAATGAGAAGATGAAATTGCTCTGGAATGATACGAGTTCATCTAATGAAAATATTTCAATTCTAAGATTGTAATAAAAACAGGATTATCAACTAATAGAACTAATAACTGAAATAAGCACGTCAAATACAAAGATATGTGTTCTTATTGTTGCGTTTTTAAAACTATCCCACTTCTGACACCAATGTTGCGTTTTTAAAACTGTCCCGCTTATAAATTATATTTTACGGAACTTGGGTTTTATATATAACCCGGGATGTTGTAAAACGCAACTTGTGGGTCTCCCAAATCTGTATATTGGTACCAAAGAAAACTCAAAGTCAGGATTCAAATAAAATATAGATATTTCAGTTTATTAAACGAGGATAGTCCCAAGACTCTGGGAGTGTAAATATAACATAAATTAATTCCCAACTTGATGGGATTAAAATACAAATATTACAAATAGCCAAACCCTTAATATAGCTCTAAATATCCCACTTAACCGTGCGGGAGTCCCGTTCCTATACAATCTTTTCCCTGTAGCCTATATACTTAAATATAATAAATTGATTAATAAAAGAAGGTTATTGCATCAGCTCCCACTGCTAAATTATCGAGCATTTACCCAACGGGAAATTTCCATGGTCATTTCCAGTGTGTGGATGTTGTCCAGATGTGGACTCGACCGTCTGATCTGCCGTGGCAGATCAAACCAACTGCCGTGCAAACAGCTGAGCTCGTTATTTAAGGCATCGGGCTCGGCCGTTATGACGTCATACCGCATGCTATACAAACCCGCCGTTATGGGGAAAGCAGTAAACAAGATGTGAGAACTGAAATACGTGAATAACGGCGTTTTGACGATATGTATTATCGAAAGGCAATGGAGGGAGTTGTGATTGAGGAATTAATGAAACGAAAAGGGTTTAAATGATGCATGGAAATATAAATAAGACCAAATGAATCGTCGAGGAAACTCGGGATAATTTCTCGCCGTTATTTCCACAATGACTTGGTAATTGTAAACAAAGAACACATGAATGATAAAATATCTTAGTACACAGCGAACGATCATCATACGATGTATTAAACGGAAATTCACTTCTTGATATGGTGTATATGGACTTTTATTGCAACAGGGAATGTGTATTGGGATGTGAGAAATAAATTTCGTAACATTATTTACACATCACAAAATTTAACAGCATAATAATCATGTTATGTTGTAATTCAAATGTAGTTTACGATTTCATGAAATTCTATTTCATAAATATAATTTATTAATTTTATAATAATATGGACCACAATTTATTTACAATGCAGCTGTTATAATGCTTAAATCTGAAGTCGCATATTTGACGTGGCTTTACGCCAGGGGTGTGCAATTACAAAAATTGGCTACTAGCCCAGGGGCTACTGGCAGTAGCAAATTTACTAGCCCAAAGTTAAAACTTACTAGCCCAACATTTTCTTCATATTAGTTGAATTAAAACTGTAAACAATGTCAAATAGATAAAAATGCAAACAATATATATTGTTACTGTTATTTTATTTTTAATCAATCAACCTTGGCCATGTCGTTTCCCACTGTGGTAAATAATTCCGGCTCTTTTTGTTTTATCATATATCATGTTTTTTAGGCATCGTGTCTTCAACTTTGGCATCAGTTTTATCGACATTACGATCAGTAGTATCCAACTGCTGATTATTGTTGTCATCAAGGCGATCAAACGAACGTTTACGCTTACTTATTGTCAGGTACTTCTCCATGTTTGAAACAAATCGTTAAGTGCATTGTCATGCGGACCAGCGATTAGTACGCACAATGCACATACATTAAAGCGAATGAGAGATCTTGATTTTGCATAACAGTTAAGTCGTACATAAAATCAGTCGACGTTATAATGACACTTACAGAAGTCTGATTTCGTTTATCATCGTTATTATTTACTAGCCCGAAGGGCTACCACAGTGAGGATTTCTGCTAGCCCGACCTCTAAAATCGGTAGCCCTGGGCGTAGGGCGATGGTAATTGCTCACCCCTGCACGCGACCCGCATTGCCTGTAATGTACAGTACAGGTAAAGTAACAACAACAAGCAGCAGCAGGAATAATGGTAAATCACACCGTCGCAGTGTCATCGCAGTCGCAATCCATACCGCGATCAAAAACTGCGATGGTGTATTGCGGGAACGATAAAAATACTGTGACGGTAACGCGGGCCAATACGGGATCCGCATTGCCTGTACTGTAACTTCAAATTTTCGAGCTGGCATAGAACATACAAGTCAATCTCATTACTCATCAAGTACAGGCATTTTCGTTCAACCACAGGAAGATGAACCAAAAAGGAAAAAATCATTATATAAAGAGATCTGCTATGACCTTCACGTTGACTTGATTTAACTCTTTACCCCTTAATGCCACCTTTTGACGCATAGGCCATATCCTTAACACTCTACCCTGGGCTACCCTAAGACCTTTTTCAGATGAAATGAAAACAGCTGGAGTGTGTTTAGAAATCAATTTATTACAGGTTTCAACTGTTCATAATCATAGAAAACTATATATCAATGGATTCATAATAAATTATTCTTTCTAAATATTTTACAACAAATGTGATTGAAGTCACCATAAAAAAGAGAAGAGGCCCATGGGGCCACATCGCTCACCTGAGCAACAATGGGCGTTCAAAAGATATTGTGTCATATGGTCCCTCGGTAGAAAAACAAAAAATAAATATTGTAAAGTATTCGAATTTTACACTATTTTGTATACATATAATCTTTGACATTGTACCTTCATGAAATATTATTTTTTACCAGAATAAGAAATTTCTACGCAAGATATAAAACTAAATATTTGGTAGAGGTATACTGTAAAGTTGTTAACTTCCAAATCCCTATATTTTCATTCTGCCCCCCCCCCCCTTTGTAAAGCGAGCAAAATATATGAGAGCATATAGGTACATTTTTTTCATCAACTACTAAGTACTTACTAGTTATTGTATCAAAAAAAAATAATAGTTATTGTTTTTTATTTTAAAAACCCTACATGTATAGATGTGAAGAAGAAAATTGTACCTCAATGTGTTCAATTCATCAAATTAAAAACATTCAAAAAATTTATTTGTCTTCTCCATTATAATTAAATGACTGTTATTTACTTCGCGTACAAACCAGAATAATTTTCCGCTGTGATATTCTTAGGAATAGCGATAATTACTTTATCCCCACAACAGAAATGTGTCAGAATATGGAAACTGTTTTAAAGATGTCGTTTTTATTTACTCGTGTCTGAAAAACTATCAAAATTGATGTAGATTTCACATTATTTATTGTATAAAGAGAGGGCCCCAGAGAGTAGATATATACAGAATACTGTGGAATCATTAAATTTCGTGGAGGCCAATTTTCGTGGATGACTTAAATTTTACAGGTTCGTGGGGACGTAATTTCGTGTATTCATATATATCTACAAAAGGGAATATGACTTTATTACCCTAATTCATCAATTCATGAAGGATGTTATTTCGTGGATGAGAGGTACCCACGAATTCCACGAAAAATAAGCCACCACGAAATCTAATGATTTCACAGTATCATTCTTTTATTTTGTTTGAACAAGTATTTAACATACTCGAATTCATTAAAATTTTCTAATGTTCAACCAAAATTTCAGCGTCAATTGTAGAATTATAAGCAGGATACAGAGCTCACAATTCGCCTAGGTTTGATTCATATTTTGTTCACATGAGTTTATTACATTCAGCTTATGATTTTTAACTTGGTATTTCCTATTCAGCATTCAAAATGGAAAAAAAGAATGGCCTAAGATTTTATATTCTTTTATTCACTCAAGACCAGTTCACTGGTATTTGAGGTTCAAAATCAGTTTATACAAATGTACACAAACACAGTGAAGGATCACATGTACAGTAAGAGTAATAATGATGAAAAAAGGTTAAGTTTACAATACAATAAGATGTTAAAGTTGGTTTCTGAACGAACAGACTTTGAAAATTTTCTTAATAAATATTGATAAATTTTTTACTTTTTTAATCTTTAGTTTTTAAGATCTGTGTACAAACATAGAATTGTGAGCAAATCTCTGTATCTTGCTTATAATTTGAAGCTTAACACTCAAATATGGTTAGTAAATAGAAATTGAAAACAATTAAACACAACAAACATTCACTATAACAAATAAAGAACACAATTTATTTTTTCGAAATGAATCAGATATATACATGTATATACCTACATATTTCCGTCAGCAATGCCAAACTTTATTTAAACTGAATAAACTCGAGAAAATGCCGAGCATCGCAACAAAACCTATTTCATTAATCTACCATTACGCAAAAGATAATGCCGATCGAATTACCGATAGAATGAATTGTATTTCATTATTTTTTGATACATCAGATTTTGCTCAATTTGCGCAGGTAAACAGTTAACTGTTTGATTTACCAAAGTCTCTGTTTGATTTGATACGTAAAAATCACGAAATAATTAATACAGACGATAGTTCCCAGGTTACAAGCAGAAACAATGAAAACGAAACGAAAATCGGAACAAGCTAACACCAACGTCATGTGTGAAAACTGTCAACGCATTAAAATATTTAGCCTCAATTTACTTCACAAAATCGGCAACAATATATTTTGCATGTTTCAAAAATTTCCCTTCATACGCGAACTGTTTCACAACAAGCGAATTCATTAGTCTGATCGACCCTTTTTCGTATAATGTCATGGCTGCTTTAAACAAAGAACCTCGTTTTAGAAGTATGGAATACGAGTCTAGGTAAAATGGGTATGCAAACCCGGGCCGTGGCAAAATAAAAGCCAAGGCAGATCGACAATTGTCAATTCCAAATACGCATTATTTTGCAGCAATATTTACAGCGAATACAAATATACTAGTCCATCAAATATCCTGAAATTTTAATGAGATTGGCAGATTAATAACTGCCAATCTTTGTTTTGCCCAGACCAAATCTTGCCTACCCATTTTACCGGATGCCGGATTACCGGATGCCGAACCCGAAGCTATTAAACAGATTAAAACACGCATTTCCTTTATCATTATTTTCGTAATAACTCAGATTTGAAACAGAATTAGCACTTAATTTTTGCAATTTATATTTTCCTTCCCATAAGGATAATTTATGCTAAACTACGTTGAATTGGAATCAATAGTTCTTGAGAAGAAGATTTTTAAAAATGCACCCCCCTTTTTCTACAGTTTCAAGGTTTTCTCCGCTTTGAATACAGATCGGACTTTTATTTTTGCAATTTATATTCGCCCTCACATAAGGATGCTTTGTGCCAAATTTGGTTGAAATTGGATAAGCGGATTTAGAGAAGAAGTTTAAAATGTAAAAAGTTTACAGACGGACAGACAGACAGACGGACAGACGGACGACGGACAAAATGTGATCAGAATAGCTCACTTGAGCTTTCAGCTCAGGTGAGCTAAAAACACAGGTAAATAAATAAATCTGAATTTAAAAGATATAAAAGAAACATCATTATAAATAATTTCAGAGATCATAACATCATAAATTATCTTTAAAACTTTAATGGCATCATATCACAATATTTTTATCAAGTTTTACAAGGTTGGTTTATATAATTATTGCACCTTTAATCAATAATCCACTGCTATCCACACTTTGTAAATCATTTCAAAACAGTGAAAACAAAGAAAAATATAATGGTTCATAATAAGTGTTTTATGAAGTTATTGTCTAATTATACACCATTTTAATTGAGTAGTAATACAACTTTTTGTTTACTTTGCAAAAATAATGACTTTATTCACCTGAAAAAATATTTACAGGTGTGAATTGGAAAATATATTCATTTTCAGAAAAAAAGTAACAATTATTTTTCTAACTGAGTACAGCATTGATTTACTCATACATTACATTTGATTTTCATAGTATATCATTGCACAATTCAAAACTTTGCTCTATTAATTATTGGCACAGGTAAATAAATACACATTACACATATTGTAATAAATAAATAAATAAAACGAGCAACCATAAGGAAGAGTTCATTTATGCACTACAATCACTAGCCACTAAAATGAAATAAATTATGCACTACAAAATAACATAAATAAATTTTCAGTTTTACACTAAGTCTTGCTGGTTGACACAGGTACACAGGTAGACACAGGTAAAATTTCATCACAGGTAAGTTTTTAATCACAGGTGTGTTTAGAATCACAGGGCAGTTTTGCATCATGGGAAAGTCAAGTGTGTTCAATGTTTCTAAAGAAAACATTGAGAACACATGTGAATATTGCACACAGCACATCCTTTCACAACTTCATTCTTTACACCTCTGGCGTAGCAGTGTTTACATCGACGGCGCAGGCCTTCCATCCTCACATGAACGTGTGGCATCTGGTTGTCATTCACATCTAGGGGAGATAGAATTTCTCTGACACACAGTCTCTTTCGTCCACAGAAGTTTCCAATGAGAGATTCACCAAGTTCCGTAACGAAGTAACTGAGTGAACCGCTTCCTTCGGAGAGTCCTCTCGGAAAATGATGTAGGCATTGGTACGGGCACAGTCAATGATGAACCACATCAAATATTTCCAGTACTTCTTGCTGGCACGTCCACACGAATACTTTTTCCTCATTTGGTCATGTAGGTCCACACCATTCATAAACCGGTTGTAGTCGGCGATTGCTTTCGGCTGCGGGATCATCTGGCGATTCCGTCCTACTTGACGCTCATATCTCACAGGATCACTAGAGCTGTTGTTGTGAAGGACAGGTACCACATTGTTGTCGTTCCAAGCGGTGACTGATAAACCGTCCTTTTTGTAGTCCACTGAATCTCCTCGCTGGGGAATCTGTAGTTTGATGATGGCTTTCTTTTGTTGTAGTTGAGGGGGGATCTCCTTCCGGTTTGGATTGAGGGTTCCACAGGTGTAGATATCTTCCAGGAGAAGATCTGTAGCCAAAGTCACATGGTGATTGAGTCCCCCAAGATCTCGAGTAAGGTCATGCACAACTCGGTAGCCAAGGCCATGCTGAAGCTGAATGGGGGTTCTGTCGCGTTTCCCGGTGAAGAGTTGATACATGGACATGTAAGAAGTCCTACCGTCACATCTGGCCCAAAACTTGATCTTGAACTTCTCTGGCTTATCTGGCATATACTGGCGAAGCTCACTTCTTCCTTTGTACCCCTTCATTGCCTCATCTATGGATATTTCCGTTGAATGTTGGTAGTATCTTCGGAAGTTTTGGTTTGTAACATCGTAGAGAGGTTTCACCTTGTTTATGGGATGGTAGTTTGGATCGGATCGTCTTTCCCGGGCGGCAGCTGTATTCACGTGGATATACTGGGACAGTTTTTCATACCTGTTGTAAGTCATGGTGTTCTTAAATCCTGGCGAACCAAGGAAGTCATTATCCCTCCAGTAATCCTCGTAGGAATGGCGCGGCGAAGCTCCCATAAGAATGTTGAGTCCGATGAACGCGCGAATCTCGGGCCCCGAGATATCAGTCCACCTGTCGTCCATTTCTCCTTTTTCTCGCTGAACTAACTCCGCATACAAATTGGTTTCACAGGCAATGTGATCGTAGACATCCATGGGCACAAATAAAGTAAAATAATCCAATGCACCAGCACTTTTCACATCGAAATCCCGAGGAAGTTTAGGTCCGGCAGGTAAAACACACCTTGGAGTTCTGTCATCGGTACCGTCATTCTCCGGGGCATTTTCCCAATCTTCTGACACAGAATCATCATCGGAACTTATGTCGGTTTCCTCGCTAATAAATCCTGAAAATTCCGACCCCGAACTTGCATCAATGATGTCCAAAACACGTTCGTAGTCTGAATCATAGTCCGCCATTTTTCTCAAGTTGAACAAGGTACGCGGTCCCAGAATTCCTCTATTTACGCAGGTAAACCACGTGATTTCTATATTTACACCAGGTGGGAATTCTACCGTATACATGGCAGGGTATATATCTTACGATGTTTATAGTAAACAACAGGTAATTAGGGGTGTTTTTAACTGCTGTATATAGAGTGCGTCAAAAGTCGTCATTAAGGATATGGCAGTAGTCGTCAAAACACGTCATTAAGGGTTAAAGGATAGGGGGGTCTAAGGGGTAAAGAGTTAAAGTCACTGCAAACCATTAACCCAAAAGCTCTGCTTATGTGTAGAATGAGCCATATATACGTCTAAGTGAAGAGTATTTATGCTCTTAAAAAAAAACATTTTGTATGATGCAATATGACCTTGATCTACAAACATTATTCAAGGTTACTGTATATCCTTTGGTTAAAGGTACCCCTGTGGGTGACGTATGACCCAGATTGAACCAAATGGAGAGATGTACTCCTGAAAATGATTTTTCATACAATTCTGGTATGACCTTCACATTTGACCATTAAACTTGGTTTCAGGTCACTGCATACCTTTTACTCAAATGCTCTGTTTTGGTAAAGTATGTGCCAAATAGGGCTTAGTGGAGAGTATATATGCTCTGAAAAAAAAGAATTTTTGCGTGGTACAAGGTCATACATGCCAACTATCCCGATTTTTGCGGGATTCTCCCGATTTCACGTCGCCAAAAATACAAATCCCGATATCCCGATCGGGATTGTCAAAATACCCCGATTCTCAAAAAATCCAACCCGTTTTTACGACAATAAGTCCCGATTTCCATCTAAATTTTCAAATCCCGCGCTGCTTGTCTACGCTAACCAATCAAAAAGCGGGATTATGACCGCCATTGCTGTTTACCTGTATCGCGTGTGTGTATATCGGGATGTGTGAATTGGTGTAATTACCTGTACGCTACCTGTGTCTGGGTGTTTGCAAACCTAATGAGGAGCATGTTTTGATAGTAATTAATCGGGAAGTATCGGGATGGATAGCAAAATGCCACACTTTTTACACAAACTTCGACAAGAATGGGGTTACACCACCAAAGAAAACAAAACTTTCATTCCGATATCGGGAGGCAGATTCCCGATTTTCGGGATGACTATCGGGATCGTAATTGGATGACAACCATGTATATTGCCGTGCAATAGGTATGTTTAACTTATATATAGTACAACTGAATATATCTATTGACAGGGTACATTTTATTGTGTACACATGGCACAAGGAGAGATTGACAGCTATATAAAAGATTATCTACAAGAAGAATAGATATGTTAAATTTATGAGTAACAATTTTTTTTATTTTGAGGGATTTTAGGGTAGACCATGGTGGAATGAATGATGTTACAAAGAACACGAAAACAGCCATCCATCAAGCCACCTGCTGCTACCACCTTTTTTGTGAAATCAAAATTGGAGCAAGATGAACAGCTTATGAAGGTAACTACATTTTTTTAATAAGCTAGTATATAATATCTCTAAAGAATTTTAAGCCAGGAAACAATTATAAAAACTTTCTTTCACTTTTTATAGCAACTTGACCCATAAATGCTTTTTAATATCTAATTTAATTAATTATTCATTTTATTTTGTAGATGTCACAAAAGCAGAGGTCCTGTTTGCCAACTGTGTTGCAGAATTTAGTGCTTTTTGAACTGCTATACCATACTATTTATTGTTTGTTGAGATTTTAAAGATTGATTTAATAAAGATTGATTTAATATATGAAAATAAAGTTATGTACTTTATTTATGATTTCATTTGAAAGAGGAGATTGTTTGATAAACACATTAGGATAATGATAAATAGATAAAGAAACAGATGAATTTCTAAGAGTTCAATTGTTTATACAAAGCAATTACACGACAAAATGCCGCGAAATTTCCTTCTAGGAAAATGTCGTCGCGCGTAAAATCCCCCGTGGAGATTTTCAAAAGTTGGCATGTATGCAAGGTCCTTGGCCCTTGACCTTAAAACTACATTCAATGTCACTGCACATTTGTTTTACCATAGGCACTGTGTGAGTGACGCATGCAACAGATTGGACCAAAGGGAGAGAAGATACGATTCAAACAAGGTTTTTTAAAAATAATTCTGCTATGACCTATAACCTTTGAAACATGGTTCAAGATCACTGCACACCCTTTACTCAAAGGCACTTTGTGGATGAAGTATGAGCCACATTGGGCAAAGGGAAGAGTTGATATGCTTCAAACAAGAGATCTCAGACAGGCAGATGGACGGGCAGACTAATCACCAAAAGGCGCCTACAGGGCCGAGCCCTAATGAAAGTATTATGATTCAGTCAGAGAGGAAACAAAGATTTATAGCAAGCACTTATAATTGCTAAACAGGCCTCTGAGTATAGACAAGTTTCCAAAGAGAGTGGACATAGACCTCACTGTATATATATCCCTCAAGCTAAAATCAACAGAAATAATAGAATCTCTGATTCTAATTGGTCCACATGTAACTGGGTTAACAAGTGTGTGACTGTCAGTCAATATATTGGGTCGCAAAAGCTGGTTAGAGCCACAGAGGCCCTGGATTCGAGTCCAGGTTGAGACTTGACTTTTCACCACCTGTTAGATTGAACAACTAAGATTATTACATTTAAGGGTATCTAAACATGTAAAAAATAATTTTGATGACTTACTTTCATAGAAAGCCTCCTGTTTTAAACCATGCCAGAAAATCACTCGATTAATGAGGTCAACTTCATACCAGAAGAAGAAGAAACAAAAATGGCACTGCTCTCCATCATCATAATATCAATGTTTTCTCCTGCTTGACTTGGATGTACATGCATAATCTGTAAATGTAATTTGTAATATTTAAAAACTTTTCTTTTAAAAGCATTGAATTAAAAATAAAAACAGGGCAATTCAATGCTTTATGGTATACAATATTTTCTGGAGCCCTAGTGACCCACAATAATTGTTTGATCTAATTTGTTTAATTGTATTTATTCCCATATCTATAAATAATTTTTTAGCTTCTCACTAAAAAGTAAAAATCAGAAAATAGTAATTCGAAGTTCTATAATTGAATTCTTCCTATTTGACAACTGCCATAAAAAGAATAACAAAGTCACGTGATGTTAACTAAAATTACCTATACCAAGTCATTTGAAGTAAGTTGCATTGAAGCATGGGTTGTGTGGCAAAACGAGGGATACCAGCAAGTAGACTAGGCAACTATCCTGCAATTTTAAAACAGTCAAATTGTGTTTTTAAAAAGACTCATTATAAATAAGATTTAACAAGGTGAAGACATTCATTAAGTTTAAGACAAACCTCAACATTTCCCATTGTTTCTTAGTGCGTGATCTGGCTTTTCGCGCCATGTGCCAAATATGGCCATACATTATAAATATGGGCTACATCAGAAGGGATTTTATATTTCCGGTATACTATTGACGTTCTATATGATCATTAGGATGCTATATATTCAATTGATAAAAGTACACATATGCTCAATATTTCTACATCGAATATCATATGTAAAATCTTATCTATAAGATTACGTGAACTATAAAATCCTTTTTTTATATGGCCAGTGTGGGAAGGTTCTGCTTTTAAATACCGTCATCTGTTTCCTGTTTGATTTTTACAACGTGAATTATTGTGAGGTAATTTATTTAATTATTGAGATATTCATTCAAGTTTTTACATAATATTTAAGGAATGAACTCAATGTCTTCCCAAGTTACACGAGTATAAACTTGGTTGGGGCAGTTTTAGCTGCAGGTCTTCGGATGGACGACCTGGGAGCTACAGTATGATAGCTACAGTGCCTCCCACAGTAAAACAAAAACTGCAATTTACGTCGCACAAAAATTTGCACTAGTTTTGGACTAATTAATCTTATTTCTAAAGACTTTCAATAGAAATAATTGATTCCAAAAAACTCTTCGGACATTTTTTCTACGGATAACGTCACTTTATTTGCATCTGATATTCTTTCAAACACCATTACCAATCCTGTAATGTTAGATAGAATGTTCTATTGATAAAATAACAAATGTCCTATGGACCCAGTTTAATGCTGGAATTTGTTCCCTTTACTTGCCTCGTAACAAATGAGAAAAAATATTGTGTTGTATATCACCTAAATTTTCATATGATTGGTCTCAATGTTGCTCTTTATTATAGTCCCATTTTCCCACATCAACTGTTTTTGCAACGAAATCATAGCCACTTTAAACATCACGTTTGAAAATTCGCTGTATACGGTTGCCATGTTAATAATAAAATCTGAGACAATCACATTCCGAGTGCTATTTGCGACAAAATGGCAGGCAAATTCAAACGTGTATATTAACAAAATGCCTTGTTATGACTCATTAAATGGATTTTTTTGTAGACTTAACTACCTATGCATGTTCAAAAAGGTTTGTAATGAATATAAATGTGTTTTTCCTTTGGAGATTTTTTTAACAGACTTTAAATTGACACGAAGCAGATCTGTTTTGCGGCTGCTACATTGCAAGTATATGGGACGAATTCTTTCTGTGACCTTAGCGCAGCTTGGTAACCATAAGATTATTCTTTCTACCCTAACGTGAAACGGTGCAGTTTGTTTTCATTTAAAAATTTTGATCATTCGATCTTGACGTAAATTTAACACACTTTTATATCCCAGGTCAATTAGCGTGTTTAAGCCTGTGGCAAGTAAAGAGACAATATCAGTTGGAAATTGCATGAAGAATTTGATGTTACTAATCTTTTTCCACAAAATTTGTGTGAAAATAAGGTTAAACAGTGAAAAACTAGCGCAGATTTTTGTGCGCCGTAAATTGCAGCTTTTTACCATGGGATGCACTGTAGCTCCCAGGTTGTCCACATGAATTTTTTCAGACCAGGAGCTACAGACCTGCAGCTAAGACAGTTTACATTTTATAATCTGCAAAGCATTTCCTTATTTGGCCTATCATATATAACATTCTTTATTTCTTTTTACAAAGAAAACCTAATATATGGACTAAGGGGACAAAGAATGTGTTATTATTATTATTTGAATGTCTAATTCATCTGCTGTTAAAAAAAATTGACATGTTAACCATTAAATAATTTCATCAAGAATAAAACTGTTTCCTAAAAAATTAGAAACAAAGAAACACGCCACAGACAGTTGCTATAAAATGTTGTTTCTTTTAAGCATTTCTACTTGAAGTTTTCTTTCTACCTAATGCCTAAATTATTTTCATGGTTGATTAAACAGTCCAATTTCTATGCAGGGAAATAACACAAAGAAAACAAACAATGCCGGAGAGCAAGGAAGAAAAGATTCGGCGATTAAACCAGGAGCTTGAGGATTTCATTGCAGCAGAAGTAGCAAAATCCCAGGAAAAGACAGGCGATGAAAAAAGTTTTGAAGAAATTTTACAGGTATACTGATATATGAGAGTTGCTGTTGTACATGTAGTAAACACATAATTTACAGTTTTACTACAAAAGTGGTTAGGGCAGTTTATTCTTGTTATTGCTGCATGACATCCTCGTTTTATATTGTGACTATTTTCCTTTCACTGACTTGTTTTAACAAAGAGAAGAGACAGTTTCTGAATTATCTTACATTGTTTCAATTGTAGCAGTTCAGTGCCATATAGGTTTTTATCAGTACTTCGTGTTGTGTTTATTTTTGCTTTGAGACTGAATTTGACCTCTTAAGTACATTAAGAATTAAACTTTACTAAATTATGAATAAGGTATGAAAACGACTTTACTCTCAATTTTGGTAAACCATATATAGTAACAAACCAAACTCATAGTAAATGAAAACCAAAATTAGCAACCCTTTAAAAATTTATTATAACAAAATAAGAACCCAAATTTACATCAAGTATTTAAAATCCCCCAATCCTAAAACCTAACTTTAACAGGGACCTCAAATAGACAGATGAGACAGGGACTCAGGAGAAATGTAGCTAGCGAAACCAGCTGTCTCCCTCCCTCTATCTGTCTGGAGAAAAGTAGCTAGCAAAACCAGCTGTCTCCCTCGTCAAATAAGGACCTACATGAGTTCATATAGGGAAACGAGAACAAAGACAACTGTCATTAAAGTTATTGGTTATCGTATAAAGTGGGCGTTACCAAACTAATAGAATTAAATCACATCGGGATCAGAATACTAGTATATTACCGTATATTATATATATTAAATAGAAACGAAATCCCGATCTATTACACAAGTAACCTGTCTTACATCACTTTATCCTGAAACCAAAAAAACGTTTTCCATTATTTTTACACCTGTATAAGTCTGTTTATATTAACAGTCTTGTATACATTGTTTTCAGGAAATTGAGACCCATCCTGCATTTATGAAAGATGTGGACTACACAAAACCCCTCAGTAAAGAAATGGAAGGACTGATGCGAATCAAATATGAACAGCAAGATCCAACATGTACATCTTTATTACAATAATGAAACTCAGAAAATGTGATATACTTCATCATCCATATCTAGCCCTATTATCTTCTTGTACAATATAGATTTACTGCACCCAAAGTTACCTATAACAGCAATTTCCTTAAAGCAAATGTATCACTGCTTGAAACATCATGATCTTTATATTTTCAGTAAAATCCATTAAAATTGTTAAATTATTTTTATTCCAAGTTATAAACAATTTTGATTCGTAAAACTCTTTTTTGAAAGTGTAAAAATACTATGAAATGGTCAAGACTATCAGCTTCGTTGAAAAGAATAAAATGAAGAAATAAATATAAACAAACTAAAATCTGTGAGTTATTGATTTGACTCATTTATCTGACAGGTAATGCTGAAGCTTTCAAGGAGGATGGAAATGTTGAATTCAAAAAAAAGAGATATGACATTGCTGTAGATAATTATACTGCAGGGATAAAGATAAAATGCCCAGACAAAACTCTCAACGCTGTACTGTACTCAAATCGGGCAGCAGCTCAATTCTATAAACGTAAGTCTCCTAGCTACCAAGATTTATGGTATTTTCAAATTGTAGTACATGTACATGTACTTATGCATGGATCCAGATTCAGAAATTTTAACAGGAAGGCTTCCCCCGCAACTATTTTTCTTAAATTTACACAATCTCTTTATCTAGATTGGGCACCTGTTTATGAATGTATGTTTGTTCGCCCTAAAATTCAGTCGCCCCTGACCCCTGATTGCCTGAGGTCTCTTTGTCATAGAGTCGTTGCTCAAGCATTGTCTTATTAGGTCTATCATATATTACGTTCTTTATTTCTTTTTACAAAGAAAACCTAATATGTGGAATAAGGGGACAAATAAATGCAGATAAAAAAATTTATATTAAAAATTTTTTTTGCTTGTTAAGATTTCAGATAAGTTTGCCCCCCCCCCCCCACCCCACTTTCAACTTTCAACCATAGTGTTATGTGTCAGTTATAGTATGTTGTTTCAAAAACATTATAAAACTGAATCTCAGAGCACTTTCTTCTATTGCAGAAAATTACAGATCAGCACTTCAGGATGCAATCATTGCTCGCAAATTCAAACCAGACCACATGAAGGCAATTGTTAGAGGTACAAACTTCTAAATTCTTTGTGCACAACTGTGACACAACTGTAAAATATTTCAAGGGTCCATACATGGATATTTATAACAATAAAAGAGCCAGTACTATGTTTGGGTGATAAATACATGTAGTAACAATTAATGGATTTTGTAGGTGCTCAGTGTTGTATGGAGATGAAGAAATATGCTGAGGCCAGCTTATGGAGTGATCTTGGATTAGCTGTATCCTTTCTGCAAACTTCACTTTTTTGTACAATACATAGCAGCAAAACTCTGCTTCTTGTTGAAGGGAAGTGTAGTTGGCTGTTGAATCGAAACAGCTTTGTAATTTTTGATTGATTTTACCCTGTCATCTTCTGCAAACTACCATATACAATAGTTTGTTTTTCTTAACTGACCACAGATAGAAGAGACAAACACAGTCCTTCTAGAAATTAGACAGAAAGCAGAGAAGCTAAGGGTAAGATTCCAAATGCAAAAAATGGTTGGGGAAACAATGCAATTTTGAAATTAGTACACATATGACTTCACAAAACAGTCTGCAAATGGCTTCATTTTTACACAATAACTTTCACAGACAATCGTATGTGCATTAATGCATATTAATGTCTTCTGTCTAGGTGACTTTGTATAAGCCAATAGATGAAAAAAAACCCAAACACTAACGCTTGTTTGAGTAAACCTTTATACCGTAATTACATACATTTTCTGGTATATATACCCTCTTTGATGAGAGTTTTCAGTAGTTAACATTGAAAACATTGTTGCTAATTGAGGCTTTAAAAAAAATACATTACTTTGATACCTTTATTAAACGGATTGTAAATTGAAAATTTATAAGAAAATAAATTCATTCAAACTATTATGTTAAATGGTAGTGTGAAGTGTTTAATTCGTAAAGAAATTTGTTATAAAAGTGTTAAATTTTGTATTTATCAACAGGACTCAGTTTGCTATATCCGTAAATTTGTATATCCGAATTCATTATAGCTGTAATATTTTACAAAGATTTGATAAGAATTTTACTAGGGACTTAAAAAAAACTTCGCTCTATCCGATAATTCACTATATCAGTGTTCGTACTTAACAAGTTTTACTGTATACCCTCTTTGATGGGAGTGTACTGGTATTTAGCATTGAAAACATTTTTGAGAATTGAAAATTATACTGAAGGTTTTACAAATGTGTTTTCTTTGTTAGAGCATACAAGAAAAGGAGAAAAGGAAAGAGGAGGCCAAAGAGAGAAAGGAATTGGCAGAGCACAAAAAACTGATTACAGCAATAAAGGTAATGTTGATTAATTTGAGATAGGCTTCGATTAATATTTAGGACTGATTTCTATGTAAATTTACACCATTAACCCTAAAAACTTTGATAATAGACAGAAATTTGCAAGAGCTGATATATATACTAATTTTTGGAGATTTTTTTATCACAAAAAAATGCTTTTCCCATAGAGTCGGGGGATCAGGCTGGCCGGTCTAGCTGACAAAGGATATGACCCTCTCCTGTTTACAAATGTAGAGCTTCACAACCCTAGTGGAGCCAAGGTTTACGTTGACGCCGAAAACACTCTGCACTGGCCTGTTTTGTTCATGTATCCTGAGCACACTCAGACAGACTATATAGAGGACTTCAATGAAAACCACACGTAAGATTTTTTTAAAAAAAGTTCACTATCATGGAGATTTTACTTATGACTCATTCATTTTTATGATATATGATATTTGTGGTTTTAGAAAAAATGATTGACTATTGTTTTGAACTTTTAATTAAGAGTTTTAGAATCCCACATCGTTCATAAAACGAATAAAACATGCATCACAGAACAAACGGAAACTGAATGAATCCCCACAACATAATTTTGATTTAATAATTTTTACCTTATACCAAAGATCTGAATGTCTAAGTATATGTATAAGACTTTAGTTTTAATTAAGATTAAAAAGTCAAAGAAAAATCTGTGTTGTTTTTTTACTTTTTACTGAGAATTATGTTTATTTTGCCAATTGTCTTGGGCAAAATTCTTCAAATGAAGTGAGCTGGAAAAGCTTTGTTTAACATATTCATAAATATGTTTCTTTTGCAGGTTTGAGGATCATATCTTCCACATGTTTGGACCAGATGTACCTCCAGCCTCGTGGGATTTGGATAAGAAGTACAAGCCTGAAAATTTATTGGTAAGATTTACCTTTTATGAATGCATCATTTCGTCTTCATCTTACTATTGAACCTATAGAATTTTAAAAAGAATAACTCTTTGACAATATGTATTCAGATTAAAATTTATGAATACTAAGTACTCAGGTATATACATGTACTATCCAATCATTATTCCTATTAAAATATCTTTTGACTACTGATAATTACTTTCTTCAGATCTACTATGAAGACAAAGAGAAGACCACCCTACATCAGATATCCCCATCGTGTACTCTGCTGGAAGCTCTTCAAAACAAATGGCAAGTTCATGATTATTGTTGGGGCATTGTTTTGCTATTGCGTATTTTATCAATTGAAAACAAGATTTCCCAACTTCAATCCTAGGCTGTATACCATCTCTCTCTCTCGATCTCTCTCTCTCTCTCTCAAATGAGTGTACTGGTAAATAGTTGTAAAACAAAAACCTCAACTTATAATGCTGTAATTTTTGAGTTCTTTTAAGTGAAAATATACGTTTAATTTCTTAAAATCCTCTCTATATTTCAAGCACATGGTATCCGGTAAATTAATAACCCAATCACTGACAGTATTCCAACTGTTTTGTTTACAGGTTCTTAGTAGATGCTGGCACTCCTTGTTTCATCATCCTTGTGAACAACTCTCGATTTCAGCAACATTTTATCAAAGAGTACACTGTAATTCCATCATAAATTCAAAAGTCAATAAAATGTTTTACATGTTTTTATTCATCAATAATTCTGATAATAACACAAAGATTAACAACACAAAGCAGCAAGTACATTTTGTACATGCATATACAACTAAAGAGTAGTCAGGATCTTCAGTTTGCTTATGGTTATTTTTGGGGGGTTTTCTTATGAGAAAAATTTAAAGAGCAAATAATTGCTTTACGAAGAGTCGGAAGACCTTAGAAGTTTGATTCAAACTCAAAACTGTCAGAGTGAAATAAAGGAGCAAATTTGTCAGTGTTCAAATACTGTCAGATAATATAAGAGAATAACCATTTCAACACCAGATGCTATGATTGTTTCAAGTTTTAACATTTGGTTTCAGTCTGATGATGCTGTGTCCATTCAAGCCACTATTGGACTCAGAACTGAGAAAGTTGCATTGCATTCAATTAGTTCCTCACACTCACAATGAATTTTGACAACTTATTGACTGGTGAAATATGAAAGACCTGGCAAATATCTTCCTTCTAGGACAGCCTCAAGAAAAATGAAATCCTTCTCCGTTAAAACAGTTCAACAATCTGGTGAAAACAAAAAACATGCAATTTAATTCAATGCAAAATGATAGTTAAAAATGCGGATACCACACATATTAAAATTATCTTTCATTGAAATATTAAAACAATCTTTACCCCAGAAAGTCATCAATATCCATGGTCCTAGCTCTTTTCTTCTCAAAGTCTCCTTTCTCCAAAATCTCTGTAACCTTTGCTTTCACATCAAAGTCTGGTGCCACTGGCTGCAAGAAATGAAGACAGATCTGGCTTAATATACAAATGTTGAATCTCCCATGTAATTTAAAATCTTGATACATGCTATTTTCTTATTTTTATACAACTCTCCCTTTTCATACAGCTATTATCATAATATATACATTTGGAATATTACATATGTACTTTGGTACTGTAACAATAGATTCACTCAAAAATGAAGAAAATAACCCTGATGATATCATGGGTGTAATATTTCCAAAGCATGCACTTTTTAACTTTTTTTTTTAAATGTTACATGTATGTCTTATAACATACTCCTATAAAGCTTCATTTTATCGTAATGCCATAAAAGCACAATAGCAACGCTCACCTACCGAACAACAGAAAATCTTTTGAAAAATAAAACTTTCTTTAAACAATCTAAATATTTTCTCTATATTTTGTTTACTTTTATCAGTGGTATCGAAAAAAAAATTTCTAGATCGCGCAAAAACATGCGCAAGGAAAACTAAAATCACCACCTTAAATCTTTGTTAGGTTTATATACACATAATCTTATTGTAAAATCTTGACCATTAACAAAAGGGAGCTCAGTTTTGTCTGATCATCTCAGTTGTAGACGTGTACTTGTGGCTCTAGCCTCTAAGTTTTGTTAGAAACCAACAGTCAGTAACATGATACAGTGTAAACTCACCACAGACTTGAGAGAACAATGAGTTCGGTAATTTTTCTCCAGCAATTCTAACACCTTTGTATATCTACAAAAAATACATGGTGGACATTGATCAGTTTCACACCCAAATGGTAGGAGTGAAATGGATATTGCACTTAAAACAATTCCCGACAATCTTTATGTCTTGCACTCACTTAAAAGAAGCTCCTATAGTTTTGTTTTTTCTGGAGAAGCAAATTCTGACAAGTCCATCCCATTCCTACAGAGAAACCAGGAAAAATTATTAAAATAGAATTCATTTTATTTATACATATACAACTAATGCGGCTTACAGACATGAACACTAAAAAAATAAAACTCCCACAGAAAATGCAAATTAAGTTCACACAATTAACGTTAGTTTGTACCAATCAAACTGCATGCCTCGGTAGTTATCCACCATAAATTCAGATAAAATTTTAGAAATGCCCTTGAAGTTTGAAACATGCATAGAATTGGGAAATTGAATACATGTTAAAATTACATTCATTACTACCTGGTATAATAATAGGAACCCATTTTGTTCAGCACTGTGTAATCCAAAACTTTGGATAATTCTTTTTAACCTAGGTACATTTCAAGCACAGAGTTCCCATTCCACTTTATTTCCCCAAGAACCTGTTGCACTTTGTAAATCTTTGTTGAGAACACTTTGGATTTTGTTAATTAACTCAAAGTATTTTAAAGAGTCTATCTTGTGCCTGAAATCAATAAAGTCTACGTGGTTATAAACCTTTTATTTGCTATTCATTTTGCACAAGTTAGGTGTTTAAATCTCTTTAATTCTCCAAGCATTCAGTTCCTCTGAATGTAACTGTACTTAGTTTTTTGTTGTGGTTTTTTTTTTTTGGGGGGGGGGGGGGGGTTTACAAAAATTCTGTGTACTATATATTGTATGTTTACATGGTTTGGAGGGATCATTCCCACTCTGTGAAATGTCTTAGTTTTACCTGAAAGTTGATGGGAGGAGGGGGGTTCCTTGGCTCTATTCTCACAACACTGGATTCCACTTTTGGTGGGGGTCTGAAGTTGTTCTTGCTAACCTACAGTAATCAATTACAAAACAGAATTGCAATAGCAATCTACACTTCACCTTTTTTATTGCTTTGATATTTTCTTCAATAAATTAGAATCAAAAGTAGACTACAAATGAAAGCTGTCAGGAGGTTTTTTTTTTTACACAAATAGCTAATAATTGTTTTAAAAAATACACTTCACTCATATATTGTTGCCTGGACATTGTGAGCAGTATTTCATTCATTATTTGTTATGATCATGATATTATTATTATTATTTTTTTTTTAATGTATTTGCCCCCTGAGGGCCCTTGATTGGTGAATAAATAAATAAATAAATATATTCAGTCATATTTTAACGTGTTTATATTCAGGAAAAGTTAAAAGAACATTTTTTTGGGGGGGGGGGGGGGATTTAGGTTTTATCATTGAAGAAAAATTGCTAGGAGAAACATTGCTGAATTGGAGTTGAGGTAAACCATCATTAAATGTTTGACTTTAGCAAATATATATATACACCAATATTTGATAATGGGAAAAAATTGCGAAAAGAACAGTGCAGAATTGATGTGAACCTTCATCAAATGGTCGACTCTGGCTAACAGCTGGGTGTTGACGGAGAGTCTGCAGTACAGTTTGTCTCCAGGCTTGGCTACCAATCTCTGAGCAAACTCCCTCTGGAACATCAGCACTGCACATCTGCATAAAGATAAAAAAATAAACCTTTTACTGAATCTATTTTTCTACAATTATATCTCTGATTACAATATCCATGTTCATGTATACATTTATAAGGTTAATGGTTGAACTCAGCTCATACGTTCACCATTGTAACAATATGTAGTAACATATTTTAAGTATCTATTTCTTTCTCTGCCACAGCTGTGGCAAGGATATTTCAGCATATACATGTACCTGCATATTGTAATATACGTTTAGAAATATTTACAAAATATAAAGAGTAGTCGCATTATAAGTAAACACTCTAAGTATGTTTGAATGATGATATTGAGTTGTCTCCCATCGATAATCAGGGGGGAATGAAGTTCTAAATCATTAGCATTAGTGCCCTAGGCACCATGAGAAATACTGTATTGTGCTAACTAAGAAAGTACACGGTACATGATGAAGTTATCTCCCATTCATAATATCTCTATACAAGAAAGTTCAATACATGTATTGATATGGAACATAATGAAACAACATAGATCCCAATTATTATATTTACTGTATTACCAAAACTCACCTAAAGAATGGTCTATGTAAGAGCAACTTAAATACAAAGGGAGAGGATATCTGTAACATAAAGAAGATAAAATCACTGTCAAAACAATTTCATGGTAATTCATAACTTAAATAAACTTCATATTTTATTTCTTTCATAGTCTGTCCCAAAATAATGTGTCAAAAAGATATTTTATCACAAAACATTTCCAAGATGACCCAGTATCTTTCCAGGTAATATGCAAACCCAGAGTTTATCGGAATTTACAATGAAGTCACAACCAAAACATTCTGAATCAACTAGGACGATCAGATCAATCACTTTGTGTATGTTAATTGTCCTAAATTTCAGAATTTGCATTTTCGCAGAAAAAATAACAGCTGTCTGAATGTAGGGCAATTGTCAATATTTTGACAGATTTCTGAGGCATTGAGTTTTTGAGCCCTTAATACTTGCATATCTTTTTACTTGTATTTCTTGTAATGTCATTTTTTATGGGAAGTAAGAAATTTTGGCTTCAATGTATACCCCAAGGGAGCTTCAATTTCATAATGGTTTAAATTGGTCCTTATTTTATTTTTTAAAGATTCTTAGAAATCTGAAGATGAAACCAATACAGGTAAGATCAAGTCACAATAAAACTTTTGTCACATTCTCAAAGCAGTAGATACAAAATAAGGAAGGATTTCAATAAATTCTGAATGCAATGTCCTGTTTTGGTTAAAATACTAGTAAACGAGGAAGTAAAGGACCACACTGAAGACAAAGAGGATGTTAAAATAAGATTTTTTTCAATGAGATTGAGACATAAACTCATTCCTGGAAAAATTCACATGTGGCATGGTGTACCTTGTGCTTTGTGAATTATAAATAACTGAAGTATATATATATTTTTTATCAAGGGAAAAAAAAATAATGACAGGTGTCTCTGCAACATTCACATACATGTACCGGTATCTAAAACAATATCCCTTTATTTTTTTACATAACTACCGGTATTTAAAAAATATGCACAAACCTGATAAGGAAGGTTAGCTACGCAGATGTCAAAAAAAGGCAGGTCAGTTCGCAAGACGTCCCCAACAATCAGATGGAGTTTAGTCTGGAAAGGCCTGCATGAAAGAAAACAAATAATACATATCAGGAACTAACATTTCATGACATGTTCTCAGGCCATGAAAAAGACACTGCATGGGAACTCTTGTTTAGATCAAATTTCACTTTCTCAAAATTCATTTTCTTTAACTGTACAGCTAAAAATATATGGTATACACCCACACAAAAACCTTATAACCATGATACTTTTAAGAAGGGAAATTGTTCAAATCAGCACGGTAGTAAGCTATTAAGTTCAATAAGATCAAAGGATGGTATTCATTTGTCTTTGAGGGCATAATTCAGATCTGTAGAGATTCGTATTTTCATCAGATTGGAATTCCGGTCCTTTGTCAGGATAATCCTGGCCAGGATTCTGTAAGATCTTACTCCTTAATTCACTTTATAATTACCTTCTCACATATACTGATTTAATTAACAAAAGATAAAGAGATTGGCTGGAAAAGAAAACCCTGACTTTTTCCTACTTAACATAAATGGCAATAAAACTGTATAGTTTCCCAGTAGGGCAAATCTATAACGTGGTTACAAATAGGCTTTACTAAATTTACTGTAAACCAATAATTTGCTTGTAAGAAATTTTTGTGAGGTTAGCGAGAGCCTCATCGTCGCAAATATTTCTCGCAGTGAACCAGTCGTTGTTGTATAATTGTTATAACAACACGGGTCTGGATAAAGCTTGGTTGTGAACATAAGTTGTCGCAAACCAGTTCATTGGAAGTAAATCGGGAAATAAAGTCCCTAAATGAAATGAAAATTGGTTTACAGTGATCACTCTCCCTAATTTGAATTTAATTTTTTGGTCTTGGTGAAACCAGGTGACAGATTGGCTGCATTGGGTACTAACTGTACCAGATTTGAGACATGTCTTCTCCCTAAGGGTCTTGGGAAAATAAATTAACCAGGAATTATTTTCAAAAATAAATTTTTCATGTTTTATTGATTATACCGGTAAAACCAAGTCAATTTAATTTATGTAATCCATTACAAGCTCATAAACATTTCATTACTTTACATCATAAATTATATAACTTACTTCCCTCTCCGACAGAGACATCAAATATATATCAATAATAAAGCTAGCTGAATGATTAACCTGTCTTTCTCTATCGACATTTTCAAAAACTCATTAGGATCCAATTAGTGATGGTATATAAAAACCACGGATGCCAAGTCATTAGGCCTGATTCTGTAAATCTGTTAGATCTAAATGATTATAACATCTCTGGTGATCTGAGATGTTTAACATGGATGCACCACAAACAGTTGTTGGATGTTATGCATTTTAAGATGATCGCAGTTTCTGATACTATTACTCCTATTACTTAAGAATATCAATAACTTATTTCCCCACATAGTGTTGTAATATATGCAGAAGTATGTGCACTGAATAACATTGAAATGTATTATATCACATTAAAAAACATCAACATGCTTTTGTTTCCTTTTAAAACGCATCATAATAAATTCTAGAATTCAGCACATTTTATATTCACATATACCCGACACATTGATTTAACTGATAAGTTTTCTTGTCTGCATGATACAGAAGAAAGTCTATACTGATTCAAATTCAAGTTTGAAAGGTCCTCGGATGCAACAATAAATGCCTACCAATGCATTCTTATCATCTATTTAAAGTTTTAAAGGAAACCTGGGATGACAGCCTTCTTTTCTTCATATGTTAATCTAGTCTCATCATCCTTGGTGGGAAAGCAGTTATGCATTTAAGACATAATAACTTAATAGACTAAATGGTAGAAGGTAACGTAAAAACTTACGTTCCCTGCACTCTTTTCTGTAATTCTGCAGCCAGCCGAGGGTCAATTTCACATGCTATCACCTAGACAAAATCGGTAGTCTTTTCAATCTACATGTACATATCAATTTTTAATTTAAATATTAAATTAAAATCTGTTGTTTTGTAGCTTGACAAGATAGAAACCAATGATTTGGCAATGTACATACATTTTAGATTCTAGCTGAATTACAAGCAAACAAATTACTTCAGAATTTACATTCACACCTTTTTGGTTTTCTCTAATAGTTTCATTGTCATATTTCCTGTACCTGGTCCAACCTCAAGAACAACATCTGTGGGTCGAAGTGCAGACTACAATCAGATAAATAAAAAAAGAATTCAAAATTTTGATATATATATGTACAGCGTGCTTCCACACATAGACTAAGACTGAGAATAAACATATCTCAAAGA
The DNA here is from genome assembly GCF_025612915.1 of Magallana angulata. NCBI lineage: Eukaryota > Metazoa > Mollusca > Bivalvia > Ostreida > Ostreidae > Magallana > Magallana angulata. The sequence goes on along the minus strand of NC_069120.1, from coordinate 24,342,750 downwards.
AATTTAGTCATCATTTGATTGAATCTATAAAATGACAATTTTCTCCAACATGAGGCCAACAGGCCTTGATGGTCACCTGAGTACCAAAGCCCATATATGGACCTGTCAGCGAGTCTCTTAAATTGTTTACATTTTAAGCTTCAATCCTAATCTGATCCTCCTCTGACTATAATTACTCTACTTATTATTTGATGTTTACTAACAACAATAAGTTACCTAAATGACTTAAGTGACCTTAAAGAAATATGTTCACTATATGGCCATATTTGTCACTACCTCCACCCCCATTTAAAAAAAAAAAGCCCAAACCTCCCCCCATGGGCAGTGACTTTTACAATTTAAGAGGAGGACATTATATATATATGAATTTCACATACAATTATTTTGGTAGAAAGCTTCATGGTCATCATAACAGTTTTTCTCAAATATATATTGGCCTGCCCGAGAAGAAAAATTTTTCTATGAGATTTAATAAATTTTTACTATATCGCCATATAAGCCCAAACCTAGGGCCTGAAGCTGATCCAAGGACCATGAATTTCACAGATTTGGTAGAGGGCTTCATGAACATCATAACCATGCATTTAGTTTTTCTCAGCTTTTTTTTTTTTTTTTTTTTTTATTTGAAATATTTTTTTTTTTTTTTTTTTTTTTTTTTTTTTTTTTTTTATTGTAAACAAAGGTTAAATATATAAATCATTTTATGAAACATTTACTCTCTCACTTCTCACATACTCACATTTTCATCCCATATTGTAATATAAAATAAAGAGTAGGGTAGTTGCTTGTGATAGTTATGCCTATGCAGTAAAACTGCAATCCATGTGAAAAAAAACAGACAAACAAACCAAAGAAAGAAACAAAAAACAAAAAACATAAAAATATTAAATTGATGCATTATTGTACACATGTTAATTCTAAACTGCCAGATGATTAATAAAATCAATCCAAGGAGACCATGCTTTTTCAAATTCGTCAATTTCTGATTTCTGAATATAAATATACTTTTCAGTCTTGTATCTTTGATTTAAATAGTGTAAAAGCCCTAAAAAATGTGGCGTCTTACTTTGTTTTAAACATAAAAATATATAATGTTTTGTATATAGGATTACAAAGTTTAGAATTCTGTTCTCCCAAACAAGGGGATAAACACCAAATAATACATTACAAACATCAAAATTAACATTTTTGTTGCATTTCTCGTATATAAGTATACTAAGTGCATTCCATAGAGGCTGGATTTTCTTGCAAGTTGCAAAAACATGTTTTATAGTTTCAGGCATATCTTTACAGAACGTACAGCAGTCAGAGGTAGTAATTCTGATTTTCTTAAGATAATATTTAACAGGAAGAATTCTATGGAGAATTCTATATTGTAACCAATTAATAGTTGAATCATTGGTAGTTCTAAAACATATTTTAAACACATCATGTACACAGAGATCATTTGGCAAAATATCACATAGCTCAGCATTCCATTTGTTGATAGCTGTAGGTACACAATCATTTAAGGTTAAACATATGTATATATGCTTTGTTACTTTTTCTTTCAAAAAAATAGACTCATAATAAAATGGCATAAATGTAGTGCAGTCTCTCTTCAAAGTAGACTTATCAATAGACAAATATGTCAAGTATTTTGATATTGCACATATAACACTATTTTATAACATTGGAGGTATATATGAAAAATGGAATCTTTCAGTAAAATCTATTCTTGACAATATGTTTCCATTTTCATTCATAAAATCTCCAATGATTTTAACCCCTTTCATATACCAATCTTTGATAAATACATATTTACATGCAATTTTTATATTTGGGTTGTACCACACAGGAATATTGAAAACATTCTTGGTATTTAATGAGCTTTTAATCATTTTCTTAGTATAGCATAGCCAAGAATTAAAAACATCTTGCCAAAAAATATTGTTTCTTTGAACAACCATGCATGATAGAAAATCATCACCAAAATCAATAAGTTTTTTTGCAAAATCATTACCATTTATTGATAAAAAAAAGTCCATCCATGGTTTGTAGCCTTGAGTTAATTTCTTAATCCATGAACATTTAAGAGATGCCATGAAATTAGAAATGTTAACCATTTTTAAACCACCCTTTAGGTAATCGAGAGTAACAATTTCTCTCTTAACTTTATCACACTTTGAATTCCAAATGAATTCGAACAGGCTCTTACTAAGAGATAGAATGACATCTTGTATTGGATTTGGAAGTGAAATAAACAGGTGGTTAAGTTTTGGAATAATCAAACTTTTTACAACCGTGATGCGCCCAATGGGAGTTAAAATTCTCCTCCTCCATTGTTGAATTAGAGAAAAAACTTTTGGCAGTTGTTTATTATAATTTAGTGATGTCATTTTATCTAAGTCGACAGAAAATTCTATTCCAAGTAAATTAAAAGAAGTGGAGCCCCAATCAAGTTTCCAACGTGAATGGTGAAAAACTTCATTAGAAAATTTTTTAGAACCTATCCATACAATTTTTGTTTTAGAGCTGTTTATCTTCAAACCTGAAATGTGTGAAAAAAATTCTAAAGTATCAAGAGCTACGAAAAGTGACATTGGTGAACCATCTAAGATGAGTGAAGTATCATCTGCATACTGAGAAATCTTATGTTCATTGCCATTAACAATTATACCTCTAATATCAAAGTTTTGTTTTATGAGAATAGATAAAATTTCTGCACATATCAAAAATAAGTAAGGAGCTACTGGGTCACCCTGTCTACATCCTCTTTGGATTTTGAACTGTTCCGACAGGAAGCCACATTGTAATACAGAAGCCTTAAAATCTTTGTTGAGAATCTTTATCCAATTTATAATATTATTTCCAAATCCAAAGTATTCTAGAGCTTTGTATATAAAGGACCATGAAACAGAATCGAAGGCTTTCTCAAAGTCGATAAGAACTAAAAGACCTGGTATGTTTTCATTTTCAGTGAATGACATTAAATCATAAATAATTCTAGTATTTTCTCCAATATATCTTCCTTTAAGAAAGCCTGTTTGTGTATCAGATATAATATAGTCTAGTGTAGACTTAATTCGATAACTAATACATCCTGATATAAGCTTATAGAGAACATTCAGAAGAGTGATGGGTCTCCAGTTTTTCAAATACTGTCTTGGTTTGTCACCTTTTGGTAAACATGATATAATTCCCAATCTCTAGGAAATAGGAAGTTCCTTTTTCAGAAAAATAAAGTTGATTGCATTTAAGATAAAAAGTTTTAGATCCTTCCAAAAGAATTTAAAGAATTCAACTGTAAAACCATCACTACCTGGTGATTTGTTATTTTTCATATTTTTTAGAACCTCAAGAACTTCTTTTTCAGAGATTTCAGCTTCTAACGAGCTAGATATATCTGGTTCTAACTTAGGAATATCTACTTTAATAATTTCTTCAAGGTTAATATTTATTAAATCTGAATCAGCACATGTATATAGATTTTCATAGAATTCTTTGACATGATTCAATATATTCGATTGCTTGTATATAATCTCCCCTTCTTCAAGTTCTACTTTTTTGATAGTTTTGTTCAGAAAATTCCTAGACTCCAAATTTAGAAAATATTTTGTTGGTTTCTCTCCCTGCTCGATCCATCTTGCTCGAGATCTTATGAAATGGCCTTGAAGTTTATGTTTTCTTAAATTTTCAAGATTTGATTTTTTTTGTTCTATTAGTTCAAAATTAATGTGTTCTTGAGATTCTAAGGATGTTATTTCATTAACTAGGGAGATTTCAATCTTCTCTCTTTCCTTTTTCTTATGAGATGAGTATGAAATAGAAAGACCCCTTATTTCCATGAGAAGCACCTCTAGGAAGATACTGTCGTCTATATCCTTACTGAAAAATGTATGAATATCAGCATTGTATGCATACTGACTCTTTACTCTATCTATAGTTTCCTTAACCTTATCAATGAAAACCATGTCAGTCAGTAAACTACTATTAAATTTCCAAAGCCCCCTACCTCTTTCAAAAGGGTTAAACTTTAGTTCTAAAATAACAATAGAATGGTCAGATCTGTAGCCTGATTTAATATCAAAATTTTCTACTATATTAGACAGACTGTTTGAAATCAAAATATAATCAATGCGACTTTGCTTTAAAGGCGTTTTTTTTCTCCATGTATATATTTTTTTACCTGGGTTTAAGACCCTGTAGTAATCCACTATCTGCAAATCATCCATAATTTCTAAAAGTTTTTCTCTAGCCTTTGGATTGTTTATATACTTATAGTTGTAGGTATCTATATCTGGATTGAGAACAAGATTGAAATCTCCACATAAAATAAAATACTCATTATCCAATTCTAAAAATATATTTCTAATATTTTCATAAAAACCTGGCTGGTCAGAGTTTGGACCATATATATTAACAAGAGTAACCCTGGTTTCTTCTATGGTAAGATCAACAGCAAGGAAATTACCTTCCCCATCTTTTTTAATATTGTGGATATGAAACTCAAAATTATTATTGAACAATATGCATACCCCACGCGCATTAGACTTATAAGAGTTAAAAATACACTGATATCCCCACTGTGATTCAATAATAGGTTCACTTTTTTTTTTTTCGTTTTTCTCAGCTTTATATGGGAGTAGAAAGGATTTTCTAAGATTAATTACATGTTCACTATATGGTCATATTCACCCTGCCCTAAGATCTGAACCCCTGACCCAGAGGCCATGATAAAAATTGGCAATGTAGTTTTCAAGAAGAAGTGAAATGTAAAATAGTTAACAGACAGTGCACAATGCATGGCGACAGGTGAAGACCAATGGCCTGAGTGACTCAGGTGACCTAAAAATCTAAAATAACTTATGAAATTGAAAATGACAGTAAATTTTGGTCATCATTTTATCAATATTTTAAAAGATGGATTGGAATGCTTTATTATTTTATAGGAGAAATCACATAAGATATACATGTATTAATTTCCACTCATTTGTCTTATTCGGCAGTAAAATGACAACAAAATGATACTATTTTTGCAATCCAATCAATCAGTATCATCAAAAATACCATTTACATTTTTTGTTATTTTCCGAACATAAAGTTCAACATTAACACCATTCAATCAATCTGTATGGGTTACTGAACTACATGTATTCTGTCTGACAGAGAAGCAATAAATACTGTACTGGAGGATGGCATCCACACTCAAGGATCTGATACAATTTACTGTGAATAAAGCAAGTTACAAATATAGAATGCATTATACATGTACATGAACTTTGCATTTTTTTTATTAAAGGAACAATGTCGCTCTTTGGAAAGTATGGGTGATATATTTCACAATCCAAACTTAATTATCTTCAACACAATCCATCATTCCACTATAAATCACCATTAAACACTGTCATTTGCAGCAATTTGTCTCTCAACATTGTAAAAAAATTGGCCAAAGAAAAATGGCTCCACCGGTGTTTCAATTATCTCCTTGAATGGCCCCTAGACTTAAGAAAAGTTCCGCTTAAAATATGCCTCTCTACAGTGCAAAATAAATTTGCCAAAGAGAAATGGCACTACTGGTACTTGTGTTTCAATTTACTTTTTCAATACCAATAGGCCTTCAATGGCCCCTAGACTTTAAGAAAAGTTCCACTTAAAATATGTCTCTCTACAGTGCAAAATAAATTTGTCAAAGAGAAATGGCACTAATGGTGTTTCAATTTACTTTTTTGTTTAAATCAATACCCAGTAGGCCTTGGAAGGCCACTTGACTTTAAAAGTTCCACCAAAAAACTGAAGCAACATATCCATGTCTTTATTTTGTTGTCTTGTAGATCCCTCCAAACTTCACCTTCAGATTGTTTGATAAAGCTTTTTTTTCAATAAAGAAATACGGTCAAAATAGTGGCTAGCTAATAGTGTGTCACAGATATTTTAATCTAAACTCATAAATACATGTAGTGCACCCTTAAAAAGCTTAAATTCCTTTCAAATCTTGAGAACAGTCTGTCTAAATTTCTAATAGACATTATCTGAACATAAATCTAGCATTAAAATATAAACTTGAAATGGATAAATGTCTGAAAATCCACTGAGTTATGAAGATAGCAAAAACTTCCAAATGGAATGGAACAGGATTACTTTGTCAAATACCTGGTATTACCTGTATGCAACATTTTTATATTTTCAGGGTCACTTTGTGGATACTCCTAGTAAGCTATTTTGCATCCCAATAGATGAACTTTGACAAATACTGAAAGAGTACACAGTCAAATTTTAGTATGCCAAAATTCAATTTTTGATTTGAAACATTGAATTAGACCCTAGTGTCTCAAATCCTTGGCTATTGCAAAGATTTCTCTCCTAATTGTGAGATGATGGTTAAATGATTTTTGCAGGACAATGGGTTAGTGCATGGTTACACAATAAATCACACCCCATCCCTCCCCCCCCCCCCCCCACACCCCATTATTTTTATTATGGTCTGCAAAAACTGCCCCCCCCCCCCTTCCCCAATTTGAATAATTTTGTGCCATCAAAATAACTACCCGGTACTTGCATCTGTTTTTACTAAGTACCAGTTCAATCTAATGACATCTAAAGATATGGGACGCTTCAAATGTATTAGAAATTACTGTGTGATAATGTGGTAACGTTATTGTACATACCAATCCATCAAAATATCACATATAAACCAAATATCCTAATGACTGATAGTAAAATTAATGTTACAATGAATTTCAACCCCTACAATTTAACATTACATATTGATTGATACATACCACGTTATCTCATAAAACTGAATATCATTATTCCTATAAACAAAAATACTGTATTCCCCAAAAAATCATGAACAAGAAATGTTGAAGAAACTTATATGACCCCTCTCCAAAATTGAAAAGACTAAAGTTCAAATTTAGAATGTCTTTGACTTATCAAAAGCAACATAAATCAGTATTTGTAAATCAGAGTAATTTATATCATTAATAATCTATCTGAATGTATGACTTTTGACCATGTATCATACATATAAATAGAAGCAATCTACTCCTTAAGGCCACCCAAATTTAATTCTATGTTAAACATTACTTAAAAATGCAAAACCAATGAGGAAGGCGATAAAATTCAACAAACAACATTTTCAAACAAATGATTTTTATCCATTTACAATAATACAAATACAGTGTGTATTCAGTCTACATGTAGGCTACCTCTTTATGATTGTTCTTGACAATCCCATTGAGTATCTGATATATATAGTCCATAATGTGCTTTAAACAATTCGAATTTCAACAGATTGCAGTTTTTCAGTCAAATATAACTGGAAAATATCAAATTAAAATAGGAGTTGGTTTGGTTTTTTTCTAAAACACAATTCCTCCTAAACCCATGTTCACAGGTTACATTAACCAGATAAGGATTAACTTTGGACAGCCTAAAGAGTACCAAGTTTTGATGTCTGCCAAGCAAAGTTTTTATTTTTAATATGAAGTAGAGAATATATTCCTATTTCTCAAAAATGTAAGATCATCGACCTTTACCTCAAAATCAGTAGGGGTCATCTTCCAAGAAACAGACATGTTGACCAACTTATTGACTGTCGTGTGCTACATGTACGGTATCTAATGTGCTTTTGTCTCCTAAGGGAAGGTCAAGACTCTCAGTTGTCTATAACTCAAGGACCATTCATAGGCCCCCATTCATAGGCCCTTGTTCCATTCAAACAAAAGCACCCAGCAATCAACAGAATCCTGGCAACATGACCTTTTTTTGTATGTGATGTAGTATTGCTCATCTTTCATCAGAATATACTTTGAATTTGGTCTTTTCTTGTACAATGTCAATACGCTGTTACTTCACATGTTCGTTGTGTCGCACTGTTAATTTGCACTGTTTCTACTTGATTTTCCTAAGAAGTTATTCATTGTCATTTGATAACTTCAAAAGTGAAGAAGATTTGTTTAAAAGGTGAACAAAGTTCACTGATTTTCTCAATTTTAGTCCCAGCTCCACTACCATATGTGGAGGGGGAAGGGGGGTACTGAATGCATGAAAATAATGCATTCACAAGGTTTCCAGTAAAGCAATTTTAGCAGGCTTATAGAGACTGAGTTGATAAATGTAATTCCAGGACATAGAATAAATACAAGATATTTGATACAGGTATCTGAAATGAGAGACAATTTTATCTATATTAAATCATGTCTATCTTATCTCTGAATCTTACTAGTAACAAGTCTGATGAAAAACAGCTAGTTGTATAAAGGTCACACTTACACACAACCTACAATGTTTCGACAGAGCTGCTCAAAAATTTCTTTCCATTCGTATTACAATGTAAAAGTCTCAAGTTCAATACACATGGCTGGTATCAACCAGATTTCTAGCAAATGTGTGTAAATACAATGGCACGAGGACTTCATTTGTCAGAAAAGCGAGATTTTAAAAACCAATTTATTTCATAAGATATCATTTTCTCTGTATATTAACAGTTATTTTCACTGTTATATCAACAGAAGGACTAGAAGCAATTCAATAAAGTTATACAATCACTGCCTGTGGAACAATGACCAGACAGTAACTAATTGCTGGCTGAGAGTCGATCATTACTTGAAATGTTAGTCACTAAGTGGGGCCATATTCCCTGGAGGGGCATATTGGTTTGGTCCCTTTGATTAAATGCACCACCATTAGTTTTCAACTTGGTAATAAGAGTCTCGAGAGATTCTTCATCATTATTGATCTTTTTGTCTGTCTACAGTCAGAATTCATAATGAACCCTTTCCATGGTGTTCCTCCAGAAATCTGAGGAGAAATCCAATCTTCATTCCATATAATTAACTCTAACTTTACAAGAATGGCCACATATGTTGTCATAGCAACCAAATAGATTGATTTTACATCAGAGAACTGATTCTCTCATTTTTCATCCAGAATTTTTATGGGCTTTTTTCTCATTTATCAGACTCTGAACATCATCAAAGTTCGATAATATCTTTTGAGAAATTCAACTAGGTAGCTTAATAAAATTTATTTACAACTACTACTGCACTTGCATGGATAATTAATTCTTGTGCATTGAGGGTCACCTCACTCACCTGAGTAAAAGTTCTCAAGTGAACCTTTTTAAAAAAAAAAAAAAATTATGTAAAAACTCTATTGTGGCCACATCCTGGGTTATTGGGTATCATTATTTTTATCAAATTAGAATCTTTATTAAATCAGAAAGTATTACATCTTTTAAATGTACCTAACGAATGCATCCATCACTGACCCCATGTTAACTTTTTTCCCCCTTAGTTATTCCTATGAAAAATTTATAAATACATGTATATTAGCCTTGCAGTTCTCAGGTTAGATCTTAGAGATAAAAATAAATGAAAGTTATGTTTGCTAATTCCAAGATGACAATCCAGGACAGTGATAGGTAAAGATCGGGTGAGCTAAAAAAAATTCAGATAACTGTACATAATGAAATAACGTGACTAATGAGCCTCCCTAGTTCTTCATAATCAGTCACTTTTGTCCTTCGAATTCATCTTTAAAATAATGACTGACAAGTTTGATGGATGACTCCACATATTTCTGATCTTCACTGGAATTTCATTTCTCAAAGTTAAGCCGTCTCCACAAATCAATAAGATCAACAAGACTAGGGGATTAGGGGAATAAGGACACGCTTTTCTGAATCCATCTTCAGCTATTTTATTGCCAAGCTAAATTAATCAAACCCATTGTTCTTTTTGAAGTTTATTTCAATAAGTCTTGGTCAATCTTGTTTGAAACTAGGAAAAAATTCACAGTAAAGGATGCATATCAATTTATTTTCAGATTTCAGTTATATGAGTGACAAGCGGCTTTATCTCCTGCGGTTTTGTGGATGGAAACATAGACAAAAATCTATCAACTTGTCCGTTGTGTTTAATCCAATCTGTTCTTTACCAATAGATAAATTTTGGGGATTAGATTTGTGTATTGGCATTTCAAACAATATCAGATTAATATATCAGTTCAATCTTATCAGATCAGACAGTTTAATCCTGAGCTCGTGTGTTTTATGTAAAGACTATATCAAATGGAGTTGACAAATCGACAAAGAATGATCATAAAAATAAAATCAATAAAATTAAAGACCTGTGACTTAATATTTTAACATTTCATATATAGAATTAATCATGGTTAAATATAAAAAATCCAAGACAGCAGGGTTTGATTGATGTTTCCCTGTAACTACATGTATAATGTACTGTATCTGATTAAATACTGTATAAATATTCGCCCCCGTTTTCTTTTCGCCCTTATTGTCAGTGGGTGAATTTAAGACTGGGCATATTCCAATGTTCCAAGTTATTTCTGCGAGTCTGGGCGAATTTAAGACGGGGCGAAACCCCTTGCGAGTGTAGAAGGGCGAAAATAACAATTTATTCAGTGTGATATCAAACATCTCATGTTCACTTGGTGCAGTACCTCAATAATAGGCCTTATCAAAACATGTAATCTTTACATCTCTCTCTCTCTTTCTCTCTCTCTCTCTCACACACACACACACACACACACACACAAAGAAGTGCTCTTGTTGACTGTTGTAATGTACATCATTGTAACAAGTATAAAACATAGTTCTTACCTTTTCAATCATGCTATTTACTACTAATGGATTCTTCAAAATATGTTGACCAAATTCCTTGTTAAAATTAATTCCTGTTCAAAAAACAAAAACAAAGCATATCAAAATGAAAAAGTAAAGCCAAAATCACTTGACAACACTGCTTAACATACAAGCCTTCCTGTTTCAAAATAATTGTTCCTAAATATCATGGTAGGAAAAGATGCTATATTCTGATAAATGAACAAACTGAAGTCTTTGCGATTTGCAAAAAATGAAAATTCAAAAACATATTTTTTATGCATACATTTTTGAGTCTGCAAACATCCTTTAGTATATATTATTTTGATTGATTCTGAACATGATGAATTAGGTGAAACACCAATCCTGGTTTAAGATAAAAACAATGAAAACATACACAATATTTCAGAGAAAAAAATTAATTTCCCCCTTTTTGGTCAATAATCATCTTTATTATACTTTCATGTTAAATACTGAAATCTGATTGGTTTTGACGCAGTCGATAATCCGTTATATAACCCTCAGTGTTAGCAACACACTTGGCAACGGGTAACGCAACAAATTGTTACATGCACGTAAATTATGTGCGTACGGTTCGCAATAGAATTCACGTCATTCCTATATGTAAAAGCAGTAAAGTTTTCTATGAAATTAAGACATTCAGTATAATAAAATTAATATTGCCTGTTTGGGGGGGTAAGAGTTGAAATTAACACCCCTTGAAAACCATTGTCAACCTCCGCTTCGCGTCGGTTCACAATGGCATTCTCGGGGTGTCAATTTCAACTCCTACCCTCCCAAACAGGCACTATTTATATAATGTAATTTTTCAAGCATTGTTTGACTACAAAAACATCCAAGTATCTTCAGAGAAAATAATTGACATTATAAACCAGAAAAGTTGCAATACATGTACTTTCATCAGAAGGTCCTACTTGTTTTGCATATGTCCCATCAAATGAATAAATACCACCATAAAGTCTCATGTATAACACACACTTTTTTTCAGCCAAAATTGGATCATAAGCAGGGGGTGCGTATTATACATGGGAACAAAATTTTACCCCATTTTTTTTTTCAGAGCGTGTTTCTGGATACCACAAATATGACTGTCGATGGTGTATGTTATGCAAGTTTATTTTGACAAAAATACCTCATTCTTAATCTAATTTCCATGTATTAGAATATTTATCCACCAAGACTACTGTTCCTTGCATCAAACAAGCTCTTGTCAGTATATTCGCCATTGCGTAACTAGCCATTTGTTGACTTGCTGCGTGGTCAATATTTGTTTAACAAATTCCGGTGAAGCATGCATCTGTCTCATGTTAGAAGTTAACTCATTCATTAAATAAGTTTTCAATGGAAAGTAATTTAAATGAAAATGATTTCACTTTTCAAAACAGAACTTTCAAATGTGTCTTATCAAATTATTAGATGGAAAATAAAAACATTAACATCAAGGAACCGATCTTTTAGATACTGAATTAAAGTATAATAGAAAATTTATTTATTTTTGAGTACTTTTCTTCAACTTTTTCTGAAGTCACAACTTTTACGTTTTACATATGAAACATGATATCATAATGTAGACTGAGCATGCTATGTTTAGTTTAACTATGACTTATGATTTGAGTAGGCAGGCAGATCCTATGTTTTAAAAGCATAAAAATCTGCGTTCGGCTCAACAGTCACACCGTTTACATATTATTGATGTTGTTTTAGGTTTGATCTGCAGACATAATTACTTTTAAGGGCTTGGAAAACATTATCAATGCATACACATGGGTGATTTTTTAAAAATCTCAATTAAAAATTTCACTTATTTGTGGGTGTAATATACATAGGAACAGCTGGGTTTCTGAAAACTATTTTACACCCAAATTTGGGGGTGCATATTATACACAGGCATATGCTATACACAAAACTTTATGGTAAATTGTTAAACTTGAGATAATTTAAGGCAAAAGCATCAATTTGTATTCTTTAAAAAATGTTTCTTCTGTAAGAGCCTACATGTGGTTTAATTCTACACTACATCTATTTCTCTCATAAATATCCGAAATCATTAACTCCTTGGCTTTACCCATAACCAACAGGTCCAGCACAACCTCCTGATTTAGCTTAATAAAGCTTAATAAACTTAATAAATAGCTTTATCAAGCTATTCAGAATAGCTTGATAAAGCTATTTATATGCAGTTTTTTACAAAAATGTTAATTATAAGAAATATACAAAAATTTGCAAGTTAATTACCACTCATATTTATACCACGGACCATTAAAAAAGCAACCCTAATTAAATTTAGTTTTAACACTGCTGCTTTTGAAAAATTTTAAGCAAAAAATATATTTTCATTGTTTGGGTAACTGTCCACCACCTTGATGGATAAGTATGATTTTTTTACATTGTGCTGAATTATTTCCAATCAATTATCTTGTTTACCATAACTGACCTTCTTTATATTTCAATCAAGAAGTAACTGTGAGGTCCTAAATTATTGCCCCAAAACTTTTAGAACTTTGAATGCAAAGTCTCTAAAAGCGACACAAATTGATGAGTACCGTAATCTTTATGTGAATTGTTTACACAACAGTTCAAAGTTGAAAACTTTCACTGCCCTAAAGTTTGATTTTGTTTACATGTTGTAAAAAATACACATTTATGAAAATTGTATGACAAAATAGCTAAATTAAGCTATTCAGAATAGCTTAATTAAGCTACATGGATATAGCTTTTTCAAGTTATATAGCTAAATCAAGAGATTGTGCTAGACCTGACCAATTGTATGACATGGAACAAATATGTCTAGTACAAAATTTAAAATGAGAAAATATCTGATGAAGCGAGGTGGTATCCAAAATTGCGTCCTCCCTTGTTTATTTTCCTCAGATGTGACCACTTTTTTTAACGATGCTGTTTTTCTATACAACTTACAAGCCCCTGTCACCTATGTAGAATCATTAACACAACCCTACATCAACGTTATTCACAAATCATAAGCGGTAAAATATAATGTAAAATACTCCCACCTTGTTTTTGAACATCTTGGTGTGTTCTTGATTTCTTTGCTACTCGTTCTTTTGGCATATTTCACTATATTTAAGATTTTTTGAGAATGTTTACGTCGTACCCACATGTGCTTCCGGTTGGTTCGCAATAATTTCAATACCGATCCCGTGCAGAAATACATTTTATCCATTGAATCCAAACGTATATGGTATATACGTCCCTGATCCAAACTAATGTTTCAACTTTTGAATGATATCTAAAAAAAAAAAAAAAAAGGTGGCGGAAAATCTCTGTAAAACAATTATCTAAAATTAGCTCACACTGATTTATCTTAAAGATGTGCATAATTTTAATGCTTGTCAGTATAAAAAATTAACATTTTTAGTGGAAAAAATCTAATTCCTTCCAAAGAATTATTGCAATTCGATTAAACAAATTACCTGTCGCAAGTTTATGGGGTTTTTTTTCCTGCAACATAGCCCGCATGAATCATTAAAGAAAGTATTTTAGGTTTATACTTACAAACAAATTATTGGATTGATGAAAAGAAAGCAAAGGTCACTAAATTAACTAAATCATTGTAATATGAACATCACTACATTAGATAGAAGAAATAGCCAATTATTCACATGAAGAAATTGAAGTCTGACATCATTGTGATTATTTCGTGCAGTCCGTGATTGCTGAAGGTTTCGACCGATCGAAAAATAAACTGACTGGTTTGAACTGGATCATGTATCCTTAGAACAATGAGTTACAATCGGTTTTCCTAAGAAATGGAGGAAAAAATACTCGGTGTGTGAAAATATTGTATTGAATCCAGAATTACGCATTTTTTCTGCAAAACTCGCTTTCTTCATATGGCAAATGAACCAATAAATTAAGAAACAAATTCCTTTTCCAGTGGCGAACGCTATTGGAATGTAGTCCATACTTGGACAAAAGTGTATTTGGAATGGTGACATATTCAGATGTAACATTATTGAAAGTCCTTTATGCTCATGTGAAAAAAGCAGAAAAATCATTCACCGATTTTTTTTCTATTGTGGAAAAATAACTCCAATTAATCTGTTAAATTAATCATGTTAATACTATACTGTAGTATACAGAAAACTTAAAATCTATTTTCCAACGTGGATTTTTTGTAACGAAGTCTTGTCGTTTCTGATTTATTTTTTATAGTAAGAAAGTAACGTTATTCATCTTGATTGTATTTAGATACATGCATATCTACTTTACTTTTTTGGGTCATTTGCATAATGGATATATATATATATATATTGTACATTTATCTAAATATTAAACATTGTTTTGTGTTAAAATCATAGACAATAAAGTATGTTCAAAGCATATTTTCTTCTCTCTTCATTGTCCATGTTAGGTGAGTAAAACTGTTAAAAAGACGGAACAGCCAAAAATTTAGTCTTCAGCCCATGCAGTCCGTTGTTTTCAATATGATGAAAGCTATTCCGCTCGACCTCAAAATCGTTCGTGAAGAATAAACTTGATAAGCTTAACAATAATGGTTGAACAAGTCAATAACAACATTATTTGTTATAAGAATTCTAATAAACATTGAATAATGGACAACATAAAAAATTTTTAAAAACAGTTTTAGCTCACCTGGGATGAAAGCTCAAGTGAGCTTTTCTGATCATTTTTATCTGTCGTCCGTTTGTCCGTCCATCTATTCGTCCGTCTGAGCGTAATTTTTTCACATTTTCAACATCTCCTCCTGAACCACTGGGCCAATGTCAATTAAACTTGGCACAAAGCACCCTTAGGCAAAGGGAATTAAAAGTTGTGAAATTTAAAGACCACATCCTCTTCAAAGGGAAGATGATTAAGGAATTATTGAAAATGTTTGAGAATTTTTCTAAAATGTTCTTCTCAAGAACCATTTGGCCAGGAAAACTGAAAATTACGCGGGAACATCCTCAGGTAGTGTAAATTCAAAGTTTTGAAAATCATGAGGTAGAGTGGAGCCACAATGGGGTCAAATTTTTACATAAGAATATGTAAAGAAAATCTTTAAAAAACTTTTTTTTTCAGAAATCAATCTGAAACTTGTTTGGAAGCATCCTCGTGTAAGGTAGATTCAAGTTTGTTCAAATCATGATCCCTGAAGACAGGGTGTATAGATGCAAGTTATTAAAGTCATGATCCCCAGGGATATGTTGGAGCCACAATTGGGGTGGATTTTTTTTAGATTGGAATATATAGAGAAAAATCTTTTAAAATATCACACTAAAAACATTTGTTTCAAAAAGCTGTAACTTAGTGAAAGCAACGTTAGATAGTGTATACATTGTGTTCAAATTTGTCAAAATCTTGAGGAATCGGGTGGAACCCTATTGGTGGAAGGGGGCGGGTCCAATTTTACAAAGGTTAAAATTTTAAATTATTTAAAAAAAAAAACTCAAATGTTTTTATATATGGTTTTACTTATATGGAAGCATTTTGGAAAAATTGTTTAGACTTCGGCCCATCCGACAGTTCCTATACCTTACAAGGGATTCAGAGTTTGATTTATATGTTTACATATTCTACATAAACAGTTGTTTAAAATCTTTTTTTGAACACAATAGAATTACCCTGTTACAAAAGGGGCTTAATGATTAAAATTAGCATATCCTAAAGGGAGGTTGAACTTTTTTAAAACAGAATATGTTAAACCACAATGTCCAGATATTTTGTATATGACTCCATAAAGCTGCGTTGTGGCCTGTGGGTCTCTTGTTTTTTAATCTCTTGTGTAAAAGAGGTTTATTGGTGATTCGGTAGTACATACTCGGGCAAAATTGCTCTTGAAATTGTTATTGGTCAAGATGGCGAAATGTGTTTGCTATATGGAGTATTTATATATAAACTTCGAAATTGTGTTTTGAGAAATAGAGGAGGAAACATTCAATGAATATGAATCTTTTAAATGAAATTACTTAATCGGAATTTGAACTGTCGTTTATTTATACTCATTTTCGTTTGTAAACAATGTGCAAACGGGTTAAGTAAGGTATAGCAGAGTCCAATATATACAAGGGTGTATCAATCGAAAGACGAAATCACATTGGATATATCATCCAACGCTATGGGCTATGAGCTGTAAGAGCAAACTTCGATTAAGTGTCTGTCGGACTGCATATATGTGCATTTACATACATATCGCCTTGTTTATCATAAGTAGTTGTTGTAAAATGTTGTCTTTGGCTCATGTTTAATGTCCTTCGGACATATTTCAACTTTACTAAACAATAAGAATGTTCATTTTGACTAGTTTCAATGTATTTTTTTGTGTTAAAACTTAAATATATCAGATTTCCACTGATACACATTTAAATTATGTCGCCTGGCTTTTGTTTTGATTTATTTTTTCGTTTTGTTTTCTTTTGAACAAGTGTCAAATTGTAAATTTTGTATCTATATCCAACTAGTTAATTCCAACTTAACAAACGACACAAGAACTGCTTGTTGTTGTTTTTATTTTGTTGTTGGTTTTTTGTTTTGTTTTTGGTTTTTCGGGGTTTTTTTGTAGTTGTTGATCTGACGAACTTCACCTTATTAGTATTATATATATTTATTGTATCTCACAATATCTTATATGATGTAAACGTATGAAAGCTGTATGTTGTTCTCCATAGCGAGAGTGCACGCTCTGCAGAGACTCTGAAGCCTACTGGCTTCGCATTTTGCGTGCCTCGCATATATTATGTTTAATGCTGATGAGCTTATTGCTCAAAGTTGAAATAAATAATAGTTGTTGCACCTGTCGCTTTAAAAATAATCCAGATTATCTTATAGAATTGAGGGTCACGTAAGAGTTTCGTTCGATTTACGAATTAAAAAGAGCATTCACGTTTTACAAAATGCACACAGTTAGCATTCATACGATTACAGTGCATATCAGTACAACGTATATATACTCATGGTATAAATCAAGAGATGATTGCTCAAACTACACTCCCCACAAATTTTAACTTGTTTTATATACTAAATTAAGTAACATCAAAAATGTTGTTTACTTATCAGTAGAAATAAAACTTCAATTCTGTTTCAGAACTTTGCTTACAATTACAAACTTAAAAACACACAAAATCTACAAAGAAGTTTGATTTCAGGAGTGACCTAAAACGACCGGCAGGTTGTGTTTGTTCCACTGTGGGGAATAAAACCCTCAAATAACACAGGCAACGTGTGGCAACATTTCACCAAGAATTGATATATTTTTTTTTTTTGCTTCACTTGTGTATAAAAACATATATCTCAAAGATGAGTCGAGTTGGTACGATTTTTTATTAGAAAAAAAAATCGTGATCGTACAATCTTGTCATCAAATTAAAAAGAAAGAAAATGGAACGTTTAAATGTCCGTCTGTTTTCTGGCACACATACATTTACGTACACCTGAATTGATTCATAAATGTCGCAAAAAAAAAACAAACCCCAAAAAACAAAACCAGCGGAACCTTGAGACAACATACCGGTAGAGTTTAGTAAGTAATAAGATTAAACAGGGTTAGCAGGTAAATTCCCAATATAAACCTACAAAATAGACTACGATGTACATATATATACTGTAGACACAATTAGTACGATGCAATAACGAACGTTAAATTGAAATAAAAAAAGATCGGTAAAATAAACAGGACACATGTATCTTTTATATAAACGAGGACAGAAGAGAGGGGAACAATGAAAGTGTTTTAGTGTCCCGTAGGTCTCTATAGCTGTAATTGCACCTGTACAAGTAGTGTAGAAGCACCGAGGGGTCTCGATCTCGACGATAGCTTGCTTGCTTGGCTTTCTTGTTACAGATTCATCATATGTTATATGCACCGACTCTGAACTGAAACAGCCGTTTGAAATATCGTCAATGCGTTATCAATTATGATAAATAGGAGCTGAGAGGAAACTAAAGTGGGGCGCACCGGGGCATGAAGAAGTCGGGGGGGGGGGGGGGTCTTTCATACAATGGAACAATTTTGTGTGAAGAAAATGATAGATCGATCGCTGAGAAACGATTTTGTGTATTATTTGTAATAAAAATAGCTGGTTAATCTAATAAACGAATAGTCGGTATTTATTCTTTTGAGTAGCTCGATATTCGTGGAATGGGCCTGTGTGTTATAATCAAAATCGACCATATGATATAATGGGACTATTTATACATGTATATGCACTGCACGCGCGGGTAAAGTATAGACTCCCCTCTCTCTCTCCCTCCTTTAGTCCGCCCTGACATTGTCGCTTGAAAACAATCGATTGAAAGACTGAAACAGATGCGAATTACATTAAGGGGAACATTTGTAATAAAAAATACAGCATATTATAATTGCATGTAATCGAGTTCTGCGTAATATCTTTTATGGTGATAACGTACCATACATGTATATGGTTCAATACTCATCTGCTGGACAATATTCCCATTCTAATGGATTTCTTTTTGCAGACGATACCATAGTCAACATATAGTCTAACTGTGTGTATATAGTTGTGTAGACACGTGCGCATTTTTCACGTCTCGGAGGTTGCAGATGACCTTCGACCTTTCTATCGTATGATGAATCAGAGTGTAAATCAATATACTTGGGTGACTACATGAGACGCACGAATTTGTGAGGTAAGACTTTGCTATATATTTCTTACTATTCTGCATACCTTAGACAAGTGCTATATGCTTGCATGTTTTATTATAAGCGCCTATATTTATTTGTTAAATCCTGTGTGCGCTGGCACTATGCATAGGAAAAACACTAAGAGCGATGCCAAGAGATAAAGGCTTGTATAAGATATCAGATGGAACTTATGTGTGTGTGCTTCATAAATGTTTTCTTATCACAGAATCAATCTTTCTATATATTTATATATTTGAGATGATGTTAAATGCAACATTTTATATGAATATTTCTTAACAATTAATTAACGTTTCTTTGATTCCAACTTAAAGCTTTCTATATCAGTCTGTGATAGAATGAGAGTGCAAAATATGTTTTTCATGCACGCCAAGTTAAACTTTGTATATTTATGAGTACCGAAACATAACCTTGAAAAGGACGAAGTTGCATATTCTAAAATGGGCAGAGAAAGGTCGTTTTTAAATCCTTTCAGAAGGCCCATGCACGTGCATGACTGTTGGATTAGTATGGAGAGGACGTTCTTCTGCACATGTACATGTATCATATATATCCGCTCCAGTGTTTAAGGAACCCGGTAATCTCGCAGGAACAAGAAAATGTACTCAGAAATAGTGACGATGATTGTTACACTGGTGAATTGTACACTCTGCCAAATTGGTACGCAAACTTCGCTTACTTGTGGGAAGGGGTGTCTATATACATTTCTGTTTCAAATTACGATAATAATGAATGTAAAATGAAAGAGTACATGATAAATTTACACTACAATTTTGAAAAATCAACATACTATCAACCCCTCCCCCAGGTCGTCTTTTTCCCTACCTCGTAAATATCACCGTGTACACATATATTTTTTCATTGTGATAGCAAATTATGTTTTTAATTTAGTAGTAATTCAAATCAATTCTTTTAATTTATTCACTAAAGACCATGCAGTTCATAGGTTTACGAGGTTCAACAAAAGTGTATATAAATGAACACAAAAAACAAAACAGGGAAGGATCATGAGAAATGTACAAGATAAAAACCCAGTAGCACAATACAGTAGGTGGTATAAGTTTTTACAGGAAGAGCTTCGAGAGAATTTTCTTCATAAATTTTGACAATGTTTTCATTTTTTCTAAATCACAGCCATTAATGGACTCGTTAAAGTTTATAATATTCGGATTTTGATAGAATTCATAATATTACATTATTTCTCTTAATCATCAGTCATTTGGTACATTGAAAAAGCGTGCAATACTCTCGCTGTGTGGAGAAATCTTAATTTTAGAAAAATCATACCGGTCAACAAATTTCCGATCCATGCACATCAAAAACGTGGATGTTGAAGAGTGAGGTTTGGGAGGAGAGAAGTGTATATGTGTGTGGTTTTTTTTCTTCTTTTTTTTTGGGGGGGGGGGGGGGGGTGAGTATGACACGTCTTTGTTTAAAAAAAAAATCCGTAGGCCTATATACTATTAGTGTCAACTCTTTACAGTTGTCGCACTGAGGTGTGTATAATCATAGGTAACCGAGGGCGGTAGGCTCTACCTATTGGGCCCAATTAGCACCTCATTTCTTTGCATCTGCGATGCGTAGTCCCGGAAAGTTGCCCAGAGCGTTTGTGACTGCCATATATATGTATGTATGTATATGTATTGTGATAGATTAAATTGATACATGCATAAGTAATGCGCTGTTCTTGCTAAGAGAAGTAGCGTACAATAATCTGTTCCCGATTCGCTGGTGGAAATTTACTTCTTTAGAGGAACTTTAACGTTATATGGAGAAGGAAGTTTAAAAAGTGCACGGATAAAGTTGAAGAGGTACAGAAATAGATATATTCTAAGTTTGTCCAAATTAATTTTTGTTATCATTAATTCATATAAAATAAAACTTTTGAATGAACGCTTTAGTTTTGGACTTAAAATCGGTTAAAAATTGAATAAGATTTTAGTCGTCCATAAAATAGTTACGGTAACCTTTAGAATGATAATGACAATCTAGGACATGGGCTCTAAATCCTGCATTAGGTATACATATATCTAGAAGCGTATAACCGCTGTCCCGCTGTGACAGGTAAATGCTATTTGTCCAAGGCTGTCGTTGTGAAACCTGTTGCCCCGACAATTCGGCCGCGTGGACACACTACGGGACATGTTTTCTTACATAGTTCGCATGACTTCGGACACCCTTTTGCTTGTTTCGTGAACACCCACATGTGCTGTCAGGAATTTCCGGTTTGTGTTCCTTGAGCAGTGATTAGTAAAATAAATTGGCAAATTCGACGGAAAAAGTAACAAGAAGTGTTAGATCCAAATTTTTTTTTAGCGTCCGTCCATTGCTCAATATAAGGATTTGTTAAGACACACTCACGTGAAAAAGAGTATATTTTATATGCCTACAGGAAATGATATATAGTGACAAAATTCTTGTGACCGCCAGGACAGGTGCTCTATAAGTATTATGACGTCATTTAAATTTTTGACGTAATTTTTTTCTTTTTCAGATAATTAGAGAGAACACCAAAAAGGTATGTAGAAATTCTCACAAACAATTACTTAATATAGGCAGGTATTAACGAGGCAATCAGTTCTTGTCATTAAACAAAAATGAATGTATCATTTTACAAGTATGAAATACATGTACCTGAAAAATGCTATTTGTCGTAAATACGAGAACGCCTCTATTCGTATGTTCTACTTCTTGGCTTGCAACTGTAGACTGTGTGAACTACATGTATTATAAACAAGATATAATGGATAGTCTGTGTATAAAAATTGACGGAAACAATGCTTTTATTCTACCAGAAAGGAATGAGGCGATCATTCATTATGCTACTGTTTGCACACTGGTATCTATTATGAATAGGATTTGCTATTTGCTATGTATTATGCACCGAAAATGTAATAAACGTATTGCAATCAATTCAAAAAGTTAGCAAATATTTCAAATCAAGTATATATGCAAATATATCTTATTTAAAGTAACACAGACACATCGCACAAATGTAGTTTATTTGTTAACAATTTTATTGTGCCGTGTGGTAAAATTTTGCTAATGCAAATGATAAACAAGAAATCCCAATACGCACGAGAACAGAACTCTGAAAGATTGGATTACTGTGATCTCACGAGGTCATCAACCCTTTTTCTCCCATTTACCATCGCCTCCCATACAAATAAGACGTGAAGGGGCTGAACTTAGTTATATCAAACGCTGCTTTCGAACATCTTTTGTATCTTTTTCACCTTTCCCTTTTTTTCCAGGAAGGATGTCGTCTGCTCGCATTCGGAACGGATCGGCGAAAATGGAGCAATCTAACGGGCAAGATGTTTTTGCTCACGGATTTCATGGATATAAGGAAGGTTATGAACAGTTGGAGAAGATAGGGCTGATGAAGCGAGTCAAGGGGCTCTGGAACAAGACGGTTTTTCCGTTGTTTCTGATGATTTTGACTCCTCACGTCGCGCTTATCATGTGGTACGTTTCCGTGCATTGTGAAGGGAGCTACTCGGTATTCCTCGGTCATTTTGCAGGAAAACCGTTCTATACGTCAATAATAGAATTATGGGCAACCATGAGACCACCAAGCCAGTTTAGCGTGCTGGTCCTCTTTGGATTCAGCGTTTGGTCTGTTATCCTGATGAAGCTATTACCGGGGAAAATTATCAAAGGACCTTTGACACCGAAAGGAAATATACCAGTTTATGTTGATAATGGGTTTCTCAACTATATCGTTACTATGGCAACCTTTTCCATCATTACCGTTTTGCTCAAATTACAGGGGCTTTCGCCATCAGTGATATACGATCGATTTGATGAATTCATAGCTACACTTCAAATCTTCAGTCCGCTTTTCTGCGTCCTTCTCTATCTAAAGGGTCGATACTGGCCCTCTACCACAGACAATGGGGTGTCGGGAAACTTCATTTTTGACTTTTATTGGGGAACTGAATTGTATCCGCGAATATTTGGCATTGACATTAAAGTTTTCACAAATTGTCGGTTTGGCATGACCGTTTGGGCTTTACTTGTGTGCATACATGCCTTGAAAAGTTTCGAACTTTATGGCTTCGTGGACAGTATGTTTGTTTCAGCAGTACTGCAATTGATCTACATAACAAAATTCTTCTGGTGGGAAGGGGGTTACATGAGCACCATCGACATCATGGTCGACAGGGCTGGCTATTACATCTGTTGGGGCTGTCTTGTGTACGTACCCACATTTTACGCGTCAGTGAGCATGTATCTTGTGCAGCAGCCCGTGCATTTGGGAATCACGTGGTCGTCGCTCATCCTTTTGACGGGCATTCTCTGTATAGCTGTCAATTACTTAGCCGACCTTCAAAAACAGGAAGTCAGGGGGACTGGCGGCAAATGTCTAGTCTGGGGAAAGAGACCAAACATCATCCGTGCCAAGTATCAGCTCGAAAATGGCAAAGAAAAAGAGAGCATCCTGCTAGCCTCTGGCTGGTGGGGTCTCGCTAGGCATTTTAATTACTTGGCAGAGATCATGCTTGCTTTGTGCTGGACTGTCCCATCCTTGTTTGTCAACATCATGCCTTATTCTTACGTCATATTCCTCACCTTCTTGTTGATACACCGCAGTTACCGTGACGATGACAAGTGTGGCGACAAATATGGCAGTTTCTGGGTTGAATACTGCCAGATGGTACCGCATAGGATCGTCCCTCTTCTGTTCTAGCCGTGATCTGTTTCGTATTCTGTGAATCTTTGCGTTTTTTTTATTTGCTTGCATGTTTTAATTTGATTGTATGCATTAAAAACCGTACACAAGACAGAACCATTCACAATGTTTGAGCTTGTGTGTATGTGTTCATGTTCTTACGCTGCGGGTGGTTCAGGTACTAGCATTTAGAGACACAAACATGTTATTTGTTGTTTTACTAAATATTTATTTAGCATACTCTTGTAATGGGATTTTATATAAAGACATTTTTAAAAAATGTTTTTGTTGTTTTTGCAATTATAAGCACCCTTATTGCTGTTAGCACTCGTGACAGGTTGTTATTATCGTAGAAGCGCGATCTTTTGCTGCTCAGTGTATCATTTTAAAACATGTAATGCTTCCATTGCCTCTATGTTGAACCATCTATGTGCTTGATAGATCTTTACAATTATGGCACTATAATGTATTATCTTTGATGTCCTCACGGGAAAATTATACCTCAATGATACATTGTTATGTAAAAACCAAGTAAAAGTGGGTTTTTTTTAAATTCTAAAACACACAGAGTTTAATCGCCACCTACTTTCTAACTGATACCCAAAGCTTGACTTTTGTTAGTTTTTAATGGCAGGTGACATCGTGTGATCCTGAACTTAAATTGTTTGGGTCTTCTTAAATTCAGAACCTTAACGATAAAGGGAGCTTAGTAAATCCATGTCTGTGAGGGCGTACATCTATTAAAAATCCAAACTGGAAAGCTCCCCTTGTACTGTAATCCACAGTGGCATCTTATCCCCTCTCTCTCTCTCTCTCTCTCTCTCTCTCTCTCTCTCTATATATATATAATACACAAAGGTATATTTTTTATACATATGTCATTAAAAAGCAGAGCGGATAAGATGCTCCTGATGATCCCTTGCAAAACACTTCACGGCGCCCAAACATATGCGCTAGTTTCAAAACAAGTTTTGATACCAAAATATTCATGAGATACTACTGAACGACTTGCCTATGACTTTCTCTCAAACATCCTCACCAACCTTGGATGATGCATTTATACATCTCTTTATGATGATGATGTCAAGGACGGATAGTAACGGATCCATTCCTATTCCCATTTCGCCTTAATTAACTGTAAAAGTTGGTATTGCCATTTCGCCTTAGTAGCTAGGCTATAAGGTGAATTTAGGCGAGGTGGGAGCTTGTATAAACATATAATTGTGTAAATAATAATTGTTATCTAAATTGTTTGTTCTGAATAAAGTATAAATAAGTTTGTAAAAATGTACTGTAGAAAGCACTGATAAATATGTGAAAAGTTTTATTATTCAAAATACCGGTATTAATCATTCACATGTTTTGCTAAATTTGATCAACAATGGTATAACCATTTTGATATTTTCGTATAAGCAACTATAGGCAATTATAGGATAATTCGATTTTTTCTCGCATCCTTTTCAACATCCTTTTATGTGCGGATATTCACCTCTCTCTATATCCTCATCATTGTTTACTTTGACTTGTACATTACACCATTTCCATTAATATTACTTCATAATCTTCTTAGGAGGGAAGTAAAGAATGAACGAAGAATTGATATAGCTCCAGGATAAGAATGATTCAAACAAATCGACTATGAATTTCGGATAAAAAAAAATTGATGAAGATAAAAGACATACACTACAGTCATCATAAAGATTAAAAGATACTTTTAAAAAAAAAAAGCTTTTTACATTTAAATCGCTGTATTCATGAAGAAAATTCAATTTTACTACAAGTGAGTTCTTTTTTTGGCTTATCATCATTCTAATATTAAATTTTAAAATGAATCTTTTACATGTACTTTCTCTTAATTTTTCTTCGTTATTTATGTTAACATATTAATGTTCACATTACATTATCAAGAAATACACACAGGTATACCTGGTATATAAACCCTTCGATTTCGTTACACACCTTTCGTGGTTTTTGGATTTTATGTATTTAATTCTTATTTTTTATGCATATTCTGTTTGTAAATTATATTTTGACCAGTTTATTTGATGTTAATATACTCCTGGCTTGAAAAAAGTGCGTAAAACTTGATAATTTCATCGCGACCGAGTAACACGGCGAGGCAAGATGTACGTCCACACAGGTGAGACCTCTACTGCAGTACAGTGAAATATTTCAAACTGCTCAGAGGTCTGCAGCTTATATACGGGTTGTAGGGATAACGGTGGTGAAAGAGAAATATGGCGGACAGTGCCTATTTACGAGCGGTGTTCACTGAGCTTTAATAGGAAGGACTCCGTTTAGAGGTCGCTCATCATCGATATTTATAGTATCGGGGTTCGTAAAGGGGTCCAGTGTCATCTATATTTATAGAAATGGGATCCGTACAGAAGTCGCTTATTGTAGGTATTTTCTTACTAAACAAAATAGCGAGCAATCGTAGAAAAAAGCTACTTTATAGAGGTTTCTTATCATCGATATTTTTAGAGATACTTATAGAGGGCGAGATAGACCATTATCTAGAGTTGAACCACGGTAAGAAGGGAAACTTATGGTTTGAACATATTTTATTGTATATAGAATATACAAAGGGTTCGAATACAAGTCCTTGCAACTTACTAGGGAAACTTATGATGCGTTTATCCGTATTCGAACGCACATTGGTCGTTATCTGGTTAAAATAACGAGAAAAATGTTATTAGCTACTCATAATTTTATTGTTCATTAAAAAGGAAGGACAATACACTGTACCATGCTATAACGCATTAATTCCTAAGTGTGTGCACTATAAACGAAAAGCATGTTGTGTTGATTTATTGAAACAAAATTTGGAGGTTTCGCTTTCCTCTACCTTGACCAGGGTCTCTCCGCCGATTGAACTACTGTATTAAAGTGAGTTCGATCGCATTTCGTGATAGAACTCGCTCTAGGCAGTACCTCTGAAAGGATCTCGTTTCTAAAAATATCGATGATGAGCGACCTCAATACGGATCCCATTTCTATAAATATAGATGACAATGGACCTTAATGTGAACCCCGATACTATGAATATCGATGTTAAGCCCCTTTCTATAAATAGAAATGATTATTAACAATTATAGGTATTCAAATAATTTTTGGTACATTAAAACATTCCCAATACAATGTACATGTATTTGGAAATTGAGTACATCAGTGTAAAACTACGACCAGCATATATTTGTGTGAAGTAAACCGGTGAGGATCTGGGGGTTTTTTTTTTCGTTTTTTGTTTGTTTTTAGAGGGAGTTGTGGTTCGAACAAGGAACTCTAGCTTTACAGCCTGCCGTCCAAAATTTTCCGTAGAACTACAAACTACAATTCTGCAGTTTATACAGTAAAAAATTCCTGATCATCACTAGGTTTTGAGAGCAAGTGACACACACCGTTAGAAATAACTCTGCCTCCTACCACACTTTTTAAAGTCTTCAATGCAAATCACAATCTTTGAAAATATGCAACCCCCCCGTACCCCCCTTTTTTTGTTTATAAAAATCACTGAAATGCATGAGTTTAGTGAAATAATGACTTGTAGTTGTTTTCTTCATCGCCATGCGTCGACTGTCGTCCGTTAATCAACTTCCTTTTAAAAACTCTGTACATTTTTTATGAAAATGAAATAAAAGATAACTTCACTCCCCAGGGATAAGAAAAGTTGATTAAAAGGTGTAAAATTGATGCGATCTTAAAGAAAATTAATTTTTTTTATTTGCATTTTTAGGATGAGGAAAACAATTTTAAAATTGGAATTTTTTCACTCCAGTGCCAGAGATGTACAATAAAATCTACATATGAAAACTGTTGTCATGTTGTAAATTTTGTATTCACACTCATCAAGTAAATTCAAAATGTACAACGTGACAATATAGTGAACAAATAGAAATTCTTAAAGACTACTTTCACATATAATCGTTTCATTACCAATTCAAAGGTGACAAAATTCATCTATTCCATGCAGTGATTGGATGGAATAAAAAAAATAAATGTAGTTTGAAGAAGTCAGTATACCACACTCATTTATTTATTTTCATCCTTTATAACCCCACGAGTTTTGTCGAGGAGCACCAACCATTCCTCTACCCGTTTTAATTTTCTTAATTCCTATGCATCCTTTATTTTACATTGTTGTATTAAAGTCAGGTGATCTCTGGGGTCGAGATCGGGTCTCTTATTTATATGTTTAATATGTACAATGTACACATATTTTTCATTTAAAGGCCCGTTTCATGCGTTTCAAATCAAAGCCGTGGTATAATATTTCAATGCACCACAAAACACTCAGAATTGCGTGATATATCTATATTACCGAAATAAAAAATATCAACTTTAAATACCAGTGAACACGAAAGGTCTGTAGAATCTCCGAGATTTGATAAATATACGCATGTATGCAATCCATCGGTCAAGTGCTTTTAGATAAGATAAGACACAACTTTGTCAAATACCAAGTTACCAAATTTTCTTGAGACAGTACGGAGACAGTGGGGGGGGGGGGGGGGTGGATTGATGGTGTACATGCACCGAAGTGTATATTAATTTTGAACTAGATATTATCTTCAGAATAAGATATACTGTATAGAGGAAATGATTTTAAAATCTTTTTCAAGAATAAAATTGCAAGCATCCTAATAACATTTCCTTCAATTTCATTTAGCTGTGAATTACCGCCCAATAATTGGTCATGTGAACGAAATGCAAATCAATAATGATAATAATAATAATTTTTTATTCATTTGCCTTAAAACTCATAAATAAATACACATAGGAATGCCTACTTATATGATACTTATCATTTTTTTTAAGAAAAAAGAATTAAAAACTGTTACTTATAAGTGAAGCTAACGGGCCTTTTAGTTGTAATTTATTGATCACTTTCGTATAATATTACATGTACACGAAAATTTAATATTGCTCAAGCTTATGCTCAACCATAGGATATTAGTAAAGTTCTGCGGTATGTACGCATTTGGTTTATACACAAGGGTCAATATTTATATAAATAAAAATACTAAGCTGATCTTATTTTTAAAGTCAAAATGTTATTGATTATAGGACCTTATTCATTAAACTAATATATAACAACCCTCGCCAAATTGCGATCGAGATTTTATCTATGAATCAAAACACTTGACGAAACTATCTTACTTCTAAAACATGCAATTTTTTTTATTAAATTATATAAAGTGACATAATGATAGGTCCATTGGGTCTGTTGTATGATATTATATACGTTTTTTGTTAAAGGAGTTTTGTAATCATTAATCTGTAAACATATATAGAATATTTACTTACTAACGTATATCAAAGTAGTCAATGTTAAATTACGTATACATTTGACGTTTATAAACCTAGATTTTGCTTTCTTTAGTGGTTCATAATGTTATAAGGGAATTTTAGGGACAAAAAATTAAATCTCTCGTCTCATTTTTATAAGTATAATTGAAGAATAGCTCTATGCACATTCTGGTATTTGGTGTTTTTGATTTTTTTTCCCCATCATATTTCAATGTTTCTTTTACTTACTATATATACTTATTAAAATTTTATTTCGAATTCTTTCGGTAGAAAAAAATCATACATTTTTTAAATTAGACTTTAAAAAAACCCCACCCTTTTATGATATGCATACATAGCATATCGTAAATGAACGTTTTAACTTGGTCTGTTTCAATTAAATTGAATTTCGAAGTCCTGAGTGAGATCTTCTTATACGTGAATTTTCATATTCGAATCACAACAGATGATGGCAGTCGTTAAAATATTTATTAATCGAACAAACTTCATGTGCAAAATCCACATAACACCCATAGAATAATTTCGACCAGTTGTCACAAAATATAAACGTGTCTTCAGTAATAACTTTTTAACATCGGGCACGTAGTCAGCAAAATCTAAAGTCAATATAGGTGGCGCTGTAAATTTGGGCCAATAGGCGTTTAAAATTTACTGGTCGTGCGCCAAATTCAAAGTTTATGATGGAGAAGACGGGCAAGTCGTCGGAATTTTCAGCAGCATACAAATTAAAATCTGGATCATCTCTTAAGAAAAAAGATGCCCGTCTTCATAGGCGTTCCATCGAGTGGAAGAGTCTCAGGGGAGAAGAAGTTGATAAGAGAAGAAACCTAAAGAATTTGTCCCCACTGCAGGAGATCAAAGAAAACCAGCACCTATGTTCTATGTACAAAGACAAGACACCAACAAAACCAAACAAAGGTGAGACCGATTCTTCAACGTCATCAACAACGAGAATTATCTTTTTCCATTTCTCCAATGCGAAAAGAATTGTCATGAAATTTACATACCGTGTTTTATGACACCATATTTATGTGGACACGACGTGTTATAAATGTTCAGTTTATGATGAATGGATAGTCAGTTAATCTTAACATAATTAACTGTTTTGTACACTAAGATCTCCTATTTTTTTCATTTTCTTTTACTAATTAAAAAAATAACAATATAGGTGGCAAACCAAATGATATGAGAGAGAAATTAAAGAGATGGAGGGAAGAAAAGGCATTGAAAAAGAAAATGGATGCACAAGAAAAAGCAAAGAAAAAACCTTTTATTATAAAACATGCAGTACCCACAGAAAATATCAATCCATCAGCAGTTAAAAGAGAAGTTGCAGATCCCAGCAAGGTGAGATGATTTTTAAGGTTACCTTTAATCAGATGAAATATCTATGTTGATAAAATATTTATTGACCAGTACTTTGATGACTTTTTAATGATAATTTCAAGTTATTTTATGCTAAATCACTTATCATTTCATTATGATTTAACAATTTTGCTTTGGATTTTAAATTTAGTCAAAATCAAACACTATGCCACTCCAACCAAAACCTCAAAATAAGGAAACAAGAGCAAACAAATCTGCAACTGTCTCCAAAAAACAAAGCAGCTCTATTATGCAGAAAGAATCAAGTGCAAAGAAGGTATGTATATAGCACATTGAAATATAATTGTATGTTGTATTCAATTAAATACTTTGTATCGAAAATCTATGTGAACAAATGGGAACTATAGGTTGATATATGAGCAAATTGGGGGTTAACATATTACCAAAAAAAAACAACAACTTGGAATATATTGGTGTTTAGTTAATTTGAAACTGGGGAGAAAGTGGCAATTTCTGATGCAAAATTTCTTTGATGATAGAAAACCTCTATTTTTTGAAGGGGGAAATGATTAATTTATAAATGATGTTAATAATTTTGTACATGTTGTATATATATACCTGTCAACTTATTATTTTTTCTTATCTTTTCTAGTCAATTGGTAAACCAGTAACAGAAAGAGTAACTCGGTCCACAAATTCTAGATCAGGTAATTCACTGTAATTTCTATGTCATGGGTTTTCTTTACTTGGTTCATAGTCTAAATGACAGGACCAATTGCTAATTTAAGAAATCAGTTGTATTTCCTGAATTTTTGCTCTCCTTTTCCCAGTCATGTTTTCATTTAGAAATTCCAGTCTGAAAATTTGATGCATTATGATACCCCATATTAAAGTTACCTTGTACCTCTTGAAAGGGGGAGGAAAATCCAAAATGAAAGTAGCTGTTGCAATATTGTATTTCTAAATTTCCATATTAAAATGACGAAAAAAAGTACTAATCATGTTATTGACCTGGAATGATTGTTTACAACAGAGGTATGTTCAGCAGAGCAAGCGCTTGGCAAAATTTGCATTGTAGGTATAGGGAATTTGGGTGAGCACTCCCCTGTCACTCTGTTGAATGTGCCTCTGATCTTTTAGTGTACTGGATACTAACAGATATAAACTGGAAAAATTAGTCTGTGCACATGAATTCATACTTATTAATCACCTCAGGTTTTAAGTCCCATTAAACTTTGTCAAAGAGAGTTACCTGCAATGACTTTCTTATCTCTTATGTTATCACTATCTTGAATTTCTTTCATCTATTGTCTAAACTACAGAAACAGACATTGATTTCTTAACATGCCCAATGTCACCACTAAAAATTCATTTAGATACATAAATTAATGATTGTCATATTTTAACTGAAGTTAAGAAAGGACAGTTCCTGATTGTTGTTTTTTTTTTCTTATTTGCCACTTCTTACACATTTTAATTTTTTCTCAAAAAGAAAAAAGAGCCCTATGCATTTTCAGAAGAATAAAAAATTTTTTTTATAGCAATCATTATGATACAATTTTATATTTTATCTTTAAAAATAAATCTAGCTGTACAGAATGGCGGAAAACAGCTGAAAGACAAGGCAGGCTCATGCAAGAAGAGTGCATCCAAAAAAGGGAAAGCCTCAACGGTGGACTTGAGGAAAGTGTCTACCGCCAGAGGAATGTCGTTTGCTCCTGACGAGTTTGCCTTTACTGCTCCAAACAACCTGGCTTCCTTTGTGTTTAAGCCACTGAGTCCGGCCAGCTGTGAAAACTTTCTCTTCTCCAACAACCCGGATGAAACTGCTGCATTTGTTGCTACTGATGCCGGAAGGTACATGTATATAACAGTTGATTTCCTTATTTTTGCTGCAAGTTTTTTATTCGCATTTTGATATTTTCTTCATCTGGATTTTCATTTTGCATAAATCAAAAAATATCGTTAAGTTTCCTTTACTCAGCATACCATTGTAATAATTTATTGATTTCAATTTAGCAGCAACCTGTACATACCAGTATTTAAAAGAGGTTATTTAGAGTAAAATGTAAATAATTATTTTTTTTTTTAATCATTAAGATGATATTTATTTGTATGAAAAGCAATAAATAATATATCCAATTTAGGAATAAATGTTACACAATTAATGAATAAATGTTTGTATTTCATAGAAATTGGAGCAGTAGGCTGTTTTCCTTTAACATTTTATATCTGTAACTTAATGGAGAATTTAGGTGAAACAAATAATTCATGGTAGGTTTCTATATTTTTAGATGTTCAACTCCAAAGAAAGAAAGAGCAGGTAGCAAGATGACTTCATCAGATGAAGAGAAGACAGGTATGTGTACTGTAGAACATGTACTGGTACTGTAGATACGTATCATGATGTGATACATTCTGTTACAAAATTACAGCGGAATCATTGAATTTCATTGGGATCCATTTTTGCGGATTGTCAATTTTTAAAAAGTTTATTGAGAATTTTATTCTTTAAATTTACCTGTACATACATGGCATTACATTACAAGGTCTGTGGTTCTTAATTGTTCTGTTTGTCTAGTCATGGATAAGGGGTACCTATGAAATCCAAGAAAATTGAATCGCCTCACATTTTATAATAAGCCCAAAGTATTTATTCTATGAAAAAGCGTGAAAATGGTATGGTGTTTCATCTACACATCTGAAGGTCTTTGATGGGTATTATTGGTGCTTTCATTCTGTAAATATCACAGTTGTTTTGTAATATATCTTTGTTAAACTTTTGATATTAACTACTCCCACAGATTACTATGTGTATGTACTGGTAAATAATGGAATGGTATATGCTGTTTTGCATACTAGTTTTCCACACTGTTCAATGTACTGTTTGATTTTTTTTATCTAAATTCTGAGCATCCAAATCTATATATCGTTAATTAATCTAATAATAAAAAATTTTGAAATCAAAGGTAAAAAATCACAGGACAAGAAAAATGATGAAAGTAGAGCAGAAACATCAATTGAGATGACCAAAACCAGGAGACAAACACGCTCTCAAACCAAATCTATCTCATCAAGAAATGACTCTTTGTCTATCATGGATATTTCTAAAAATGAATCGAGATCTGGAGCAAGAAAATCTAGCAACCAAAGAATGAGCTCCTCATCTCCAAGCAAACAGACTTCAAGCAAAACTCCCTCACGCTCCAGAAAATCCTTGAGGAGTGGATCAACTGCCAGTGTCGAGGAGGGAGCTAGGAAACGGTCCTCTAGCAGAGAACTACCGTCTCGCTCTAGGTCACGCAAAAGATCCCGCAGTCAGGAAGACAGGGGTACAGAGAAACGAAGAAAATCACGGAGGTCAGTTAGCATAAATACGAGAGGTAATGTCCAGGTAGATCTGATAACTTCACCCGAGCAGCAGCCAAAATCTCCTGAAAATACAGAAAATATTATGGAAACAGATAACAAAGAGAATACAGTTGAAGAAGAAGAAAAATCTGTTGGTCCCAATGAACCACATGATCCAGCAGATGATGAGATGGATTCCAACAGGAGTGTGAAGCTTAGTAACCACAGCCTGACAGTTGAAGTGACTGAGAAACATTCCCCAGGTTCAACTCTAAAAGCCAGGACCTCCATAGGCACAAAAGATGGACTTGAAAACATCAAGAAGGTTCCAAGCCCTAGTGTTGAAAATACAGAAGCATTGAACAATCGTCCTGCTAAGAACAGAAAAACGACCAGGAGGTCATTAAACCCTGTACCTAAGATGTCTGATGATACTAAGGAACTGGCAGCTGAAGTGGAGGAAATGGAGGAAAACCTGGAAGTATTTGAAGAGGAACCCTCCAGCACGCCAAAGAGAAAGTCCCGAAGATCCATCAGGCTTCGACCAGATTTTGCCGAAATTCCAGAGAGCTTCGCTTCTGGTGATAAAGAGAATGCGAAGCCATCCCGGCCAACTCGTAGGTCAGTGGCAGTGGTTGATGGATTCAAGTTGCCATCAGAAAGCTTGTCTGCAAAGCGTTCAAAGCCAAAGCAGAGGAGGCACACTCTGCACATAGCCAAGAGTCCGGAAGAATGGTAAAAATTACTGTTTTTTAGTACAGCAGAGTTTAACAATTACCGGTAATGGGCATAGTGACATCAGTCTTTTGTTTCATGTTATTACAGTTGAGCAGTACAAGCAAAAAAAGATAAAGTTCATTGTACTCTTTCAGGGTAGAAATTCTTAAGAGCAGTCCTATGGTGGAAATGTCTCGGCGAACTCCGAAACAAAAATCTCCTGTGTGTAAGTACACTCTATTGCTGACTTGATAACAGTGCATGTTTATTACATGTACTAATGTGAAGGCTTGAAGCCTGATCTCTTGATACCTTTACATAAGAATAACATTGCTTATATTTTAAAAATAAGATATTTTTGTGATATTTATTAACAGCAAGGCTTATAAATGATTGTTTAAAAAAATGATTGCTATTCTTATGAGCATTGTAATATGATATTCAACAGCAAGACTTCCAGCGCTGGATTTGGAATTGGACCTAGATGACCTCAATCTACCCCCTAAGGAGGATATCCAGAGCGACCTTGACATCTCCAAGGTGATAATGGCCAATCTGTCAGCAGAGGAAGCTGATTTATGTCCTGATAAAGCAGCAGTTGAACCAATGGAAGTCAATTCATCAGACCAGGCTGTTGAACAAGTAGACACAGCACAAACACAAGACCAGTGCCCTGCCAGTACTAGTTCTGGTAAGGCCTATAAAAAAAAATTGTGTGTTTAGGGCACTGATGAAAAAATTAGGTTAGGTAGGTAGGGATTTTTTTTTATTTTATCATATTTTTTTATGCATGAATCCTAAGGGTGTTTGTTTGTGTTATATTTAAAAATGGGTTTTTAATAGAAATAATGTAAAGATCACAATCTGATAAAAACAGACGTCTAAAAATGGTAGGATCGGGGCATTTTTGTAGGTTAGGTAGGGTTACCCTAAACACACAACTTTTTTTTTTAGGCCTAATACACATATATACATATTGCATGTTTTAATGGTCCATACTGTAAATGCCTTATTTTGTGCAAGTACTGAATTCTGCCAATTTGAAACAAATTACGATAGTATAAAATCTATTATTTTATCTTGTTTTAAACTGTCAGAAAATTACAAGTGTAGCAAGATTTTAAAATTAATGAGGGGGTTTTCATCCAGATTGAAATAGAATTCTAAAGAATTTCAAAAAAAATCTTCAGCATATGCCTTGTACATTGAAAAGCAGTATAAGGTTACAGTACTAAAACTTATTCAACTGGTCATGTATATTGTTGTAGAATTGGAACAACACTTCTAATTCGTGCCCCTTACTTTTTCTTATCTCTCATTTTCTGTGTGTACCGGTAATTTTGGGTGACTGTTAAATGTAGGGGTACTTATTTTTTTGAAGGAGAACAACTTGATGAAGAGCATGATGTGAAATACTTTAGAAACCTAGTGATATCAGAGACAGACAAATTCAATGTCATGTGTGAGAAATGGGAGACTATCAACACACGAGAACTCACAGAGGAGGGTAAGTACTTTACCTGTAGACAGAAATTGGTGAAATTGACCAGGTACTGTGGTTCAATATTCCTTGAGTACCAGTTTTCGTGGATTTCGTTGTTAAGTTTATCCATGAAATTAAATAAGGAATCATTCTTTGAATATTATGAGGTGATAATTTTGGTCGGGGCGTCAAATCAAATAAAGCCCAAAGGGCTTTATGATAGATATAATCACGCCCCGACCGAAATTATCACCTCATAATATTCAAAGAATGATTCCTAATTACTTATATTTATATTATTTTAAACCATCTTACGATTAGATATTTAAATATAAATAAGCAAACCCCGCTGGCGCCTCAATTTGGCTTTATGAATTATATAGTACAAAATCAATATGTAATGTTATCACAGGCAAAGACACAGGAAAATGTAAATATTATGATTTAAAGTTCAAAATGAATAACAGTTCTTTAACACAACTACAAAAAAAACGAAACAAAACAAACAGAAAGACAACAATATTTTAGTCTTATGTACTTGTTTAAACCTAAAATATAAAGCAATACAAAAATATATGTTCATTAAAGTGCAATTTCTTCTAATTTCTCTTGATAGAGTCATTAACCACAAATTTACCTATCCTTGAAACTGTGGTTTTCATTTTATCCACGAAAATTGATACCCATGAATATTAATAAAACCACAGAACATCATTTATATTTACCCTCTTGATTTACTTTCTAGTGCAAGGTCAGATCAGAACTGTGATAGGCCAGGCACAGTTGATAATATCGCAGAGATTTAAGCAGTTCAGTGGGCTTGTGGACGACTGCGAATTTAAGCTGGGTGAAAAGGAGACGACCTGCACCGACCTCCAGGGATTCTGGGATATGATTTACTTCCAGGTACAATAGATGTTTGGGAATTAAATTTGTACACCCCTTTCATTATTGTAAACCAACTTATATTTGCATGCAAGAGTATTTCGTGAGGTTCTTTCACAAATATTATGAGGTTTTCACTGGTACACGTAGATTACAAAATGTAGTTGATATTAAAGAATAAGAATTAGGTTTATGATTAAAAGTTTACATTGTTCTTTTTTTAATCTGCATGAATCAGCATGATGCTTTGTTTTGTGAAAGGTGGAGGATGTAGACAAGAAGTTTGAAGACCTTCAGAAACAGCGTGAGGCAGGGTGGGTGAAGAAATCCCCTGAACCAGTCAAGAAAGTGGTCAAGGTGAGCCTGTCGGGGAAAATTGGGATTTGACTTGAATGAAATAGTTTTATTTTTAGTTTTCCTGAACCTGTTCTGCACATTTCACATCCCCACTGATGTGACTTTTGCAGTGTTCTGTCCCTAGTCCCTTTGTACTCAGATTTGAATGAAATGTTTTATTAACCCCCCACCCTCCAAATGCAAAGTAATCCCTGCAATTGTTTATATCAACAGAAGAAAAATGTTAACAAACCAGTTTTAAAGAAGCCAGTGAAGTCCAAGTTTGCTGCCTTTAAAGCCAGCTTGAAATCATCTGCTGCTCCTGCTCAAACCATTGAACATGACTGGGGTCTCTTTAAAGTTACCAGTCCCCTCAGGAAGCCTTCCTACCACTGCGAAGGTAAAAGGGATCAAAGACAAGTCTGTTTGGATGTAATGCTTAGAACAAAAAAAAAATGATGTACAAGTAATATTGGTTAATTGCTGCAATGTTGATTAATTTTACTACCATATTAAAAGGGGAATTACCGTAAACAATATTCAATTTGAAAATTTAGTAATTTCCTCTTTGCATATCTTGCAATAAAATTAATTACCTGGTATTTGCCCGCTTCAATTTGTTTTGAAAGTTTTCGACTTAGAATCCAATATTTTTTTTATTTTTTTTTGCCTTATCAATTCATATGTGTGTATAAAGTTGGGTTTTTTTAATAAAGCTGGGTCTCCCAAGCCAAAACCAGCTGAATCACCAATGCCACTACAACCTAGACCAGATCTATCCCAGCCAGAGGAGGAAAACCAGTCACAGCCAGTATCAGGGGTTCAGCAAAACCCTCCAACAATCGCAGTGGAAGATGTTTCTGTTGTAAGGACCCCCAAAAGACAGAGTTATCTACCCATAATTCCCAGTCCCCTCCTGCAGGACTGCACCCCCCAGCCACGCTTCACACGCAGTCTGTTGAAACACACTCCCCTCAATGCAACAGAGGACAAAATAGAGACGCCAAGGCCTAGACGACAATCACTGAGGTTAATTTAGAGACTTAAAACCATTTAGTTATGTTTTTACCTAAATTGAAAAATAATTTTCTAGTAGAAACTACTGGCAATTTTGTCTCGCTCATTTGAAAAACAAACTCTTCACACTATTACTAGATATATGAAATATTGTAGATAAAAATACAGATCAACTGATTCTTTTTACATCAGGCTGTTAGCTTACCAGGGTTTATGATGCAATAACCTTTATTTTTATGGCACATAACAGGAGAAAAATATTTAACAAAACATTTCAGGAGATCCATTAACCTGAAGAGGAAGTCTGTGTCATTTATGGAGGAGCCAGAGAAGCCAGAGTCTCCCGCCAATGAGAGCTTCTCCAAATATCTCCAGCCCTCCCAGTGTATCCCAGAGGAGTCTAACAGTCCTGTCAGCATCATGGACAGTTACTTCAGCGAGGCTGCATCTAAATCACCAGTTCTCAGCTCTGGTATGTATAGATCTAGTTCACCAGTCCCAAGCTCCGAAATCTAGTTCACTAGTCCTTAGCTCTGATATCTAGTTCACTAGTCATTAGCTCTGATATCTAGTTCATTTTTGAACAATGGGAGTACACAATATCTAAAATGTGGTCCAGATTTTGTTTAAGGGGGGGGGGGGGTGCTAAAAAGTGTTTGAACACAGGAGAAGTTTTATATTAAAGAATTAAGATTGTTGATATGCATTGTTATATGCAGAAGGGGCTGAGAACCCAGGAATTGCCTTTTTTAAGTCCTTTAATATGCTACATTGACATTTGTAGGTGGAAAATCTGCCAAATCTACACTGAAATCAGACAGAAGGCGGTCAGCACGCAGGAGTGTGTCATTTTGTAGTCCACTGCCAGAGAAAGACAAATCTTCCTCCCTCAGACAACCTCCTACCCCTCACCGCTCCCTAGGTAAACAAACTCAGATCTCATTGGTCTCTGAGCTAACAGGCTCAGTATTCTTTCTACAAACAAAATGAGAGGCAGCCCCATGATGCTAAGAGTGAGGGATGATGATTTTCATCATTTTGATAGAAGTTTATATATTTAACATTACAAAGTACTGTGGAGCTTCAGTAGTCATTTAAGTATTGAATCTTTATTTTTTGAAAGATATAGTCTCATAACTGCAACGGTGTGTGCATACAAATTGAATAACGCGCGTTAGCGCGTTATGAAAATTTGTTTGCACACACCGTTGCAGTTATGAGACTATATCTTTCAAAAAATAAGGATTTAATACTTATATTTACATTTTTTTACCTTCTTGCCTTGGACGCAAATGCGAATTATACCTCAAATTACTGTATTATCCTATGGGTAAGTTCAAATTAATGGAAGAGCCACAGTAACAGCCACAAGCGTGATATTTGATTTTCGCTTGTGACGTATTTATCAGCGTTCAACATTTGTGACGTCACAATTAAAACTCGTGATTTAACCTTTTAGTACCCTATCTGTGTTACAGTGCTACATCTGCAGTAGCTTTAAATGCAAAATATATGTGAAATGTAAATATTATTCTTTTTGGACAGGTTTAAATGTGAGTCAATTTTTGTAACATTGAAAAGTTCAAACCCCAATTTTATATATGGTTAGTATTTCATTATTTCATTGGTTGGAAACAAAAGTGGCAAGATCAAATATGGAGGGTTTTCCCTTCCTCCACCTCCTCACCCATCTCCAACTCTACCAAAGACTTATTATTTTGCATGTTGTAGGTAAACAGATCAAGAGAACATTCTTTCCTAATTGATGATGAAACCAATAGATAAATTTGATGCTTGTAATCTGTAGGGTCAGCAGTGGAGGACACTGGAGAAATCGATTTCAGTTTGTCAAGCTTAAAACGTTTTTTCTTCTTTTGCAGTTGAAGAACCAGACTCTGATTCTGACAATCAAAGTGATAATGAGACCAAGTTTGCCACGCTGAATGTGGCCTTTACGCCTATCACACGATCAACTCGATCAGTGAGTGCGACAAATTTACAAATGAACAGTCAATTCCATAACTGGTGATCAAATGTAATTTGTTTGTCTGCAATATTTAAACATCATGTCCACACTTTCATTTCAGAGACCGAGTTTATTGTACACTCCCCCTGATCTTGGATCTCCCTCACAGAAGAGTTCTGCTGCTGATGTAGCTATAGGTACCCTCATTTCATTCTCTCCCTGAGATAAAGAGGGAAAGGAGGGGGGGGGGGGGGTCTGCACCCTCCCCACCCACCCCAGTGTCTAACAGTCATCAGTCACAGCTGTTTGGTATTGGACTACTGTGGACAGTGTTAATGGAGATGGACAGTAGTGCTCATGGACATCATCTCTGACTGTGTCTTTTTTTATCTCCTTTTTTCCATTGCTTTCCTTTTATACATGTTACGTAAGGGTGTTCAAGTTTACATGTTTTAACAAGATGTACTGAATGTCAGTGAATGACAGTATTAAGATATTTTTTTTTCTGTATTGAAAGATTGAGCGTTTGCATGTGTGTATTTTTTTTTAAGAAAAAGCTTTCTTTTATATGACAAATGTGTACAATCTGGTACTTTTATTCAGTGACATGTATCCCTCTCTGCCTCCTTTCTGATGCCTGTTTTGAGGATGAATGAACGATATTTAAAACTTAGGCTATTTCTCATTAGACCAGCAAGTCTTGTTTTTATACACATAAAAAATGATATGACACACTTTATTTGTATTTCGGAAATTTTTTCCCCTGTGCTTTAACAATTATCCAATATCCTTGTGTTACTTAAATTGATTGTGGAACACGTTAAATATAAATGTGTACTTTTGCTATTATTTGATCCTGGCATTTTGTAAGAGATTATGCAACTATCACTGATAGTTTTGTAGGAAGCAAATTAAGTAAAACCAATTTACCTACATCATTGTCGGTGGGGTCTTTTTTGGTATGATGCTGATATGTTATTCTTGATGATGTTTTCAATAAGATTTCCTGTTATTTGTAAGATCAGCTTGTAACAGACAATAAAAAGATGAACTAATTTTTTTTTTAATACTTGACATACATTTCTATAAAGTATTCATCTGTATACATTTGTATTGGTGCAATAGGTACGGAAAATGTGTTAAAGTGAATTCAACACCCTACTACGGATTATTCAACCGAAAGGTTTTTTTTTTACTTGACAAGTCTAATAATGAGCTTTTTTTTAGCAATTATTAATTTCACATTGTAATATGAAATAATATCAACCTTGTACCTCTCCAAAGGGAGGTAACTCTTGCTATACATTGTACGATAGGGCAACACTTTGATATAATTACAAACTTTGAATTTTTTTCAAAAGGCGTTAAATTTGGGATAAACTCAAACCACTCTGAAGTTTTTTCCAAATATATTAAATTTGGAACAAAGTAACACATTGAAAAAAAATTTCAATGTGTCTCTATATGAAGGTATATAAAACCTTATTATGGAGACCCTTTGAAGAAAAATATGTTTAGTTTAATACAAACTGTGGGCTTCGATTTTAAATTATATGATAGTATGGTAATTTGTAAATACTAATGAATATGATTGGCTGTCTTTGAGAACAACCAAAGAAACAGTTCAATTACCAATACATTTTTCAGATTGATGACAGGGAGAACGATATTCACAACTCGTCTCCTTCCCAAACATGATATTCTGCAAAATAGTGTAAACGTAACAGAACTGAAAAAAGGATAAGCATTACTGTAAATAAAGAAGCGATATTGAAAAACAAGCTACAGTTCTAGTTTGTTAAAAAAATATAAAACTCGGTGTTTAATAAATCCTCTTCTCAAATTCGAACCAACTTAATCGATAGATATAAGAGAGTTACGTTGTGTAACCGTTAAAACAAGTTCTACTATAAGATAAGCATTAGGGTATGTACTTACTGGCACTGGTACTCTAAAAGATCGTATTGCGTTTGGCGTGCATGGTAAATACCGGTATTAGTCAAAGGGTAGCGACTTTACAAGTCCCTCCCCTTTAAAGGGACTTGGACACGATTTGAGATCAAAAATTTTATTTTTATTTTTTACGTATAAAATGGTTAACTGGTGCATTTTAAATGATTGACCAAAATATTGAATGTTAAAGTCAAGTTACAAGCGAGATACAGAGGTAAGAATTGGTGGTTATGTAAACAAAGCTCGAGTCTTATGGTTGTTTACAAAAATGAAATGTAGAGAATTACCATTTCCTAAACATAATGACATGCAAAAAACAATTTAAACTAATTCAATATCTTCATAAATACTATTTTCAACAAAAGAAAGATACATTTGATTGAAACTTACACCAATACAACACATTTGTAAAAAATGACATTTTCGAGCTTTGTTTACAAAACAAAGAATTATAATCTCTGTATCTTGCTTATAACTTGATATTTGACTTTCAAATTTTGACATAGCATTGTAAACTTCTATATTTATCAGTATAAACATTGAAAATGGGAAAATAAAATTTGAAAATTTTAAGTCAAATTGTGTCCAAGTCCCTTTAAAAACTGATGCTATGTGCCCTAATGGTGAACCTTTTGTAAGATCTCCTCAACCAACCAGCTTGAAACTATTAGAAAATATAGTAGCTTTTTATGTTTGTAAGGAAATAAATACAACCAGGAAATAAAATCTAAAAACAAAAAAATCGAGGAGCCCTAAACACTCAACAAAGCCACGATGGTATGGGAGCGTTTAATATAACGTCAAATACCAAATGGTACAAAATACATAGGGAGCTGAGAGCTTTAAATTACAAAATTAAGAAGTTCAATATCGACAATGACTTGTCCGTTTCTGCGTCTCGGTGGCCTCACCGTAGGTAAAAGGTACCCAGCTATGTTTCAAAAGGACTGCAGACTTTCAATGGAGAAAGACCAACTTTAACTAATGGATGTTAGATCAACAGCCGCAGAAATATGGTCCTATTTGTTACACTAAAAAATAACAATGTCATAATAGGCCATTGTGCCTACTTAAACAACACTAATCGACTTTACAAAGAAATCACAATAATCCAATTTAATACATTTGTAGAGTCTGTTAAGCCGGAGTAAATTTTCCATTGTTTGATTATTACATTGTCGGTTTTTAAATCAACTTTCTCACGATGTAGCATAATCACCGATCTGACATCAAATGAACATGTAGTTCTAGATAAATATCTACACTCCATGAAGGTGCGCATCTTGAAATGGGCTGGGAAAACCGAGCCCGTGCAGTCTTTGAGAGATTTCCACGAATCGCTCTTAATGTCTTTCAGAGTCCATGCTCCCGCAGATAATCCCCAACTTTACAAATCATGTTGTAGCACCCGCCCGGGTGGACGCCGTCCTCGTATACCCCGATCACCAGCGAGTTCCTGCACCGGTACACTATACAGCCCGACCCTGAGGCCCCCTCCCGCCCCACCATTACCACACTGTCCATTCTCGTGCACGTGTAGAGTTTACCACAAAGTGATATTCCATCTAGGCGGAGACTGTTTGGTTCCACGAATCCGCTTGCGATGGCTTTCACCTCTGCAGAAGACAGTTCCAAAGTGGGAGATGCGGCCCATCGGCGTCCATCGCTGCCGACAATGGCGGCCCGGGAGACGTATCCACTCTCTATCAGGACATTGGTGACGTATTCTGACCAAGCAGGCGACATCCCGGTGCTCATTTCATCCGAGGCTTGAGCACCATTCTGTGTGAGATGGAATGAGTT
This sequence comes from Magallana angulata, assembly GCF_025612915.1. Taxonomy (NCBI): domain Eukaryota; kingdom Metazoa; phylum Mollusca; class Bivalvia; order Ostreida; family Ostreidae; genus Magallana; species Magallana angulata. The sequence goes on along the minus strand of NC_069120.1, from coordinate 24,298,681 downwards.
AAAAGGCTATACGACTTAATGGAAGCATTCACTCCGAAAGTAAAAGCTGTTTAATACTCCTCAACGGAAAAATGCATTATAATGGACGGGGTACAAAAGGTGATTTTACCTACCTGTTTCATAAAGGGATCGATGGGAATTTTTCTCACACGCTATTTAATGAGTGCGCAAATCTTGAATACGTTTTTATCAACGTTCAATTCAACTAGGCGACAAATCGAATATATACGTATTCGAGATACATATCGATTAACTGAATTAAAGTAAGGCCTTTGTACTGTGGAAACAAGATATCATCGCAAAGACTATGAATACATTTGGAATAACTTAAATCCCAAATAACTGGTCCTAAACAAATATCACCTCGTCCATTTGCTTATATGGCGCGATCGGCACCGCTTCGTTGTAAAATCAGTGTTGAATCAAAATCAATACAAACTTTTCCCGATTTGTTGCTGACATAAGGTGAGATGGTCGTGGCCTTGTTATATAAACCTGTTTCTGGAAAAATAGAAATTCAATAAGTTTCCACGGATGTTCTTGAATTATTAAGTATATAAAAGAAAAGGCTATTAAACGTTGATTAAAAAAATAATGATTTTGATTGAATAGTAAAATGAAGATAATGTTATAGACCAATTGACACATAAAATACAGGTAAAACACATTACATTCAAGTTCACATAAGTTATGTGAGAGAAGATGGAAAAAATTATTATTAAGATTAATTGTAATTATCTAAATGCAGTGGCTACGCATAGTGACCGATCTGATTTAACACATATGTCATAATTTGATACCCCTTGATTAATAAAGATGCAACACAACCTTAAATTGTTCTGTTATAGGGACCGGTTGCCATGATGGACTGTTGCAGTTTCAGCTATCCACGATAAAATAATCATAAACAAACTTTGAATATAAAAAAAATAATCTTGGGTTGAAAGAATATTCTAAGTGTTTGGTAACTAAATAGTACTTAAAAATAAGATATTTACCGTCTATTTAGTTTTAATATGTCTTTAAAGTTACTAAGATTTGCCAATTTTTATCTTTAGTATCCGTTACCATGGCAATGAATGCCATTAGAAGCTTTAAGTTATTGCCTCTTGCTACTTTTTACATCGATATATATTCATGTCAGCAATAAAAAGAGAATTTGATATAGTTATGGCACGCCAAATTCACAAAAATGAGCTAATCATTGTTTCACAGTCGATAAACTAGGTTTAACGGTTGTAAACTATAGTTACGGACAGAGAACTATAGTTAACGACGATAATCTATATTTTATATCTGTAAACTATAGCTAACGCGATCATCTATGTTTTTGTAAAACTATAATTAACACTAAAAACAACCATTTGCTATTGCAAAACATAGTTTATCTGATAAATATAGTTTCAAGATATGGCACGCCATATTCATAAAAATGAGCTAATCATAGTTTCACAGTCGATAAACTAGTTTTAACGGTTGTAAACTATGGTTTACGGACCGAAAACTATAGGCCTAGTTAACGACGAAAATCTATACCGGTATTTCACATCTGTAAACCATAGTTAACGCGTTCATTTGTTTCAGAAGTGTAAAACTATAATTAACGCCGAAAACAACCATTTGCGATTGCAAACATGATTTATCTGATAAATATAGTTTCACGATTGTGAAACTATGATAAACAACTCTTGACCATAGTTAACGAATCTAAATAATAGCTTAAAGATGTGAATTTATATGTATCTGCAAACTCTATCGTTAACGTTATTTACAGATAGATATACTTAGATAATCATTCATAACCGTTAAATATTGTTTTGCAGATGAAAACTATAGTTAACTATTATTTAGTAAAGAAAAGATCGTTAAATTTTACCTTTTAAATTTGGGTCATTCCTAATAAGTTTATATAGAGCTCTTCAAAACATTCTAAAAAAAAGCAATAGCAAATAGCAAAGCCGTGTTACAGCCATAAAACTGAGACAAGCCTACTTCTTCTTTTTTTTATCTCAGTCTTATTCTTATTATTCTGCGGAATCATTAGCGATCGAGGAGGGGTGGGGGGGGGGGGGGGAGGTAATAACCTTCGTGGATTTTTTAAAGGTTTATGAAGACGTATTTTAATGGCTTAACTTGTATAAATAATGAATTAGTATTATGGAATTATAATTCGTTGATAAAGTCATGGGTGTGACTTTTACTAATTAACAATTTTTAATTGTCAATGAGTCCATATCTAATTAGTCATGGACTCATTGACAATTAAAAATTGATAATCAGTAAACGACAGGGGGATGGGACACACGAAAGAGTTAGACCAACACAGTTCAGTTCAGTTCAGTTCTTTATTAGCTTTAAAGTACAATGAATATCAACAATATACACGTACAGGTAGGTTAAAGGGGCATGGTCACGATTTTGGTCAAAAATTATTTTCTGGATTTTAACGTTTACAATGCTTCAGTAAGGCATTTTTAATAAGCAGCCAAAATTTGACTGTCATTTGATGAGTTATAAGCGAGTTACAGAACTTACAATTCTTCGCTATGTAAACAAAGTGTTTGTTTACATTTTGAATGTTGAAATGAAAATTCCAGTTTTATACCTAAAATGAATGTATTAATCGTTAGGAACTGTTTATTTATGCTTAAAATGAATAATAAGATAGACAAACTAGCTTGGATTTTTTTTTACCGGTCTATTGAACCTATGTAAACAAAAACAGGACACGAGCCTTGTTTACACGACGAAGAATTGTGAGCCCTGTATCTTGCTTTAAACTCAACGACTGGCACCCAAATTTCATTTGATCATTAGAAATGCATTCCTAAATCATTGCAAAAAATAAAAACAGAAAAATAAAATTTGACCAAAATCGTGACCATGTCCCTTTAACAGGAGAATGTGGCAGAAGTGTACATATGATATCAACATCTAATTTGCATTAAGTAAATCTTGTCTTAATTTCAAACCAAAGTGAATAAATTTATCAAGATTACATAGTTCCTTTACATTTTCAACATTAAAAAGTTGAAAAAGTTTACACATTGATTCAACAGTATACGTGTACATTCTTTTTGTTTTGATAAAAGTGAGACTAAATTCAAAGGGGTCATCTAAGTTTAGTGACCTTTGAGCCTAATGAAACGGACAGTTACTATTATTTTTTTTCCTTTTATAGAATTTGGATAATCAAGACCATTAACAAGAGGCCCATGGGGCCACATCGCTCACCTGAGTAACAATGGCTTTATATGGGTGTTCAAAGGATATTGTGCCATATGGCCCCTCGGTAGAAAAACAAAAAAAAGAATACCATAAAATAAACTGTATCCAAGTTTTACACTTATTTTCCTACACTTAATCTTTGACAATGTACCCTTATGAAATACCATTTTTACCAAAAATAAGACCCTATGCAAGAAATAAAACTAAATTTTTGGTAGGGGTACACTCTTCCAATTCTCTTTATTTTAGTTATGCCCCCTCATTTTATAAAACGATCCAATTATATATGAGAATATGCATATAGGTACATATTCATCTCCAACTACATTGTACTAGCTAGTTATTGTATTTTATTAAAAAAAATTCCTATATGTGAAAAAAGGAAAAGTGTACCTTAAGGCGCTCAAATTAAAAACATTCAAAAATTTAATTGGTCTTCCGCATTATAAACACTTGTTGTTTACCAGGCATGAACTCGTGCTACATTTTATTACCTTACTCACTTGATCAATGAATACACTCGAATGAAAAATGTTGTCATGTGATATGTTAAAGAGCTATTACATGTATAATCAATGCATAGGCATTCGAACTGGGTGGAGGGGGAGGGGCCCCCACTTTTTTTTCAAAGTTAGACATAGCCATACTAAAAATTTTTTTTTTTTTGGCTTGTCAAGATTTCTGATAAGGTCTAGCCCCACCAACCCCCCCCCCCCCCCACCCCTCTTAATGAGCCTCAGACTGCAATGTATTAACAGGCATATCGCTCAATTTTACTAAAGCCCACCCTTTATTTTCATCTTTATTCAAAACCAACGTTAACAAATGGCTACAAATCAAGATGATTTTCCGCTGTAATTTTTTCTTAAGAATAGCGATAATACATTTATCCTCGTAACAGTAATGTTTTTAACTGTTTTAAAGAGGTAGTTTTTATATAATTGTGTCTGAAAAACCAACAAAGTTGATGTAGATTCATCGTATAAGGAGGGGGGGGGGGGCTAAACGGTTGTTACAGCATATCATCCTTTTAATTTTTCTGTACAAGTATTTAACGTTTAGTGAGACATTTCTAGTGATAAATCAAAATTTCAGCGTCAAATGTAGAATTATAAGCAAGATACAGAACTAACAATTCTGCTTGGTTTGAGTCAATTTTTTGTTCACAAGAGTTAATTACATTCAGCTTAAGATATTTAAACTTGGTATTTCCTATTCAGAATGAACAAAAGCACGGCCTTAGTTATGTGAGCAAAGCTCTGTATCTTGCTTGTAATTCGAAACTTGACACGGCTGAATATTGTTAGTAAAGAGAAAATTGTAAATAATTTAAACAGAAGAAACATGCACTAAAACAAAGAAAGAGCACAATTTATTTTTCATAATATATATATACCTATATATTTCTAGCAGCAAAAACAATCTCCGTTTAGACTGAAAATGCAGAGCATCTTAACAAAACACGTTGCATTATAATCGACCATAACGTAGAGATCGTACCGAATTACCAATACAATGTATAGTATTTATAATGTAATATGTTGTTAATGCATCAGATTTTGCTCATTTTGCGCAGGTAAACAATAAACTCTCTGATTTATCGAAGTCTATATTTGATTCGATACGTAAAAATTCCAAAATACAGGCAATATTTCCCCTCAAGTTAAAAAGCATACACAAAATTCAAAACAACGTAAAACCACGGTCACGAGTCAAAAATGTCAACGCATTGAAAGATTAAACTTCAATTCACTTTACGAAATCGGCACAAATATATTAGGCATGTTTCAAGTACCCCTTCGCACGTAAACTGTTGCACAACAAGCAAATTCATCTTTGTCAGTTTGACCCGTTTGTCATGCGTCAACATTCAAACATGGGCTGCCTTGTACAATGAACTTTCGTGTTCGATATGGAATACCGAACCCGAAGTTATAAACTGATTGACAGCGATTATCTCTTTATTTTTATTTTCGTACAATACTCAAATTTGAAAAAGAAATTCGCCGATAATTTTTGCAGATTATATTTTCTTTTCCATAAGGATTATTTTTGCAAAATAACGTTGAATTTGACTCAATAGTTCTTGAGAAGAAGATTTTTTAAAATGCACCCCCTGTTTCTACAGTTTCGAGGTTTTCTCCGTTTTAGATAAAGATCAGTCTTTCATTTCTGCAATTTATAATCACCTTTCTATAGGGATGTTTTGTGCTAAATTTGGTTGAAATTGGCCCAGTGGTTTTAGAGAAGAAGTTAACAATGTGAAAAGTTTACAGACGGACGGACGGACGGACAGACGGACGGACGACGGACAAAAGGTGATCAGAAAAGCTCACTTGGACTTTCAGCTCAGGTGAGCTAAAAACGGGGAAAAGATTGGTTTAACTGTATAATTTCGGAGAAAAATGGGCTGATCCGTGTAATCCACATTTACAATATTAAAAACAACAGCCGTGACAAATGTAAATGTTTTAATTCAAATTCGTTTACAAATAAAATCAAGAAAATATACATCATTTACATGTAACTTCTCTGATATATCTGGTTTAAGAATTAACCCAGAAAACAAAATAATATTATAAAGAAACAAAAGTTTTAAAATTAATAAATGTATATTGTAATCGTGAAAGCATTTTTAAAAACGTTGTTCGGATGTTTTTTTTTTATATTCTGGTGAAAAAAATCTAGTATTAATATGAATAAACAAATGACCGGTTGACTGAGAGGTAAAGCCAATACATTTATATAAAAAAAATTTAAAATGCTTCTCAGTTGAAATTAATTTGTACCTAATTCCAAATTATGTATTTCTTTCTACCGGTCCACATACCTCGTTTAATTACTGCATGTAATAGATTTTTTTCCCCATTCACATATACATATAAATCAATAATTAATAGCATCATTTCTAAAAAAAAGTGTACACTTTTTCAATTTTATTTTTTATTTTTTGTTAAAAAAGTTAACTTCAGCATTGTATAGCACAAATAAAAATTACAGCAGTGTATAGCACAAATAAGCAAATTAAATTCAAAATAGAGCACAATAAAAATAAATAAAATATCGTATTAAAATATTTAATGAAAAAAATATACGTTGTAAAGAATGGTGGAAAAAGTTATTGATAAATAAAATGATACTAAAACGAACACGTTTACGGTAAATGCAAAAAAAGAAAAGCACCCTCTTTTCAAAATACAATCCCTGAGGCAATTTTTTCTTTAAGAATATCACATAATCAAGTATACGAATAAATATAATATAATATATTGCATGGAATAAACAGATCATTGGCAGCTGGACGTGCAAAGGGTTTTCATAATAATGGGGACATCAATCTCAAGGTACTATGGAAAAAAAACCCCTGACCATAGCTCGGTTGGTTGTTGGTTGAGAAATAACAGAGAAATTTGACATCACTATAACGACCATAACTTTGACCATGTTTCATTGGATGAGAAGTTCCTTAGAAAATTGTAAACCTGATTGACGTGCAAGTACATGTAGAGCTCAAATGAAAGATGCTGAAACCCGTCATCGTCGGGACTTGAATACAGAGGGAAATCTACAATATCTATTCCTTTGAGGACGGAAAAGTTTTCAATGCCACACAAAAGTCCTTTAACGCTTTTCCTCAACTGTTGGACATCACCACAGATGTTATCATAGCGGACAGTCTCGTTCTGACACCTTTTTTTGATCGCCAAATCCAGAAGAGCGTAACTTTTGAGGAGGGATGTGTGTAATTCCACAGTTAGGTTTTCTGCAGTAGTCTGGAATAAAATAAAAAAAGTTTGAATAAAGTGATGTCAATTGTTTCATTCACAGTTGAGTTTTGGACTTACTCTAGTTTCATCACATAGTTATATTAAATGTAAACTAGCTGTAAAAATGTTTCCAACAATTAGCGACTGATATCATTTGCAAAAGCATTCATGCAGTCATAAACTTGTAATTAGCTGGCATTACATGTAAAGGAACAGAAATTTTTGAGTCGGTTTATTTTCAATGTTATTTTTAAAAACGACCCCTTTGTATTCCTTGAAAAAACGGGCTAAAGCTAATTTTGGAAAAGTTTAGAAATAGAACGAAATAATAAATCAATGCTACACCAGTATAACAATTATTATTATCAAAATATTTTTTTCTAAAAATTGAAATACAAAATGTTCTTTACTTACCTCATTTTCTAGCATGTTCTCTGAGGCATAGCATTTAAAGTCTTCCTGTTTGAGTTTTTCAATTAAGCTGTCACTCCTAATCTGTTGAAATAAAATTGTTTTGTAAATAATTACTATATGTGACCGTGTGATTGCACGTCATCATTTACAAAACTTTTATAAGCAATTGTTTTACTCTATTAAAAAGCAATAAATATAAATTACTAACGATTTCGGAGATTTTGGAGAGCAATTGGCTGGTGAAATGGACAGACTTTGCGAGAAATTCCTGGATCCTTTGAAGTATGTGTCTCACGTAGCCTTGGTCTTTTCCGGGTGGTTTGTTATCGGGGCAGGGTTTTTTGAGCAATCCATAAATCTTGCTCCCGGTGATTACTCCTGATCCCGCGGTGTAGATACGCAGAGGGCAGTCATTCGGATTACTTTCTGAATTATTTTGATTGACAGATGATTTTGTGGTTGTTGCAGTTGCAGTAACTGTTCCTGCTGTCAGATTATTGGAAACGTTTTCGGATGGGGGGAGTGTTTGCATTGTATTGAACAAATTCGCGTTTTCTGACGTCAAATTTGTTTCACTTTTACTGACATTTTGAGACAGCCCAGGAGTTTCGGTGAAGTCGCTGCTCCTCCTTGTGGACGAATCTGACGTCATAGTAACAGCCGAATCTTGCATCATTTCGGCACCTCTAGTCGATTCGAATGCTGTGGACCTCTTGACCGGGACATCGCTGGTAGATAGCAATTTGATGATCTTTGGAGCATTTTTCTTGACTTCTTCGTGTTGTCCTCTGAAGTTCCGCGATACCGTGTGTTTCGTAACTGGTGACGGCCTGCTACCATCGGCTCGGTTAGCGTTGTCGTCGCCATTGTTGATCGCTGGTACAATTACGTCATCTATAAAGCTTTCGTGGGCTATCACATCCTCGGGTATTTGGGACATTTCAACGGTCAGGTTTTCATTTGAGGTTGGAAATAATGCGAGTTTAAACCCCCAGCTGACAGAGTCTGTAAAGATAAGATTGATGTAATGCTAGTATTAATTAATTAATTAGTATTAATCCCCATTTCATTATGGGTTTACCAAATAGTGATTTCAGTATTACTACCCCCCTCCCCCCCCCCCCCCCCCCCCCGCCAGAAACTACAGACGATATCACGTGACCTTAAAAACCGTTGTAAAATAGATCAATGAAATCAGTTTACAGGTATTCATGGAGTTGTAAGACAATATATATTTATCATTTAAAACTGAACGCGTTACGAAATCATCTCATTTCCATTCTCAAATATTTCTAGCAGATTACTTTTTTTTCTTCACTGCAGCAAATGAAAGGGTTGCACTGACATAATTGTTTAACACATTGTTAAATCTACAGGTGATACATACCATTCAAAAGACATAGAATTGTGAAAAATGATAAAATTGGTTGCATGTTCATTTCTTCAATCTTGAGTCTTCTTAAAATTAAGTTCAAATATAACATGCCTTTGCTGATGTTGAATTTATATATGCAGATGAATTTTTAATAGAAAGAAAAATTTCAAATGTTTCAGATCAAAGTAACTAATGAATTAATTCTTAAGACGGCATTCAGAGTTGTAAGAAACAAGCGACCAATCAGATTCCTAATCTTTCGTTTCGATTTCATCGAACACTTACTTGTGTAAAATCTTAGACAATTTTTACTTTCACTTTTTATGCTACCGTCAGAAACGATGTGTCAGCATATATTCATAAACAAGCTTTGAATATAAAAAAAAATAATCTTGGGTTGAATGAATATTCTAAGTGTTTGGTAACTAAATAGTACTTAAAAATAAGATATTTACCGTCTATTTAGTTTTAATATTACTTTAAAGTTACTAAGATTTGCCATTTTTTATCTTTAGTATCCGTTACCATGGTAATGAATGCCATTAGAAGCTTTAAGTTATTGCCTCTTGCTACTTTTTACATCGATATATATTCATGTCAGCAATAAAAAGAGAATTGGGTATAGTTATGGCAAGCCAAATTCACAAAAATGAGCTAATCATTGTTTCACAGTCGATAAACTAGGTTTAACGGTTGTAAACTATAGTTACGGACAGAGAACTATAGTTAACGACGATAATCTATATTTTACATCTGTAAACCATAGTAAACGCGATCGTCTATGTTTTTGAAGTGTAAAACTATAAATAACACTTAAAACAACCATTTGCTATTGCAAAACATTGTTTATCTGATAAATATAGTTTCAAGATATGGCACGCCATATTCATAAAAATGAGCTAATCATAGTTTCACAGTCGATAAACTAGTTTTAACGGTTGTAAACTATGGTTTACGGACCGAAAACTATAGGCCTAGTTAACGACGAAAATCTATACCGGTATTTCACATCTGTAAACCATAGTTAACGCGTTCATATGTTTCAGAAGTGTAAAACTATAATTAACGCCGAAAACAACCATTTGCGATTGCAAACATGATTTATCTGATAAATGAATTTATATGTATCTGCAAACTCTATCGTTAACGTTATTTACAGATAGATATACTTAGATAATCATTCATAAACTATAGTTTACAACCGTTAAATATTGTTTTGCAGATGAAAACAATAGTTAACTATTATTTAGTAAAGAAAAGATCGTTAAATTTTATCTTTTAAATTTGGGTCATTCCTAATAAGTTTATTTAGAGTTCTTCAAAACAGTCTAAAAAATAGCAATAACTATTGAGCCCTGTTACAGCCATAAAACTGAGACAAGCCTACTTCTTTTTTTTATCTCAGTCTTATTCTTCTTACACTGCGGACTCATTAGCGATCGAGGAGGGGTGGGGGGGGGGGGGGTAATAACCTTCGTGGATTTTTTTAAAGGTTTATGAAGACGTATTTTAATGGCTAAACTTGTATAAATAAGGAATTAGTATTGTGGATTATAATTCGTTGATAAAGTCATGGTTGTGATAATTGATAATTTTAAACAGTCTTTACTAGCTGACATAAATGCTTCTTCCAAATGTACAATCTATAGATATTTAGTTGATCATTGTACCTTGCAGTCATATCTAACAAGAAGAATTCCTTTACAATATAAGAAACTTATATGTAAATTAAGATTATCATCCCATTGTCTTACCATCGAAACTGGCAGATATAACAATGTTCCATTACAAAGACGTTTATGTCCTCTATGTACTTTAGGTATAGAAGATGAATATCATTTTATATTGAAATGTCCCTATTACTGTAACTTAAGAGAAAAATTCCTTAAGAAGTTTTATTATATTAAACCCTCTGTCTTTAAATTAATTCTATTATTGTCAACACAAAATGTAAAGGATTTGTGCAATTTAGGTAAATATATTAAGAATGCTTTTGTAATCAGAAAACTTCATGTATAAACTTGCTTTTTTCAAGTGACCAGTATATGTATTATAACATGTGTATATTAATTGTATATGTCTATGAGCTGTACAGCTGTTGACTAATAAACAATACAATACGACTTTTAGTAATTAACAATTTTTAATTGTCAATGAGTCCATATCTAATTAGTCATGGACTCATTGACAATTAAAAATTGATAATAAGTAAACGACAGGGGGATGGGACACACGAAATTAGCAAGAGTTAGACCAACACAGTTCAGTTTAGTTCTTTATTAACTTTAAGCTATGCAGCTTATTAGTACAATGAATATCAACAATATACACGTACAGGTAGGTTAACAGGAGAATGTGGCAGAAGTGTACATATGATATCAACATCTAATTTGCATTAAGTAAATCTTGTCTTAATTTCAAACCAAAGTGAATAAATTTATCCAGATTACATAGTTCCTTTACATTTTCAACATTAAAAAGTTGAAAAAGTTTACACATTGATTCAACAGTATACGTGTACATTCGTTTTGTTTTGATAAAAGTGAGACTAAAATCAAAGGGGTCATCTAAGTTTAGTGACCTTTGAGCCTAATGAAACGGACAGTTACTATTATTTTTTTTCCTTTTATAGAATTTGGATAATCAAGACCATTAACAAGAGGCCCATGGGGCCACATCGCTCACCTGAGTAACAATGGCTTTATTTGGGTGTTCAAAGGATATTGTGCCATATGGCCCCTCGGTAGAAAAACAAAAAAAAAGAATACCATAAAATAAACTGTATCCAAATTTTACACTTATTTTCCTACACTTAATCTTTGACAATGTACCCTTATGAAATACCATTTTTACCAAAAATAAGATCCTATGCAAGAAATAAAACTAAGTTTTTGGTAGGGGTACACTCTTCCAATTCTCTTTATTTTAGTTCTGCCCCCTCATTTTATAAAACGATCCAATTATATATGAGAATATGCATATAGGTACATATTCATCTTCAACTACATTGTACTAGCTAGTTATTGTATTTTATTAAAAAAATTCCTATATGTGAAAAAAGGAAAAGTGTACCTTAAGGCGCTCAAATTAAAAACATTCAAAAATTTAATTGGTCTTCCGCATTATAAACACTTGTTGTTTACCAGGCATGAACTCGTGCTACATTTTATTACCTTACTCACTTGATCGATGAATACATTCGAATGAAAAATGTTATCATGTGATATGTTAAAGAGCTATTACATGTATAATCAATGCATAGGCATTCGAACTGGGTGGAGGGGGAGGGGCCCCCACTTTTTTTTCAAAGTTAGACATAGCCATACTAAAAATCTTCTCTTTTTTTGGCTTGTCAAGATTTCTGATAAGGTCTAGCCCCACCAACCCACCCCCCCACCCCTCTCAATGAGCCTCAGACTGCAATGTATTAACAGGCATATCGCTCTATTTTACTAAAAACCACCCTTTATTTTCATCTTTATTCAAAACCAACGTTAACAAATGGCTACAAATCAAGATGATGTTCCGCTGTAATTTTTTCTTAAGAATAGCGATAATACATTTATCCCCGTAACAGTAATGTTTTTAACTGTTATAAAGAGGTAGTTTTTATATAATTGTGTCTGAAAAACCAACAAAGTTGATGTAGATTCATCGTATAAGGAGGGGGGGGGGGGGCTAAACGGTTGTTACAGCATATCATCCTTTTAATTTTTCTGTACAAGTATTTAACGTTTAGTGAGACATTTCTAGTGATAAATCAAAATTTCAGCGTCAAATGTAGAATTATAAGCAAGATACAGAACTCACAATTCTGCTTGGTTTGAGACAATTTTTTGTTCACAAGAGTTAATTACATTCAGCTTAAGATATTTAAACTTGGTATTTCTTATTCAGAATGAACAAAAGCACGGCCTTAGTTATGTAAGCAAAGCTCTGTATCTTGCTTGTAATTTGAAACTTGACACAGCTGAATATTGTTAGTAAAGAGAAAATTGTAAATAATTTACACAGAAGAAACATGCACTAAAACAAAGAAAGAGGACAATTTATTTTTCATAATATATATATACCTATATATTTCTAGCAGCAAAAACAATCTCCGTTTAGACTGAAAATGCAGAGCATCTTAACAAAACACGTTGCATTATAATCGACCATAACGTAGAGATCGTACCGAATTACCAATACAATGTATAGTATTTATAATGTAATATGTTGTTAATGCATCAGATTTTGCTCATTTTGCGCAGGTAAACAATAAACTCTCTGATTTATCGAAGTCTATATTTGATTCGATACGTAAAAATTCCAAAATACAGGCAATATTTCCCCTCAAGTTAAAAAGCATACACAAAATTCAAAACAACGTAAAACCACGGTCACGAGTCAAAAATGTTAACGCATTAAAAGATTAAACTTCAATTCACTTCACGAAATCGGCACAAATATATTAGGCATGTTTCAAGTACCCCTTCGCACGTAAACTGTTGCACAACAAGCAAATTCATCTTTGTCAGTTTGACCCGTTTGTCATGCGTCAACATTCAAACATGGGCTGCCTTGTACAATGAACTTTCGTGTTCGATATGGAATACCGAACCCGTAGTTATAAACTGATTGACAGCGATTATCTCTTTATTTTTATTTTCGTACAATACTCAAATTTGAAAAAGAAATTCGCCGATAATTTTTGCAGATTATATTTTCCTTTCCATAAGGATTATTTTTGCAAAATAACGTTGAATTTGACTCAGTAGTTCTTGAGAAGAAGATTTTTTAAAATGCACCCCCTGTTTCTACAGTTTCGAGGTTTTCTCCGTTTTAAATAAAGATCAGTCTTTCATTTCTGCAATTTATAATCACCTTTCTATAGGGATGTTTTGTGCTAAATTTGGTTGAAATTGGCCCAGTGGTTTTAGAGAAGAAGTTAACAATGTGAAAAGTTTACAGACGGACGGACGGACGGACGGACAGACGGACGGACGACGGACAAAAGGTGATCAGAAAAGCTCACTTGGACTTTCAGCTCAGGTGAGCTAAAAACGGGAAAAAGGTTGGTTTAACTGTATAATTTCGGAGAAAAATGGGCTGATCCGTGTAATCCACATTTACAATATTAAAAACAACAGCTGTGACAAATGTAAATGTTTTAATTCAAATTCGTTTACAAATAAAATCAAGAAAATATACATCATTCACATGTAACTTCTCTGATATATCTGGTTTAAGAATTAACCAGAAAACAAAATAATATTATAAAGAAACAAAAGTTTTAAAATTAATAAATGTATATTGTAATCGTGAAAGCATTTTTAAAAACGTTGTTCGGATGTTTTTTTTTTATATTCTGGTGAAAAAAATCTAGTATTAATATGAATAAACAAATGACCGGTTGACTGAGAGGTAAAGCCAATACATTTATATAAACAAAATTTAAAATGCTTCTCAGTTGAAATTAATTTGTACCTAATTCCAAATTTTGTATTTCTTTCTACCGGTCCACATACCTCGTTTAATTACTGCATGTAATAGATTTTTTTTCCCATTCACATATACATATAAATCAATAATTAATAGCATCATTTCTAAAAAAAAGTGTACACTTTTTCAATTTTATTTTTTATTTTTTGTTAAAAAAGTTAACTACAGCATTGTATAGTACAAATAAAAATTACAGCAGTGTATAGCACAAATAAACAAATTAAATTCAAAATAAAGCACAATAAAAATAAATAAAATATCGTATTAAAATATTTAATGAAAAAAATATACGTTGTAAAGAATGGTGGAAAAAGTTATTGATAAATAAAATGATACTAAAACGAACACGTTTACGGTAAATGCAAAAAAAGAAAAGCAACTTCTTTTCAAAATACAATCCCTGAGGCAATTTTTTCTTTAAGAATATCACATAATCAAGTATACGAATAAATATAATATAATATATTGCATAGAATAAACAGATCATTGGCAGCTGGACGTGCAAAGGGTTTTCATAATAATGGGGACATCAATCTCAAGGTACTATGGAAAAAAAAAAACCCTGACCATAGCTCGGTTGGTTGTTGGTTGAGAAATAACAGAGAAAGAGCTAGAGCCACGAAGCATCAAAAATTGCCCTATCATTAAAAATTACCATATTTTGGTAAAATTTAGGGTACAATCTTAGCTTTTCATAATTGTTTTTCTTTTTTCGATATCTATCATACTTTTTTATAAACGGAGCCTACAATATGGCATTGTTTTGATGAAAAATGTAGAACAGACGTCATTTTTGTTAAGTAACGTCACGAAATGATACAACTACGTATAACTTGAATCTAATAAAATAAACAAAAAACAAATAAAATTATCATGTAGACATTATAATTAATTTATGAAAATGAATTTATTGATGAAAATACCATGAAAAGCTTATTTACAATAACGTTTAAAAAATATAACAATAATATTACGGCGGTACATTTAAATATGTCGGTGTCTTAAAAGTTCTTTTTTCTGCAATTTGAAAATGCATGAAGTAATGCTGATGATGCGCAGTGTATAACTGAGGATTAATCATTGAATTCTACCAATGTAATCACAAATTATTAAAAATAAATATGACAGAGATACGGTAATTGAATTTAATAGAGATATATGTAATCTCGAATGTTGATGCATTACTGTAACAGTCTGTGTACATTTTTTACTTGTTTCAAGGCCTCGATATTTTCACCCAATCCTAGTGCTTTACAGCAGTTAGATGCCAGGGTTCAGTCCTTTGAAATGTTTTATTTTCCCATTTTCCCGTGGGCTCACCGTGCGTTCATGTGCGCTCGCCATGCGTTCACTTGCGCTCTCCGCTCCGTTCCCGCTCATCGTTCACAAAACGCCCACCTTCCGTTCACAAAGATTTCGCCTTGCGCTCACTGCGTTCGTTTAGTGTTCACTTATTGTTTAGTCAGATGATATTAAATTTAGTCTTATACCAATACAAACATGTAGTTTATTGTTATTATTTCCTGATTACCAACGAAACATAATGTAACAATACCTCCCGGGGCTCTCCGAATAAATCGTTCATCTTGCGTTCACATAGAGTACATATATCGTTCAACGTTCACTTTGCGCTTGCGTTTGCGCTCTGCGTTCGCTCACAGTTCACCGTTCATAAGCGCTATCCAAATTCGGCTCAGATTGCACTCACCGCGTTCGTTTAGAGTGCACTCACTTTGCGCTCACCGTTCACGAACTGTTCAAGTGAAAAATAAAACCTTTTAGCGACTGTGTATATGTAATGGATATATTAGTATGCCGAAAGCAGTTCTGAATGAAATAATATAAAACAGTTTCGAGGCCCGTTATAGGGCCGAGAACTGTGATATTTTTTTCATACAGAAGTGTTTGAAGCATATATCGTACTTAAATCACTCCATTGAATATCCTTGTTGATTCCTGAGACAGTCCGATTTTAAAGAATAACAGTATTGTAACCACTGGTAATGGTCTGATATTAGGAAGCTCTCTAATATACTGTCACAAGTAAAAATTTTGACTGCTGGAACAAGGGAATGACATTACAGCAGTGTTTTAATGTTAATTATTTAAATGAAAAAAAGAATATCGATTTCTTTAAAAATATTTTTCTGAGTTAACTATTCCTTATAAATGCCATAACGTTTATTCATTTACATTTCATTTTTTCTAGTGATATTCATGTCTTTTGAGAATTGTTCCAAGTGATAAGCTATTCGTAAATGTCTTGAGAATTAAGATCACATTTCAGAGAGAGAGAGAGAGAGAGAGAGAGAGAATGTGGGTTTACTATTTTGAAGCGAAGATAGGTTAAAATGAACATTTTTATTTAAAACATCAAGCAGTAGCACATAAATAATGTCGTAAAATTGTCTTGAAAGTCGAATTCATAGCAAGCATGTAGAATTTGTGTTATCATATATATAGATTTGTAATGAACCAGGCCGTAAATCGATTTTTTCAGAGGGTAGGGAAGGGGGGGGGGGGGGTTGAATGGAAACAAATACTGTTTTAAATCTCTCTGTACTCATCGTTGTTTTTTTTTTTAAAGAAAGGGCCCGGCAATCTGAATTTTTTTTATATGCCATACAAGAAAAACTTTTATTAATTTAATACGCATAAAATAATATAGGCAAAAGTCAGTCACCGATGTACACACATTTCAGGTGATTTTTTATTTTATTGGAAAAATGATCAACAAAGACATCGCAATTAGGATTAGACTTCTATATAGTGCACATGCTGATAATGTATTCTAAGCTGTGTATACCAAAAGCCGTCTCCATCGAAACGGACACAATCGATCTTTTAAGAAAGGAATGTAACTGCATGTAACGGTTCACCGGAAATGCATTGACCACGCGACGAATCAACACTGATCAACAGGTGGCTGATAAAGAAAAGACGTATTCATTGGCAAAATGTTCTATTCAACGGACGATGGCTTAATATTCAATTACAGCTGTACTTAGGAATTAAAAAATCAAGTTTTTTGACGGAATAAGTTAAGTTTATCATATATGTAGGCAGGCCTACATGTTTACACGGGATGTCGACTGTCTTTCTCCCGCGGTATTCAGGAACACGTACTTGTGTAAGAAAAAAATCGCTTGTATCTTTCCTATAATTCGTTTAATGCATTCCACCGTTTGACAAAAAAACCCACAACTAGCTACTCATACATGCTATCGCTTATTCTACATAAAGGTATAGGAAAATATATATTAGTACTTACGTACGTACAATGTTAACTTTGCCAATTTAATTTTTTTCTGTTTGTTAGCAATGTTCATGTATATCATATTGTACTACAATTGAATAATACCGTGATACATAGAAATAATGCTTTTTTAAAATGCAGACTTTACTGGTAAATTCTATTGACAAAATACTGAAAGAACTCAAGATTCCATGTACAGATTTAACTGACGTCGCAAACGTCAGACTATGACGTCATTGATGATGCACGATGTAAGCATGAATACACAGTATAAAATTACTAGATAAAACATGTTAAAGTTCAGTTTATATGCATTTCTTCCTCAAATATTTAATAAAATGGTGATTTTGTAAATAATCAATAATAATTCTTTATCATTATTAATTAAATTCTGCTATTTCAATAAAAAGGAAGCAAATAATTACCCTAAAACAGAGTGGTCGGTTTTATTTTCTGTTACTAAAATTTTCAAAATTTGTAAAATACACATTGGCCACACTTGAGTACCTCTACGAAATTTTGCAGGCAGAAGCATTTATGCAATATCTCTCAGTTTTAAAAGTTTCAAAGAGGTACTCAAGTGTGGCCACATTCAAATTTGGGAAATACTGCAGTAAAATCTACAATTTTCAGCTATTTTTAACGATCATAGTATGTTTGATGATGCGCATGTGCTAAACGGTGGGGCCGAAGTGAAAAAAATTCATATGCGTAGAAGCAGAATATTGTGCCCTACATTATAAGTAATTACAATTTGTATTGTTTCAAACTTGAGTTTTGTGAAAATTCTAAGGCATATTTTGATGCTTCGTGGCTCTAGCTCTTTGACATCACTATAACGACCATAACTTTGACCATGTTTCATTGGATGAGAAGTTCCTTAGAAAATTGTAAACCTGATTGACGTGCAAGTACATGTAGAGCTCAAATGAAAGATGCTGAAACCCGTCATCGTCGGGACTTGAATACAGAGGGAAATCTACAATATCTATTCCTTTGAGGACGGAAAAGTTTTCAATGCCACACAAAAGTCCTTTAACGCTTTTCCTCAACTGTTGGACATCACCACAGATGTTATCATAGCGGACGGTCTCGTTCTGACACCTTTTTTTGATCGCCAAATCCAGAAGAGCGTAACTTTTGAGGAGGGATGTGTGTAATTCCACAGTTAGGTTTTCTGCAGTAGTCTGGAATAAGATAAAAAGTTTGAATAAAGTGATGTCAATTGTTTCATTCACAGTTGAGTTTTTGACTTACTCTAGTTTCATCACATAGTTATATTAAATGTAAACTAGCTGTAAAAATGTTTCCAACAATTAGCGACTGATATCATTTGCAAAAGCATTCATGCAATCATAAACTTGTAATTAGCTGGCATTACATGTAAAGGAACAGAAATTTTCGAGTCGGTTTATTTTCAATGTTATTTTTAAAGACGACCCCTTTGTATTCCTTGAAAAAAGGGCTATGCTAATTTTGGAAAAGTTTAGAAATAGAACGAAATAATAAACCAATGCTACGCCAGTGTAACAATTATTATTAACAAACTATTTTTTTCTAAAAATTGAAACACAAAATGTTCTTTACTTACCTCATTTTCTAGCATGTTTTCTGAGGCATAACATGTAAAGTCTTCCTGTTTGAGTTTTTCAATTAAGTTGTCATTCCTTATCTGTTGAAATAAAATTGTTTGGTACATAATTACTGTATGTGACCGTGTGATTGCACGTCATCATTTACAAAACTTTTATAAGCAATTGTTTTACTCTATTAAAAAGCAATTACATAAATTACTAACGATTTCGGAGATTTTGGAGAGCAATTGGCTGGTGAAATGGACAGACTTTGCGAGAAATTCCTGGATCCTTTGAAGTATGTGTCTCACGTAGTCTTGGTCGTGTTCGGATGGTTTGTTATCGGGGCAGGGTTTTTTGAGCAATCCATAAATCTTGTTTCCGGTGATTACTCCTGATCCCGCGGTGTAGATACGCAGAGGGCAGTAATTCGGATTACTTTCTGAATTATTTTGATTTTGAGACAGCCCAGGAGTTTCGGTGAAGTCGCTGCTCCTCCTTGTGGACGAATCTGACGTCATAGTAACAGCCGAATCTTGCATCATTTCGGCACCTCTAGTCGATTCGAATGCTGTGGACCTCTTGACCCGGACATCGCTGGTAGATAGCAATTTGATGATCTTTGGAGCATTTTTCTTGACTACTTCATGTTGTCCTCTGAAGTTCCGCGATATCGTGTGTTCCGTAACTGGTGACGGCCTGCTACCATCGGCTCGGTTAGCGTTGTCGTCGCCATTGTTGATCGCTGGTACAATTACGTCATCTATAAAGCTTTCGTGGGCTATCACATCCTCGGGTATTTGGGACATTTCAACGGTCAGGTTTTCATTTGAGGTTGGAAATAATGCGAGTTTAAACCCCCAGCTGACAGAGTCTGTAAAGATAAGATTGATTTTATACTAGTATTATATAAACTGAACGCGTTACGAAATTATCTCATTTCCATTCTCAAATATTTCTAGCAGATTACTTTATTATTTCTAGCAGATTACTTTATTTTTCTTCACTGCAGCAAATGAAAGGGTTGCACTAACATAACAGTTTAACGTTAAATCTACAGGTGATACATACCATTCAAAAGACATAGAATTGTGAAAAATAATAAAACTGGTTGCATGTTCATTTCTTCAGTGTTGAGTCTTATTAAAACTAAGTTCAAATATATCATGCTTTCGCTGATGTCGAATTTATATATGCAGAAAGAAAGAAAGAATTTTAGAAAGAAAAGTTTCAAATGTTAAATCAAAGTAACTAATGAATGAATTCTTAAGACGGCATTCAGAGTTGTAATAGAAAAAAGCGACCAATCAGATCCCTATCCTTTAGTTTCGATTTTATCGAAAAATCTTAGACAATTTAATTACTTTCACTTTTAATGCTACGGAAACGATGTGTCAGCATCTGATGCTTCGTTCTATATTTAGATTTTTTTTAATATACAATTTCTTGATCTGATTATTTGTGTGTAAGTAGTAAAAATATATCATAGCTTCAACTGTGTATAATATTCACAGATTCTGAAGATTTTCCTTGAGAAAAAAAATCATTTAACGAATAGTTTAATAATGCTTTAGGTCAAATATTATTTTTCTTTCAAACTGGTATTGTTATTAAATTCTGTTGAGTGGAGTGTTTAGAATACCAGTACCAGTATATGCCTACCAAACTGCACAATTATTTCAAATGTGTGTTTAATTTCATTTTATATATATTAATATGTTTAAATGATATCATTAATGCATATTCTTTCTTTCTTTTTTTCTTCCACTAATCGGCTCATGAAAAATCATTTGGACAACCTGTAAATATGTTTTATCTAAATGGTTAGTCATTCAACTTTAATTCTTATTCACTTTTTTTTAATCCGAGAAGTCCAACTAAATATAAACTGACCAACCATATTCTTAGCCGGAGTCATTTAATGAATGCTTCCGGCTTCGAGTATTATAGGTCAGTGTGGACTAAGAGTGATCTTAATCGAATTTTTTAAAATGATTTGGCTCAAAGGTCTTTGATTAATTTCAAATAATAATATTTTCATATAGAGCTGTGAATGCACTCTTTGTAGGTTTGTTTTACTTTAAGTACTTTTTAAAAATATATACATGTATTTGAAAAGTAAAAATCGGACATAGATTTTATATATGTATTAATTTCTAAATCAAAACTATGACGGACTTGCTCTAAGTTCTACCTAAAAAAAGTTTTGTTTATTTTGTTTTTGTTTTTTGTATTTTTTGTATATTTCATCAGCATTCCTGAAAACAATCATAAGTTCTCAAAGCATTTCTGGCCACTGCGTTATATAATCGGCCAAGGTTTGCCGAATTCACATTCGGCAAAACTCGACTGATTCAATCGCGTACAAGTATATCGAAAAAAAAGAAGAGTTACGAATGGGCCGTGCTGTTTGGAATGCATAGCTAATCATTAAAAGCTGCTTGTATGACACTCAAGAATGCAAAGTGCTCGTTTCCGGTTGTCAGATACAACGCCGTCTATTTTCATTTTATATATATATATTTGTTTTTTCGCGGAAAAAAACCCTCAAGTAAGTTCTACTGATTTGGATTTTTGAAATCCATATCTAAGTGAATCTGTAAAATACGTTAATCCTAATCTGGTTCAACTGATATCTCATTACCAGTATTTTTTAACTTTATTTATCTGACAGCTCACCTCAAAATAGTGAAGTTGTACATAATGCAAAAACAAAAGAAAACAAACATTAAATTAACAAACGAAGAACACAATACTTTAATACATAAACATAAAACCACCCAACCAGTGAAACTTATTAATGAAACGTTCATATGATCTGATTGACTTGGTTGGGGAGACCGGAGGTGGGGGGGGGGGGGGGGGGTAAGTCACACGTACTTACCTATAGCAAATTCTTTCTATTTTTAGCATTCTACGGTCTACTGAATTACATATAGCTACGTACGTGTGTAATAATAAATCGAATGAGATGCAGCGTTTGTGCAGAATATATCGAATCTTATAATTTTCGATTATTCAATCAATTATGATATTTAATCATTGTCAATTAAAATCTATGGAAATTCTTTTTGTTTAAGTT
The DNA here is from genome assembly GCF_025612915.1 of Magallana angulata. Lineage (NCBI taxonomy): Eukaryota > Metazoa > Mollusca > Bivalvia > Ostreida > Ostreidae > Magallana > Magallana angulata. The sequence continues at coordinate 24,276,501 of NC_069120.1, read as the reverse complement.
CTTAGTTTTACAGCAGAAGAAATCAAACAGAAAAATTTAAAACGAAAATAGAAACTACTAATCGTTTTCTTTCCGGTAGAGATTGCTGGAAATTTCCAAATTGCACGATCTAAATTGATCAAGGAAAAATGGCCAGTAATTATGGTGATCGAGACAAAATATCTTTACTTCAATCAATCATCACGTTTCTCCATCTCTTTCGGAGAGATGTGATACGTATTGCCTTTGCCGAAAAGAAGCCTAAAATCGCATGAGAAATCCCTGTAGATGTGTCAGGAAAAGCCCTAGTTTGTATATATATATATATATATATATATATATATATATATATATATATATATATATATATACATGTAAATGGAAAAGTATACATCGGCTCTAAGCCATCTATATTGTTTTTCTTGTATTGAAAAATACTTGAACATTTTAATTTATTTATAAGCGTGAAACTAAAACATTACTTTTCATTCAATTTAGGGTGAGGTACTTAAACCAGCACTGTCTTTGGAAATTCAACAAAAACCACTGGTATTCCAATAGTTTATTAACTCGCATTCCATGAATTTCATTTGATATTTTAAAACATTTGAATACATTTGAGACAAGCAAAATAATAATCCATTTCTTCTAAAAATCAACTTCTTTACTTATTTATGAATTCATCAATTGTTTTCATTTTATTTTGCTTGTTGCTTTAATAAGAAGAAAGCTGCAATTTGAAGATTAGTTTAAAGGGGCATGGTCACGATTTTGGTCAAAAATTAGTTTTCGATTTAAATGTTTACAGTGCTTCAGTAAGGCATTTTTATTAGGCAACCAAAATTAGGGTGTTATTCGTTGAATTAATTATAAGCAAGTTACAGTTCTTACGATTCTCTGCTTTGTTTTTGTTTACATTTTAAACGTCGAAGTAAAAATTCCAGTTTTAGACTTAAAATGAATTTGTTTAACATTAAGAACTGTTTTTTTATGCTTAAAATGAATAAGAAGATAGACAGATCAGTTTGAAAAAAAAAATCATTTACTGGTATATTGAACCTATGTAAACATAAACAAGGTACGGGCCTTGTTTACAAGACAAAGAATTGTAACCCCTTAATCTCGCTTATAACTCTACGACTGACTCTCAAATTTCATTTGATAATTAGAAATGCATTCCTAAAGCATTGTAAATAATAAAAACAGAAAAAAGGATTTTATCAAATCGTGAACATGCCCCTTTAAGAAATGAATCCAAAATGCCTTTTCAAAATAAATAAAAACACTGCGGCGTTTTTTTCTTCAAGATTTGGCTCGGTTTGTTTTGAGCGAAAGCATATTAGGCTTCATTTTCAAAATAAATGAATTTTTTTTAACTAGTTATAAGGAGTTGGTATCTTGTAATAACGAGTAAGTATCTCGTAATTTATAACGAGTTAATTATCTCAACTCAGTTTAGCAATACCCCCCCCCCCCCCCCGTAAAAAAATTCAGTTGTGAATACTTTTAAGGAAGGAGTCTTCTCTTTATCAAACACACTTCTTATAATAAGAAATTCATAAAATTTTGACACAGTCAAACAGATCATATAACCAAATGATTCTATCAGTTAAATCAAATTTGACCTCCTTGTTTTCGCATAAGTTCGCATAGTTCTTTGCACTTATGTAGACATCTGAATTAGATATGAAGATTTTATTCTTCAATAAAATGATAGAATATCAGAATGTCTATCAGCTTGTACTACTCAAAGTAGTAAAAGTACAATATATTTAGATATGAAGATTCTATTCTTCAATGAAATGATAGAATATCAGAATGTCTATCAGCTTGTACTACTAAACTGGAATAAATATTTTTACCTATAATTGATATTGCTTAGCCCGCATTTCCTCTACTTTTCTAAAATTTTGAAGATATTTTGATATTTTTTTATGCTTCCAATATTAAAATATTTCTGATTTTTACGTAATTTTTGTAAGAGAATAGTCGACAAAAAAAAAACTACATATAATTTAGTGCATTGTTTACAGGGTAGACTGCATTTGTATATTACGAAAGCATGCTTGTCAATAACAATAACTGGGTGGTTTCCGTACAAAACGAGTTGTTTGACTAAACTTGTCCAAATCAATATTTTAATCATACAAGATAATTGAGTGTAAAATATTAGATATTTATAAACAAAATTTGATGTCATCTTTTTCAACCTTTCCGAAGAGTATGTTATATCAACATGCACCCTGTAGATAATTTTTGTCTGCAATCTTATCTCAGGAAACTACGGCGGCGGAGAAGGGCCACATGAAAAAATAAAAACGTCTTATTTGTTCGGACGAATAAGGTATTTGTTCGGACGAATTAGCTATTTGTTCGGACAAATAAATAAGATATTTGGTCTGAATAAGTTAATTATTATGTGTGTGTGTGTGTGTGTGTGTGTGTGTGTGAGAGAGAGAGAGAGAGAGAGAGAGAGAGAGAGAGAGAGAGAGAGAGAGAGAGAGAGAGAGAATAGTCATGAATACGCACATGTGAAATGTCTAAATCAGTTTACGACATCATACGCAGATCCAGGAATATTTCCTGATGTGGGGGGGGGGGGGGCGGTTAAAGATAATTTTGTTTGCCCACCACCCCCACCTCATCCCCCACTCTCATTGAATTCTTGAGATGCATCCCCTGGAGATGCACATTCTAGGCATCGCAGGTTTCTCTAAAGTAACAAACAAAAACAAAATCGCGCCATGCCATAACAAATAATATTACCCCAGTTATTGACAGATTTTGAGACTTTAGCTTATATTCTGGCAGCAAAATATGTCAGATATTATTAAATGCAGGGCCATCGAAAGATTTTTCATATTGAGACAGCGAAATTGATCGATAAGTGATAAATTATATTGTCGCCTATTTGATGACACTATATAAGAAACCAAGCAAAGTTGTACTTAACCTTTATTTCTTACCTTTGACGACATAATATGTGCATCAGTATAACGCAACTCACATTTATATTAAAGACGTTTATGTGCATCAACCGTACCCCTTAGAAAATTCAAATTTCTTAAATAACATAGTAAAGTTTGAATTCAACTTATCAATCTCTGATGAACTTCAAAGACTTTCTAAAATCCTAAGATGGATTTCCGTGAATCGCGTGCTTACATATTATATGTATTTTCATAGATCATAAGATATGTTTCTAACTTACAACTTGTAATTGATCATCAAAGCTGAAGAAAGTTATTTAGCTTTTTACGCAGAACATCACTGCAGAATCATAAATCTGACTGGATTGTAACCTTTTGTTGACAGCACACCCTGATAAAAAAGTTTCTCCCATGGGAGAAAAAACTGGGGCTTTAATGTCGAACTTATGTAATTAATACACTGTTGATTGTCAAAATAAGCCAGAAAGATATATATATATACCCCACTTTTGACAATAAAGTTAACACTAACACGCTCCATTGAACCAAAATAGCCATTATAACCGCCGCTCCAATGAATACAGATCGCCGTTATTAGTTTCAGTTCAGTCTTATTTTTTTTAAATTCATTTTTATGCAAAATTATTTGGGGCGGCGACCTCTCTGCCGCCCCTGTTCCAACATCCATGAAATATCAGTGACTAGTACATGTATAACATTTAGGTGCTATCATTTGAAGGAAAAACGACATTTAAGGAAAGGCACAGGGTGTCTTGATCACAGACCCTCTCCTCCTTCATCATCTACATTACTGCCAGATCAGATAGTCTTGTAAATTACTCATCTAATAATCTGTTTTTATATACAAATATAATTTATTCGTCCGAACACATAGCTAAGTCGTCCGAACAAATAGCTTATTCGTCCCAACAAATCCTAATTCGTCCGAACAAATAACTTATTCTTCCGAATAAATCCTAATTCGTCGAAACAAATTGTAATTCCTCCGAACAAATAACTTATTTGTCCGAACAAATCCTAATTCGTCCGAACTAATCCTAATTCGTCCGAACAAATCCTAATTCGTCCGAACAAATAACCTATTCGTCCGAACAAATAACCATTTCGTCCGAACAAATCCTAATTCGTCCGAACAAATAAGATTGTTTATTTTTCATTCTGGCCATTCCACGCCGCCGTAGGAAACTAATTAATCATGATATAATTAAATTAAAAAAGTATTTTTCGAACTTCATCACACTCTTTACATATTGAAAAGGGTCGACAAAACAAGGTGCTAAGAAATCAGAGATTTTGTAATAAAAAAAGATCTAGAAAATGAGTTCCACTTTTTAACCATGTGTCCTTTTTCACGCTGAGATATATAAAGAATTTTTATTCCCCCCCCCCCCCCCCCCCGAAAAAGTGTTTTTAGGTTAGTTAAACTTCTAAGTGTTAACAATAAAAATGAACTCAAAATTCCAAGTTATTTTATCTTGAATCGTTTTTATGTATTTTAAAGATTTTTCCAATCGCGTGCTAGCCAGTGATATGAATTTATAGACAAGTAAATAAAGCCATAAAAAATGTAAAATGATATGAAAAAAAACCCATAGAAACTTAACTTTTGCAATTACATTGCAACAGAAAGTTTTTAAGAGAAAATAAGAAAATGAAAAAATTAGTCAGAATTTCCTCTGTTTCAATTTTAATCTACCTTTGTCGGAATATATCTTCCTCAAATAAACAAATCATGGATATCAGTATCGTTTTTTGTTAATAAAGTTGTTATTTTGTGTTTTTAAAACAACTTTGGACTTCAGATATTGAACTTTGTAAAAATATTTTTTGAAATCTCAAACCTTGAGTAAACGTAATCCTTACAGCCTCTTCGCAAGCATTATATTTTTGTACAATTTGCAATAAAATTACATTTCATGTTATAAAGAAAAGATTATTTATGGGTTTATGGCGTGTTTCACATATTGAAGGATCTTAATTTTGGGCAATATATCACCAACATCTTTTATATTAGCTGCGTTTCTGTACTCTGTAGCTCCCGGTCTGAAAAAAAAATCGGATGGACGACCTGGGAGCTACAACTGCAAATTACGGCGCACGAAAAATTGCGCTAGTTTTGGTTCGATTACCGTAATCGTTTTGATTCCCAAAAAAATTCTCGGACATTTTACCACTTTACTGGCCTCGCAGTCTGATATTTTTTTAAACACCACCACCAGCCCAGATAGGTAAAGTTAGTTATACCAGTAACTGGCCACTAAAAGAAGCTTATCTGTTTAACATATTTGTAATGAAATATACGTATAGGCTAGTAGCTAACGAGACAGATTAAGTGAAATATCTGAACAACCGTATTATTATAATATCATGTGAGTGACATGGGAGAATGTTAGAAATAATAAAAAAAAGTATATATCGATCCTCAATTTATGTTTACAGCTACTTGAGTAAAATGTATGAAATTGCTGAAAAATAGAGATATAATTTGTAAATAGAGGCCATAGTAGCTGATAAGATAACGAGAGTTATCTGAGTAATTGTACTGAATACCATGTAGGTGACCTGCAAAAACAATTATATTGACAACACTAGTAGACATCTTTATACTATATTAAATGAATTAATGTAATAGTTAAAAAATTAACTAGTTACAAGTAACTAGTAGACGTGTATTTACTAGTAGCCAACTTATATTTCATCTCGTAGCCAGTTACTAGTGGCTAGTTTTTCTAACTTCTAGTAGCCAGTTACTGTAGTAGCTCACTTTCTTACTTCTACTAACCAGTTACTCGTACCCAACTTTTCTTACTGCTAGTAACCAGTTACTAGTTCTAGTAGCCAGTTACTAGAAGCTAACTTTACCTATCTCAACAGCCTCCACACCCCCCCCCCCCCCATAAATATTGAAATGGTACAGTTTGTTTACATGTAAAAATCTCGACTCTCGATCTGGACATGAATTTAACAGACTTCAATTTCTGAGGTCAGTAGCATGTTTAAGAGAACGTTGTAGGCAATTAAAGTAACGATATCAGTAGTAAACTGAATAAATAATTTACGGTACCCTTTTTCACAGAATGTGTTTGGAAATAAGGTTACCGTAATTAGTCCAAAACTAGCGCATTTTTTGTGCTACGTAAATTGCAGTTTTTTGTTACCATAGATGACACTCTAGTTCCCAGGTAGTCCACCCGAACTTTTATGTCTGACAACATGTATATCTCACTTTTATAGATGTATAATATCTCGTAAATATTGTCTTGAATCACGACGATATTGCTATTTTCCATTCCAAAAGACATCATATTATCCTACATCACTGACTAAATCTATATGCACGTACTTTTTGATATGAATTATATAAAAAAGTGTTAAAAAAATAAACACAAAAAAAAAATTAAATAAAATGAAATAAATAATTCGTCACGAACTGTGAAATGACGGATATTTGATCCCTCTCTTACAGGTATAAATTGAATAATGAACCGCGAGAGCGAATTTCAAAACGCAAAAGCTGACAGCAATATTATCGATTTATGTGGGCTCATTTTCTTTTGCAAGCGATCTTTCTACATATATATACATATGTAGAACGTAAGTGAACGGCAGTCAGAGTTGAGTAGCCTCCGATAGGAATATGAACGAAGTGAACCCACAGAATCAAGATGCCAGGATTTCTCCGGAAGGAACCTCACTGCCCGGTGACGAGCGACATTTGCTGGCGTCTTCAAACATTAAAATGATCAGAAAGTACGTACCCGTCTTGACCAAATCCAAAGCGTCATGCGCCTCGAGAAGATTGCGATTCGTGTATCTTATATGTGGGTGCCTGTTGTTTGCAATATCTCTGGTATTGATGGTGGCCGGTACCATTAGAGTCAACCAATGCAACAGGGATGAAGAGGTGAGAGAGAGAGAGAGAGAGAGAGAGAGAGAGAGAGAGAGAGAGAATGTGTGTGTGTCTTTCCTCCAAAAATTACTTGAGTATTTATCATGTCACTGTTGAAATTTTACATTGATTGATTTCAGGTGGCTTGGAGTGAGCGCTTTATCGAGGAAAATGTCGGTAAGTAATTTCCGCTTCTACTGGCAACATAAGCTAGGTTTTCCTCCATTTCCGGTTAATTAACGCCGGAAGAAAAATTAGGGAATCTTTGCGTATCGGGTCGCAGTGATAAAACACTCGATGCATACAAAGTTATTGATTTAAAAAATGCTTGAGAATAAAATTTCAAATAATTTGTTTACATTATATTCTTCTTGCATTTTTCGATTTTGTTGGATGTTCTCTTATAATCAAAATAAAGCATATTATATATGGTGGTCTGGGACATCTGTCTGTGGATTAAAGTACATTAAAAATAAAATACTTTCACCAGTTTAGAATTTTCAAACTTTACATCAAAGAATACGTTTTAAAAATTTAAAAGTCCCAGCGGGATTCGAACCGTTAGTTGGCAATTTTGGGAAAGAAAAAAAATTATTAGATTATACTAGATTTTAGTGTTTATTTCGGTAAAAAATACGTCATAACATGGAGGTGTCCCTTACCACCTTAAGTTTTGGGAATATTATTTATTACTTACTATATGCAATCGCACTGATTAACATTAAATGTTCTGTGGTTTCATCATTATTCGTTGGGCATACATTTTCGAGGTTTTCGTTGGTCAGCAGATCCCACATATTTAAATGTTCATCGAAGTAAACAGCATGTCAAGAGTATACTTGGTAAATAGAATAGATTATCTACGAATTTACGTTTTCACGAATATGCACAATTTACAAAATTCACCCAAAATTGAAACTTTCGAATATTAATTAACTACACTATATGTAAATTCTAAAGATACAGAAATAGCACAAATGCCGGTAACGGTTACGAGACACATCCAGCCTCTCTCAAGAACGTTGGATGGTCGTTGCCATTATTAGGCTTTATTTACCTCCTTTTTAAGGAGATCTCTGTATATAGGGAAAATGTTCAAATTTTAAAACAAAAGTTATATGATGGGATTTTTTTTGGCTAAATAAATGTTTATGGCCCGAAAGATCATATATTTTTATAGAGTAGGGAAGATCTGATGATTAATTTGTTGGTCATCCAGCCTCCGTAATTTAGGACTGATGTCGATACGGTAATGAATGTACATGTTTACATGTGGTCATATTTCCAGTTTTAGAATTCAAGATTTTAAACGAAATGGTCAGCTAATTTTAGGACGCATAAACAATACAGATACATGTATTATTTTTTTCTAAACATTTATTTATAATGATACATGTGTATATGTAACAAAATAATGTGCACATGAATTTGAAGTATCGAATATATAATAATAAATGTAATAGTAATAAAAGTAGTAATGGCACCTATTATATCAGTCGATTTAGTATATATGTAAATAAATAGAAAGTTACAAAATTATTATTCATACATCATCTGGCAAAATCGTATTTTTTTTAAATAAATGATAATAGTATTATTATTAATTGATCAAGATATTCTGAATAAAGAGAAGTGTACATAGGTACAGTTGTTTTATTTGTATACAGTAAATATTTGTATACAGTATATTTGTGTACTGTAAATATTGGACAGACAATATGGTTTTTCTGAGATAGATCGTTTTAATGTGTATTATGATTTTAAAAAAAATCAACACAGTTACATAGATTCTACTAAGCTTTAGTTTTGAAAAATTTGAATCGATCAGGTTTAATATATCGTGGTCCGCAAATGTCGTGAGCCTCAATCTACATGTATTTGTTCCAAAATCAAGTGCAATGTGCAGTGATATCTTCTAAAGTTGATTATGGTGGGTTTTTTTTGTATTTTTGTGTGTGTGTGTGTGTGTGTGGTTTTTTGGGCTTTTTTAGAAAGGGGGGGGGATAAAAAATACGAGTTTCAGTACATTTATTAGTTTTTCCCGTTTTTTTTTTATCTTAACAACACAGATTCAATATTTTTACATATTACTTAGATTATAAAAATGCGTTAAACACTCATGCTTTTCATTGATTAAAATTGCAATATCAAGATTAAATATTTTCACACTCGATATCATGATGTAAGAATGACCTTTATTGACTTAGTAAGTCTGTACTTATTTCTTTGTCTGTAGTATCATTAAAACAAAACTTTTGTAGATTCAACTTTTCATACTAAATAAATAAATAAATAATAAATGGAACGTTAAAAGGAAAGTTTTGATTTCAGTACCTGTAAATTATTGCTACATGTTAAAGGGACTTGGACGCGATTTTAGATCAAAATTTTCTTTTTCTTTTTCTTTTTTTTTAATGTATAAAATGGTTTACTTGCTCATTTTGAATGATTGACCAAAATTTGAATGTTGGAAGTCAAGTTATAAGAGAGATACATTGATACATAAGAAATCATTGTTATGTAAACAAAGCTCAAGTCTTATATTTGTTTACAAATAATGTAAAGTATGGAATTACCATTTCTTTGACCAAATGACATGACTTGCGGGAACAATGTAAACTGATTCAACGTGTTCATAGATAATACAATAAACAGAAAAAAGTAACATTTAATTGAGACTTATTCCAGTAAAAATAAATGTAAACCATAACAAAGCTCAAGCTTTGTATACAAAACAAATACTTTCAAACTCTGTATATTGCTTATAACTCAATATTTGACTATCAATTTTTGACAAGCATTAGAAATACCCATATTAACCATTCTAAAAATTAAAATTAGAAAAACAAAATTCAAATTTTGAGCTCAAATCGTGTCCAAATCCCTTTAGATTGATATTGTAACATTTTTTGTCCTGGCTTATCGGTGATGATATATCAAATCAATTTTCCTCGAACTATACGAGTTTATTATGATTGGTATAGTAATTGATTAAAATTGCAATATCAAGATTAAATATTTTCACACTCGATACCATGATGTAAGAATGACCTTTATTGACTTAGTAAGTCTGTACTTATTTCTTTGTCTGTAGTATCATTAAAACAAAACTTTTGTAGATTCAACTTTTCATACTAAATAAATAAATAATAAATGGGCTAATGTATTAGACGGGCTTTCTGTGCCGTTTTTCTATACCCGGTTCCTATTGAGAGAGAGGTACTCGGTGTCTCAATCTTCTTCAGATTTACTACACCAAGCACCTCGCCTCATTTCCCTGGGTTTCTTGCCACTAGTCTTTACCTGACCCTACCTCTCTTTCTATCTTGACCTCTGTACTCCATTGTTCTCTGACGAGTCTCCCAGATTCTTCAGGACAGTTGTTTATATACCCCTGGAGTAGTCCAGTCCACTCCAGATCGAGGTAGTCGGGTCATTCCATTTCCCCACCAAAATCTAATTCATTACAACGTTTATTTTAATAAGGCATAATAAATACAATATTATTAATCGTTTTGCTGGCAACATTTATTGGAAATCTGTGAATGTTCACTGTTTTACTGTCAACCGACAGATCAATTTATTGCCACAAACAACTTCGCTCTTGAAAAACCAACAAAACAGAGTTCTGACCGCGTGACAACAGCTGCCGATGGGTACTCTAGGTTAGCAGTGGATGGAAACAGCGAAACGTGTTCACAGACAGGTAACTTCCGGTAGATATCAACAATAAAAAACCCCCAGAAAATCAGCATTTAACTGAATAGCTTTGTTCCCTAACCCTTCTTTAGAATTTTCAAATTTACAAAATGTCTTTAACAGCAAAACATTTCACTGCGCACAAACACTTAAATTTTGTATAATAAATTAAATCTAATTTAGATGAGGAAATATCGCCAAGCTGGTGGGTTGATCTACAGGCTATCCGACCAATCGAGGCTGTGATAATCAAAGGCCCTAATGCAGGTATCGGCAATATGCTGCAAATTTAAGGGATCAGATGGCCGTGGCCATTTTTAGACGACAATAGAAACCTCCTAGAGATGAAGAGCTCTGTTTAACGATATAGAACAATGTTCAAAATTTTAAGTAATGATATTTTGAATTTTTCCTAACTAAATAAAATGATAACTTATAGTCAAATACATCATATTAAAAATCTTATGAGAGGTCTACTGAATAATTTTTCGACCATCCAGACTTCTTATTTACTTTTTAAACGAGTCTCCGATCTAAAGCAATAATGGGAATGTTTCAGAAAACCATTAAATGCTTTGGAAAGAGAATCACCTAGGTTTAGTAAAAAGGGGTGTGGAAAGGGGTCGATTTGTTTAAACTTTGTACATGAATTAAAACAATGTCTTGACTTACAGGTCTTCAAAATATAAGTATATCGATTCAGAAGACAGAACCAAGTTTCGCCGATGTCAATTCCAAGAGTGGGGCACTTTGTTATCGACAGAGTGAGATCTCGAAATCAATCATTACTAGCTGTGGCCAAAACACAGACGGAAGGTGGGGACATTGTTACGTCATAATTGGTAGTAAAACTAGTCAGAAACGGGGGTTATTACCAACGGGAAGTTGGAATTTAATTGGAATGAAGTTGGGAATGCAAAATTAACTGGTCCATTAAGCCAATCAATGCAAGCTCTGTTCAGATCTTGACACTACTTTTGTCGAGAATCAGTTTCACCGTCTGCAGGAAAAGGTTCTCTTCTGATGACAGATTGTCAAAAATATTTCACAATTCTTTATACTTTTTTTTATTTTGAATAGAAACTTGTAGATTTAAAACACTGATCAATTGAAATGAAATGTTCCAGTACATAATCATAAAAAAATGGAATGCTTGTGAGCGGAAAAGTGTCCCTCCTGAAACGTTTTCCATTCTCATGTTTAAAAAATCGTTTCTATTCAGTCACTCGGATCATTTTCTTTATGAATATAGGCTCTACGATTACCAATAATCAATCAGCAAAATTGTGCAAATTATGCATATCGATTTTTATTGAAAACATATTACCAATATTTATGGAAATGGCTTTGAATTTATAATAACATTTGACAAAAAAATTCAATGGGATTTGAATGCTACATATATAATCCTTGAGGGATATATTTAGCAGAAACACTCTAAAAAATCGGTTAAAATTGCTCGTATGTTTCGAATCAAGTCACTTTATTACAATATTAAATATAATCTAAAAAGTATTTTAAGGTTCTCCGATCCTCAGCCTCAAAGTATCATTTTCATCCTAAAAATGTTAAACTTTTTTATCCTTTAAACTTTTAAAAATGAAATTAAAAAAAAAGAAAGTCTTTCAATTGATAGTATCCATGAATTTTACGAAGTTATTGCAATTTTTCCCACAATGAATATTATGAAATAAATATTGTATTCAATTTGGGATCAAATTTGAAAAAAGGTTGTACCGGTGCAACGGTCGCTTGAACCCCTTGACCTCTAGGTATTAGGTCTCCGTGGAGCCGCTCGTTGAATGACTTAGCGTATATTTACATGTACACTTCAAGATTAATTAAATTTGTCTAGATTTATGCGGATAAAAAAATTCCGGATGATTAAGAGTTATCGAACATTGCTAAGGATCAGAGATTGTTAAGATCTTTGATTTTCCAAAGAGAAATTACCGAAGGACTGATTTTGAGGAGTTCAAATATGGTCGGGATGATAAAAACCAATAAACAGCTGATAAAGCTCGAAGGCATTATTAATGCCATTGTAGGTTTGATCACGCCCGACCATATTTGAGCAAAGAATGATTTTTTATTATGATATTTATATAATTTTCAGCAATTATACGATGAAATATTAAAATATAGTCATTGAAGAAATGTACAGGGCTATACATTTATTTTATTAAATCGATTCGTAGTGTTATTACAGACAACGACTTAATTATTACATTGTAAAAAAAAAAAAAACTCCCATAAGTACTTCCAGTTCTTTGATGTTTAAATGATATTAGTGGTCAAAGAAAATTTGGGGGACGGGGAGAAAAAAATCCTCATCGAGTATATTCATTTATTACTTTCTAAAGCTTATTCTTTTTAAATTTTAATAATTGTTTATTTTTTAAAATTTTAATCATTATTGTTTGTTTCGTAAATTTCGATACTAGTATCGGGTTTACAAAAAAAAAAAACAAACAAACCCCCCCCCCCCCCCAAAAAAAAAACCAGCTCCATGAATTTACGCAGTGACTTTGAATCTAATCTTTTCATATACGCGAAAAATTTTAAATCGATGTTTTTTTTTAATCTTTATTGGCTTTTTTTCTTCTATTTTTCAAAAGAAGAATATCCAAAGAACGTAGAAAGATGTGTCCGTAAGACAATTATACATGAACGTGTATAAGATAGGTTAAAAGGTTACACTAGTACCACTTCTATATTTATCTATAGATTATCATTACATGTGTCAGAATAGACTAAAGTTAGTTTATATTCGGGCAAACCTAGTGCTTATGGGGGTTAATAAAAGGTATACAGTGTATAAATAACAGTTTAAAGGTGGGGGGGGGGGGGGTTGGCTTGAGGTTGAGTTTAAAAAATGGCCAGGCTAAGACAAAGTCGTCCTTATTCTATATTAAGTTTTTAATATTTTTTTTTTGCTTTGTTGTAGATACGTGGTGATTCGAAAGGAAACAAATGAAAACAATGCTCAGGCATTGGTGCTGTGTGAAGTCCTTGTAACACAGAGGGTCTAGCTTGGGGGTTTTTTTTGCTTTATATTTGCTTTTGTTGTCTTTCGTGAAAACAACCAAAGAGAAAATAACAACCAAATCAAACGAATCAATAGCGAAAAAAAATTACTGCTGAATTGGAAGATACAAATCGACCGATTCAAATAATGAAACATCAGGCGAAAAAACTTTTTTTCCCCATTTATTGGATTGCAACCACATCAGAATGTGTTGTCTTATGGTGTCATATGCATGTTACTCGATCAATTTAAAAGAAAAAGCGCCCCAAAATGATAGACAAAAGTCTGGGATGAGATAAGACGTGTTCACTAGGCGTCAAAGCAGTTTAATTATAGTAACACAGCCTGCCTAAAGGTTACTACGTATAAGATGCGATTGAAACGCAATAGAATAAAGATGTCACCAAAAAACCAACGTTACATTCAGTTCTTGGTATCAGCACGATTTTAGTGCAACTTTGAGTGCAATATGATACTAGTTTTCGCAATGTTTTACTACATTGATTAGTTATGGCACGTGTTTGATATAACTTACGATTCATACACCAATCTTCTTGATGATGAATATTAATATTAGCCTAATATAATGTTAGTTAAACCTGTTTTCTGTGTTTTGTTCTTTGTGTTATCTATTAACTTTGTCTTTCATTAAAAATTGAACTGTTTGTTTCAATTAAGATTCTTTTCAATGTAGTTCTGACGAATTGTTCTTTTTTCACATAATTTGGAATGTCGTGCAGTGCTTTCAAACACACTTCATATCAAAATTGAAATTAAACCAATGCTTGTAAACGGTTTTCAAACGTTGTCAACAAAACATAACTTATGTACAGACTTAATTAAATCAATTTTACATTGTGATTCTTGTAAACGGTTTTAACAACGGTACATAACTTAGGTACAGACTTAATAAATTCAATTTTACAATGTGATTCTTGTAAACGGTTTTAACAACGGTACATAACTTAAGTACAGACTTAATAAATTCAATCAGACATTGTAATTCTTGTAAACTGTGTTAAAATGTTGCAAAAGTTACATTACTTAAGTACTAGTACTGAGTGACTGTTAATAAATTCAACCAGACACTGTGATTCTTGTAAACGGTTTTGAAATGTTGTCAACGGTACACAATTTAAGTACATGTTCATTTGATGAATTCAATCAGACAATGTGATTCATGTAAACGGCTTTGAAACATTAGTAACGGTACATAACATACTTGATAAATTCAATTTTACAATGCGATCTTGTAAACGGTAATAAAATGTTGTCAACGGTACATAACTTAAATACAGACTTAATAAATTCAATCAGACAATGTAATTCTTGTAAACTGTGTTAAGGATGACGTTTACTCAGAACGAAAAAAAATTCCACTGATGATAATGAAAAACCAACTATTGTGTGTTATAGACCTTTTATTGTAGTGATAATTTTCATTTTTAAAAAAGTAGGTCAATGACCTACTTTTTGAGTCAATGGCCATTGTATATTTTTGGAAAATTAAAGGAAAATCCCTGAAAATTTTACACTATGATTGAGATTTTCTTAATTATGAAAACAATACAAATTGCTCAACACTTTTGAAAATGAAATACAATTTATGAATGACAATGACATTAAATACATACAAAGCATTAAGTTTTCGTTCACAATTTTAATAAATATTCCAGTCCGAATTTCCTCTATCACTTTTCAAATTCCTACCCATTTTTGATCCAATTTTACAAAAAATTGAATGATGATAATACAAAAACATTTATAGTATTAAACTACTTATATTGATCTCATTCTGTTGGCATATAATTTATATGAGGTCAATGATCAAAATTTTGAGATATGGTGTCTTTTCTTGTTTTTAAGCATATTTCAATATTTTTTAAATTCGGACCATACAGTTATTATAATGAATAAGTGAGGTAAAACTAACAGAAAATATGCAAAATTATATAGACTAAAATATAAAATCTTAACTTTCAATATTAGAGTACTTCCAAAAACATTTTAGCAGAAAACAAAATCTGCAAAATTTAGTCCGAATTTCCTCTGTTTGGCTAAAAGTCTATTTTTGTTTTGGCATAATTCCATAATATAGTAGAAATATCGAATGTTATGTCAATAATAATTCATTTCACAGATACTTTTTGTGTTTAGAACAAATTTTACTCATGACATTGAACTTTATAACAATCCGAATTTGAGAACTCAAACCCTGAGTAAACAACACCCTTAAAATGTTATTAACAGTACATAACTTTACTTCAGACTTGATCAATTCAATTTTACAATGTGATTCTTGTAAGCGGTGTTAAAATGTTGTCAACGGTACATAACTTAAGTACTTGTACAGAGTAATTATTCATAAATTCAATCAGACAATGTAATTCTTGTAAACGGTTTTGAAATGTTGTCAACGGTACATAATTTAAGTAATGTTTATTTGATAAATCCAAGCAGACTATGTTTTTTTGTAAACGGTTGAAATGTTGTCAACGGTACATAACTTAAGTGCAGATTCAATAAATTCAATCAGGCAATGTTTTCTTGTAAACGGGTTTAAAACCTTATCAACGGTACATAAATTAAGTACAGAATTGATAAATTCAATCAGACAATTTGTGGATTCTTAAAAGAAATTGCCATGGAACTATTTCTAACTCAAGAAAAGGAAATAGATTGGAATTTCGTATCATGGAATCCACGAGTAGGTCAGCTGAAGTGATAAGGCCCGGCTTTCTTGTCACCGTCAGGGACGTCTGGCGACATGATGTGGCAGGTGCTTGTTTTGGTTTCAATCTGGACTCTCACAGGGGTAAATGCCCGAACACTGAGTGAGGACCAGGCAGAAACATTACATAATCTTCATAAACGTAAGTACATGTACATATATATAGAATTTTACATGTTTTTAAAAGTCATGTCCTACTTCAACATGTTAAACAGTAAAGATAGCAATACTGTCATTCTGTGAATTTTGAATTTACTTGGTGGGTGTAAATAGCTCGCCCAGGAAATTAAAAAGTTATAGTATGACAATACCTCCAACGTCTTTTTAACGAGTGCAGCATCGTTGAAATCGTTTTCCTGTGATTGAATCTGCTAAACAGGCTCTAGTGTTTGCTATGACGACCTTGGTTGCTACAGCACGGGAAGTCCCTTTTGGAGCATCCATCGGCCCCTGAACATCCTCCCTCAGAGACCAGAGAAGATCAACACGAGGTTCTTCCTGTATACTAGATCGAACACAGGTCATTACACTCAACTCGTCGCCAATGACTACGACAGCATTCGGAATTCCCACTTTGATAGAACGAAAGACACCAAATTCGTATCGCACGGGTTCCTCGAAAATGGTTTCGTCGACTGGATGGCGGTACGTCGCCGTTTTAAATAAAGCATGGTATTTTAGACTGCATTGGAATGTAAATTCCGAGTAAGTTTATCCATTTTTTTGGCAGAAAATGAAGGATGCGTTTCTGAAGGCGGACGACTTGAACGTCATTCTGATTGACTGGGGCGGTGGGTCTTCATTCCCATACACCCAGGCCACAGCTAACACACGTGTTGTTGGAGCTGAAATTGCAAAGCTCATCAAAATCTTACAAGTAAGACAGAAGAAAAATACAACCGTAACTATATAACACAGCCAAACGTATGAATTCCCAATTGAGTATACATGTGGTATTTAATTTTGGGTTGAACTGTAGTTATATGATCATTCGAGAGGTGTTTTATCATTCAGAGAGTTTCCAATGCCGAACCAACAAAGATCCACGTCATTGGACACAGTCTTGGCGCTCACATTGCTGGGTACGCCGGAGAAAAGACGCCCAACCTGGGGAGAATCACGGGTAACCCATCACGGTGATCGGTCTCTTCTGCTTC
Organism: Magallana angulata; assembly: GCF_025612915.1. NCBI lineage: Eukaryota > Metazoa > Mollusca > Bivalvia > Ostreida > Ostreidae > Magallana > Magallana angulata. Next base: position 24,259,067 of record NC_069120.1, on the reverse strand, counting down.
ACGGTTATAGTTAATGTTTATGCGCCATGGAAAACGCCTTTCATTAATTATTTTAACATTACGTTCCAGGTCTTGATCCTGCTGGACCCTACTTTGCAAACACTGACATAGCTGTCCGCTTAGATCCTTCTGACGCAATCTTTGTTGACGCTTTACATACAGACTCCGAGAACTTGGTCCCAAACATCGGTCAGCACATGACAGCAAAATTTGCTCTTCTATGGACAATCTAACTTGGTCTCTGCGTACGCTCAGCTACTATAAATATATTTTTGATTGCAGGATTTGGAATGATGCAAGCTGTGGGTCACGTGGACTTTTATCCGAATGGCGGCAAAGATCAACCCGGATGTAACGCCGACCCAGTAACACAAATATTGATACAGGGAGGAATATATGACGGTTATCTTAACTATTCAAAATCTTTGATCGAAATACTCAAGGGTGGACCTTCAGGTTATATCTTATCTTTACTTGTTATATAACAATGTTTCAGGGACAAAGCAATTTATTGCATGCAACCACTTACGAGCTTATGAGTATTTTACGGAATCGATAAACAGCCAATGTCCATTTGAAGGCTACAGTTGTGATTCTTTCGACCACTTTCAGGTACCGACTATATGACATCAAAAAGCATTTTCGTATTATTTCGATCTTGTTTCCAAGACTTGAATTGCATTCTTGTGACCCATTTTCAGGATGGCACATGTCATTTAGACTGTACTGTACCAGGCGGTTGTGGTAAAATGGGTTACCATGCCGACGAGTTAAAATCTGTAAAAAGCGCTTACGGCAAAAAGTTTTTCATGAAAACAACATCACGAGCCCCATATTGTGGTGAGAAAGCATTTCAATTGTTTCTCGTTTTAAAAGAAAGAAATTGGTAAAGAGAGTGAAGAGAGAGTAGTAATTTCTTCCCCTTCTTTCTGTTGAATCTGGTGTTCAGAATATCACTACGCTCTCCGTGTGACTTTGGGCAATCCATCGGGCTCCCATCAATGGCGCGGTGAACTCAGGGCAAACATACATGGCACGAACGGGCAACTTGGTGAAAGAGTGGTCACCGACGAGTAAGAAAGCTAACAAACTGGTCTTTATTTTTTAAACTACGACCGATTTTTGAATATTTTTTTTAATAAAATGGCGAATTGAACAAACAATGATTGGTTTGCATTGTAAACCTATCACCATTCTTCATTCGTAGCTATGTCTATTTCAACCCCGGCCAGAGCTACTCGTTTCTCATAGCCGTGCCCCACAACATCGGCGAGATTCGCGACGTGTCCCTGCATTGGGTTCATCACGGCATCAGTATCAATCCATTCCAGTGGAACCCATTTCATCTCAGACACCCGGAGTTGTTTTTCCAAAGCGTTGAAGTTGTAGCCGGAGATTCTTTTCAAAAGTAAGATTTGCAGAACAAACACGATCTCGGCTTATTTCATATAGATGATCAATTCATATTTAACCAACCTTAACTTCTTGATCAACAAGACTAAGTGACAAAACCATTTATTGGACAAATTATGATTGAAGATGCAGACAATGAGTACCGAAAAAGAGCAAAAGGTCTTTACATGTATATAATTAACTGGGTCTATCAGAACTGATCAGTAACGCAACACACGATTTTTACTATTTATAGTCTTTATTGACCATTATTATACTTTCATGTTAAATACTGATATCTGATTGGTTTAGACGCAGTTGATAATCCGTTCTATTACCCTCAGCGTTAGCAACACGCTTGGCAACGAGTAACACAACAAATTGTTACATGCGCGAAAATTATGCGTGTACGGTTTACCATAGAATTCAGGCCACTTCTATATAAAATCAGTAAAGTTTACTTGAAAATCAAGACATTCAGTATAATAAAATAAATAGTGCCAAATTAGGAGAGTAAGAGTTAAAATTGACACCCCTCGAAAATCATTGTCAACCTCCGCTTCGCGTCGGTTGACAATGGTTTTCTTGGGGTGTCAATTTCAACTCTTACCCTCCTAAACAGGCACTATTTATACCGACATGGCACACTTCATATCAAGAGAACAGAAACAAATAATCAAATGAATATTCATGAGCTATATAAACCACTACCCTTCATTAACACAATCTTGAGCCCAAAATTCAAGGTTTAAGGGGATGTGGTCAAATTATTTACAATGAATGTACGCAACTTTCGATAGGACGATGCAAAACCAGTTATTTGGTGAAGATTGGGTTTTTTTGTACACAGCTAAATATTTACATTTACTTTCTTTCCCTCTATTAAATTGCATTGGTTGATTTGAGTGATATTTACGCATAACACAGAAGACCCAATCACCAAAACTGGTGCGTAGGAATACATTCAGTAATCCTTCAGTATTTCTCGAAGAACATGACTGACTCTTCTCGCGACTTCAAACCGGATCACGACCTGATATTATACTTACGCTGATTATAATATTTCATTGATGTAAATATATTTTGACGGTTAAATGAATTCAATTGATTAATTTCTTAGGGTACAAAAAGTAAAATCATTAAATCAAAGAAAGAAAAATAAAATTGTGTAATTAGAATTTAAAACGTTGTGCACTATTTTTGTCAGCATAATTCGGCTGTTCCAGTGACTCTTCCGTTAATTTCGCATTACTCGTTGAATAAGTCAGAGCTTTTTAAAAACAAATCATATTTGCGGGAAGGAAATAAATGTTTAAAAACGTAAATATAAGCATTGAATCATTATTTTTTGAAAGATGTGGTCTCATAACTGCAACGGTGTGTGCAAACAAATTATCATAACGCGCTAGCGCGCGTTATTCAATATGTATGCACACACCGTTGCAGTTATGAGACCACATCTTTAAAAAAATAATGATTCAATGCTTAAATGATCAAACTAATATGGACAACAAACTGCGACGCATAAAAATTAACCACAATTGATCAACAGATTGACTAACGACCACACTTTTCATATTTTAAGGACACTGGATGGTCAACAAATTCACCATCAGATCTACCTATAATTTTAGAATGATGTTTTGGCTATAAACTATTATTTAGTTACGAAAAAATCCGTAATTTTAACCTTTAAAATTTGGGTATTTTCTATATTTTTATATGGAGCTCTCCTTCTTAAGGAGAACAATACAGTCTAAAAATGGCGACGACCATCGAGCCCTCTTAATGCTTATTATTTTCTTTTTCATCTTTTGTAGAATTAAATTTTGTGGTACAGGTGGAACAGAAAGCAATTCCCAAAGAACTCTCAGTACCAAATGCTGACGTCACTTGGTGTATGTGTATTATTCAGTAGAAATAAACAAACCAACGTTATTCAAACTTGACTTCGATTATAGGGGAATGTATTGTACACCATCTGCCTACTTTTCCCTCGATGTCTTGCAATTAGCTAATTGCAGATGCAAATACCGTTTTACAAATTTTATTTCATTCAATCGGCTTCAATTGAGGAAAGAAACAGTGACTTTGCAACATTTATTGGCAACAAAACATGATAACAGTTTAAAACATAAGAATACGTATATGACATAAATAACAACGTACTTCAAGCCCGCTTGAGTAATGATTCTTGACGTATATTTGAAATTACTGGTAACATATATATAATTATTAAAATAGTGTATTTAAAGAAATACGTTTTTTAAGATTAATATATGATTTTACGCCAAGTCCCATTAACCTGCCTTATTTACAACGAATTTTCTTTGAAACGACTTTTTTGAATTTATGTGCTATTTGGTGTTACAGTTTTGTGCAATTCTGACAACCGGGCTTGTGATTGGTCAATTTTAACATAACGAAATGACGTCACTGACAGACACGAAATACTAGACTCAAGCGGAAGCATCACTATGTTGTCTATCTGAAAGCCAGAGGCGACGTACAGAACAGTACACCTTACATTCACACCCCAAAGCACTGAAGTGCGCCGATAGTATGATACCCCTGTTCTCCGCCTTCCTGATCACCTGTATCATAGCAAACAGACAGTTGTCAAAACGTTTAAAAAAAAATCTAATTCAAAAAGGCGCTTGACTTATTTTTTTAATATAGTTTTTGCAGAAATGATGAATATATTTTGATAAAAAAGGTGAGAGAAAAATAAAGCGCGCAAAAAGCTGTTGCAGTTGATATCTCCTACGCCACTCCTTGGCAATAAACACGCCCTATTGTATGCGCCCCCTGTTCCACGGGTTCATTCCCTACAAAAACAATGAACACAAATAAACACAAGCACGAAACACAAACAAGTAATGCTGTGAGATGGATATCGGTGCAAACACGCCACACTTATCACACGTTTGTCCTGAAGACCCCCCCCCCCCCTTTCCAACCCCCCCCCCCCAAAAAAAAAAAACCAAATCTGTAAGAGTGTAATGAGGGAGGCGTGTTTTGTGATATCCAACTAGGATGGGTTTCCAATAGAGATAGTCCATTTGACGATTTCTTTAAGCAAAGTATTAATCCGAGGTCCCGTAAGCCAGTACTGGTCCGATTGTGAGGTAGCCTTCCTCTCCTTCATTCCCTTTAGAAATAAGGGTAGGTTATTTTAGATGGCAACCTATTAGCATAGTGGACGTGTAAAGGAAAACAATACTACATATTTCATTTTAATTGTCTTCAAGGACCATTCTTGCATTGAACTAATGTAATGTTACCTTTTTTGCTGGAATAGAATTAATACAAGTATTGCAGTTATAATTGTACGTTAATATTTGAAAACTTATAATAAAACTATCAAAATACATTTTAATCACGAGTTAAAGTGAACTATTGTTCATGTATACTAAATTATAATCAAATGAATGTTTTTAAGTTCGAATGAGAAAAACACTAAGTAAATGAAAAATTTGTATGCTTTTCAAATATATTTTATATTCTGTCAAATATTTCACCAAGCTGGCGTGCATGTCAACCTTGTAAGCATCGCAAAACACTAACGTCTAAGTAAGGAAATGAAGTGCAAAATTCACTTAATAAGGCTAGATTCTTGTAGACATTTTAGAGTACTTTTTAGCCTCCATTTAAAGGGCAGTATGCTGAACTCGAATATAACTTTTAAAGATTTGGAATAATGTAAATTATATGTCAATTGATAAGAAATATCTACTCGTTAGGGTCTAGCCTCCTTAAGTTACACCATGATTTTGTTTTTATTAAATGCATAAATTTTTCTTATTGAGTAACCGTTTTCAAATTTTTTTTTAACAAATATATCTGAAAATTTATTCTCTGCTGTGGACATAATTCAGCAAAAGACAAAATGAATAGCTCACCTGTATCTCCAGCGCGAAAAGCAAGAATTGGCAGGTCGTCTTTGTACGTGACAAAGCCTTCGTCGGAGCGCCATTCAAAGTCGTTGCTGTCACAGTTACAAGACAATGATTTGTTTGTGCATGTTCCTGTGTCACCGCATGCGCAGTTACCACTTCCCGGCTTTGCTCCGGGAAAGTAAGTCGCAGGAGTGTTGTACTGATTGAACTCGCTACTGCGATTTGTCCAAAAAGTCGTCCAAGAATCCTTTTGATGAGGGTTATGAATGACCGCGCCTTTACATTCCCATCTCAGGAACTGCTTACAGAATTTTGATTGATCAATGATGGCAATGACGTGATCAGTTGAGACTTCATACGTCACTTTTGCAAGGTAACTTCCGGCCCCTTCGTATCCATTTACATTAGTGCGCGATTCTTTGTCATGGCCTTTATAACAAAAAATTGATGTTGAAGTTTCAACTCAAATCATATTTTATATTTTTTAACAGCTGTGCATGGGTACAATTCTGTGTAGTCTTAATATGCAAAAACAATCAGATTCTATGTTTAAAAGTGGGGACTAGGTTATAGGCAGTGTTAATTACCAAGATCTCTTTTCAGTACTAAGTCAGTGTTTCTTACCTACTACCGTTACCCCTATCCCGCCTTCAGATTCCATATCACAATACAGCCATACTGGCTCTAGTTCCGGCTTTTCCGAGTACAAGTCCCTCCGTTCAGGTTTTAGTTGAACCATACCGCTATCTACCATCCCCATATCTCGTAAATTACTGCATGTGGCAGCTGATTTGAAACATAATATTCATTGAATTTTAGGATTTCAAAAAATCCTCAAATCTGCTGTTTGTACAGATATTTAAATTTTCCACATCTATACTAGCAAAGTGTAATCATTATATTTTAAATCCAAACTAAATGCAAACGTTAGCGTTAACAAATTTTTGATATAATTTCTATCTTTATTCTATCTCTTAATTAAGAGAAAAGAGTTGTGATTAATGAACTATGTACCGTATGGTCTACAAGGGAACGTGTTGCAATCCTCCGTGCCATTGCTCGTTCCTTCGCAAGGCGCCGTCAAATCTCCATACGAAGTCTCGTTACAATCTCGGGTCCGCCATCTTACACCTGTTCCACAGGTGGCGCTGCATCTCGACCAACCTGACCATGACATCCAGTCTCCAGGAACTATTGAATATATATAAATAATGTAACTCACTTTCTTCTGGAAAAGATTGCAGAGTTTATTATTGAAATAGAAGGAAAAAAACCCTCAGTGTTGTGTATTGAGGAGAATAGAAAATACAGTTTATGACATGTCTAGAGAGAAAAAAGGGGGAAAAGCGGAGATAAAGGGGTGGCAGGAAGTTGGCGGTGGGAGCACACAAATGGACACAGCTCACATACAAAGCTATCTGACTTTTTTTTTCAAATATACATGTATAAAACCTATATAAAATAAAAGAATAGATTAAGTTGATGATTCTTCCGCGATTCAAAAGTATACGAACAATTATTTTTAAACATGCTTTAGAATAAAAGTAAAAACAAGATTCACTCAAGTTGTAGAACTGTTGTCTTACTAGGGCATGGGTTCTTCCCGCAGTCCCGTTGTTCCTCGCCCGCCCCCGCGCACTCTGCCCCTCCATATCTAGGGCCGTCACATGACCTATTTCTGTACTGCAGCCCGCCCCCGCACGTCACCGTACAGTCTCCCCACAGGGACCAAGTCATCCACACTCCGTCCTCTGTCAAAGCAACATAACAATAGGGCGGAGATTCGTATCAAACGCTTTTAAACAAAAGGCTCTTTAAAGTGAACATAAAAAAAGTCTCGACAGCACCTTCACCTGTTTAATACATCCAAAATAATCTTTAGCTAATTAATGTAGATTCCTGGATGATTGATATTAATAGTTAAGTATTTTAAATATTAGTATGATATTTAGACTGAAATATAAACTGAATATTGACCATCAACATAATCATCGCCAAAACAAGGTTTGCCGTGGTGACTACCCCCCAACAGGGTATACTGTACGTAAACCACGCATATCTTTCTATTATTTCGGAAATTAATTCTGTGATGGAACCAAAAGCTAGACTGCAAGTTTATTTACATATTAAATATTTACACTTCACAGTTTAAGTTCAAGAAATTGTAATACCGGTATTACCTAACTGTTAAATTTTTATTTTATTATTTTAATAATTCAATCTTGCGTATTGATTTTAGCAATTTCGATAGAAATGACCCAAATCAATTTAATTTTGACCATGTCAAACAGTATTCTTTGAAATATCGTATCTTTTGAGATGCAATTAATCTCTTACCTGGGCAATTTTGTGAGTTGCATGTCTGGGTCTCTTCCCAGGCGCCAGAACAGTTCTGACCACCATGGAAAGGACCATTACAAGCACGACTTCTAAGCTGTGACCCTCCCCCGCATGTGACGTCACACTTGCCCCAATCTGTCCAATCCGTGAACTCTCCATCCACTGTAACATTGTCAGCGTTAAAGCAATGCAGTGCAGAAATATCAGTATAGACTTGAGTCATATGTAAACATCCAACAGAAATATAATAATTTACTTTAATGCATTGGCAATGATAGAATTCAAAATTGATTCATTCAGTATATCTTATTTGATTTGATATTTGATTAAGTTAATTGATATTTTTATAATTTTTTTTCCTTACATGATTTGAATTAGTAATTTAAAAAATGCTTGATTTGAAAGAACTTTAACAAGTTTGTTATCTTAGAGTGCTCAAAGCAGGGAACACACAGTGAACTGCGGCCAATTCCTGTAAATTCGCGTTTCTGAAACGCAAATTTACAGAAATTGACAAAGTTGTGGACATCTATTTATAAACACTCAAATCAATAAAACAAATAAATTATCAATGGTCCTGAGATCTGAAAGAGAAAAACAGTTTATCCGCCGTCGTTTCTGACCAGGACACGGTTGCGTATTGCACGCTTGAGAGCTCTCATCGGGACCGGTGCAGTTTGCTCCGCCGTGAAATGGACCGTTACAGTCTCTGAAGCGTGTCTGTATTCCTCCGCCACACGACAAACTACATTCTCCCCAGCCAGCCCAATCCTTCCATACTCCATCAACTACAATTGTTAACAGTATTTCATTAATATTTATATAAATGTTTAAGAAGGCTCGACGGTGGTGGTCATTTTTAGACTATATTTACCTCAATGAGACGAAGAGCTTTATATAAAGATGTCGAATACCGGTAATACTCAAATTACAAAGCTAAAATACTTGGATTTTATCTAATGATAGTTTATGGTTTAATAAACCATCTCTAAAAAAATTAGGGTTAATATAAATGGGATGTTGACCACAAGCCACCTTTATAACATATATCTTACAATGTAAGAAGAGAAATAAATATAATACCTTAATTGAATCGTTGGATTAATATAGTTTAGGTACCTGGGCAAGGTTGTGTGTTACATTCCTGATAACTGTCCTCTGGACCTGTACAGTTGTTCCCTCCGTGGAATGGACCGTCACAGTCCCGGACTCTTTTCTGAATCCCCCCTCCACAAGTTACATTGCAGGTGTCCCACTCCCCCCAAGATTTCCATTTTCCGTCAACTAAAGAATTTGTCACAGAAATTAGACGTGATGCATTGGAAGAAAGGAACAAGCTCCTTTTAATCGGATGTCTATATATAGAACAAGGAAATAAATGTACTTACTTGGACACGGATGCGTATTGCAGGTGGAAGATTCTTCAAAGGCGCCGGAACAGTCCTTTCCTCCGTAGAAGGGCCCGATGCAGGACCTATTCCGCCACTGGACCCCGGCGCCACAGGTCACACTACAGTCGTACCACTGAGACCAGTTACCGAACACTCCATCCACTACAATCAAAGGTTTTGTATTTTCTTACTGTGTGAGCTTTGTCTCTCAGGGGGCCAATTTGCAATTTTGAAAAATTATAAAACTATAGTCAGTTTCGTCTCTTTTTGTCTATTCTCAATTAATGAAAAAACCCAATTGAAATTACTACATGAAAGGAAAACATGTATAATATTTCCTCGTTGTCCTGCTCTTTTCTTTAGCTAGAAATAATTAATAAGACTGAAACACATTTCTTAAGGGGATCCATAAATCCCAAAATTTGACCCCTGTTCTGGTTCGTGACGATAAATGAACCGTGACGGAGATGTAGTCATTCAATTTTAAATCTCGAAAGCTAATAAAGGTTAATGCACCGTGTTCCAAGAAAGGACCCACCCAATAATGATTATAAATATAACATCCGGGTAACGCGTTTACTTGCGTCCATGTGAATACAGTACTTGGTCTTAATTGCACACTACAGGACGTTTTGTCTCAGACCTGGGCAGTGGTGTGTATTGCAGTCCCTGGCCTCGGTGTCATTCCCGGAACAGTTCATTCCACCATAATACGGCCCATCACACGTACGATAGCGAGACTGGTTTCCACCGCCACAACTCTCACTGCAGTTATCCCAGATAGACCATGGGTTCCAGACCCCGTCAACTTAAATAAACAAACGTGGCGTTACGTATTTTTATTTTAATTCCGAGTAAATAAAGTATTGGACAGAATCTTACATGGACATGGGAAATCGTTGCAACTGCTCGAATCCTCATCTTCACCCTCGCATGATTTCCCGCCAAAATAAGGCCCATCACAGGTTCGGTTACGTAAGCGTGTTCCGCCCCCGCATGTTACGTTACATGTGCCCCAGCCACCCCATGAGAGCCAGAGGCCATCCACTGCAACAATTACGTAGTGGCCAAATTACTTCATAATAAAAAAAACCTTGTTGTGACAACAAATGCGTATACATGTATACATGTGTATAGTATACACCAACACTGTGCCTGCTCTACGACCTTGTATGATACATTGAAAGCAACTACTTCAAACTAAGACACGGACAGAAGACAACAGTCATTTGTGTAGTAACATTCTACAGCGTGGCAGCAAATACTAAGCGACGCTGACGAACGATACTGACTTGTCGGATATCCAAAATCAACCATGTCACAAGAAACCTGAAACAAATCGTGGGCTGATTTTATGAAATGACGATGACAGGAGGAGAAGATGGCTTAAGGTAAGTGACATTGACTCTTTCTTACCGGGACATGGGAACGTGTTGCACTCTTGTGTATCATTCCAAGAACCGTTGCATGGGGCACCACCATAAAATGGCCCTATGCACGTGCGTTCACGTGTCTGATTTCCACCACCGCATGTGACATCACAGTCCTTCCAGGGACCCCAGTCATCCCAAACTCCATCAACTATAATTCAAGCGAACGAGAAAGTTGTCTATGTGATTATGATGGTAAAAATAATTTCATTTTTCTGTATTTTTTGTGGATATCAGGGAAAGAAAAATTGTTTGCCTGGACAATGGTGATCGTTGCAGGTTCTGTTGTCTTGAAAAGAGCCGTCGCATCCACTTCCGCCATAGAAAGGTCCGACACATATACGGGATCTGCTCTGCTTTCCTGATCCACAGGACAATGAGCAGTCTGTCCAAGTCGACCATTCCATGAAAACACCGTCCACTACGCAAAAAGAACTTGATATTACGTAGTGTTATTTTTAAGGATATATAATGTCAAAGTTTTCAAAAAAAGATCGATGTTATAGCTGAATACTGAGCCATTTTAACAAGACCTTGTACTTTCGGTAGGACGTGACTATCTATTTCTTGCTTTAAAAGAAGTTGAAAATGACGCTGGTTTGAAGCAAAATATACACCAATTGCGTAGTCTTAGCTCAGGAGCCAGACAAATCTTGTTGATTTCAAAGAGCCAAGGCTGAGTGGCTAGCAAAGATATAGACAGGCCTACGTCACATTGCTGTTTGACACAGCTACCAAAAAGTCCAAGCTCTTGTTAAAATTGTTCTTTTATTTCATTTACCAGGGCAATGATGTGTATTGCATTCTTGAGAGTCAGAATAGTTCCCCATGCATTCTTTGCCGTTATGATATGGACCATCGCACGTTCGATTTCTGGACTGAATCCCTGTACCGCAAGTCTTGCTACACTCCGTCCAGTTTGACCAAGGGTTAAAAACGCCATCGACTAATATGATAAAAAAAATTATAGTTTAATACACGGGTGTATTGCAAAAGACACCAACCGTCATTCAAGATATCTTCAAACTTTTATATTCTTACTTGGACACGGGAAATCATTGCAGTCTTGATGTTGAAGGGAACCTCCGGAGCAGTTCCTCCCTCCAAATTTGTTTTGTGTGCAGTAACGATATCGTTGTGTTTGTCCTTTACCACAAGTCTCTGAACAGCCACCCCATGAAGACCACAAACTCCATTCGCCATCAACTGAAACCAAAAGTTTCCATCAAATCTTACAAAGTTATTCGTTATTCATACTATCTAACGAATGATATTCGTAATACATTAACCCGCAACAAATACAAATTTTCGTTCATTTAAGAAATAAACAGCAATTTAAAAAGTTCGCCGGGATATGAAGTTGGTTGGTCACGTGATCAAATACTGTGAAGCCCAAAGGGCTTCTCAGAAGATTTGATCACGCACCAACCAACTTCATATCCCGGAGAACTTTTTAACATTGCTGTTAATTACTTATATTTAAGTTTGAAAAAGACAAATCGTTCAGAACTGTTAAAATAATCGAGGTTTTATGTTTACAATAATCCAAGCGACAAGCAATAAGCGCGCACTATGATCATTGTGACGTCACGAAAACGTTCATTCAGAATTGAACGTTTTCGCTATTCTATAGTTCATATATAAGGAAGCTTATTTGCAAATGTAAGTATTTGTTATCATTACCTGGACACGGTGTGTCCCCACACACCTCACTATCATTTCTAGGACCGTCACAGTCTTTACCACCAAAGAACGGACCAATGCAGCTCCGAGTTCTGTTTCTCAATGACCCACCACACGAAACAGAGCAGTGGCTCCAAGTTAACCATTCAGTGAAAAGTCCATCCACTGAAAAGGAATTCAAGTCGTATGAAAAAAAAACACATTAAAACGTGTTCCAAATATCTTGATCTAACAATGCTAGTATATGTGATATAGAACATAGCTACCTGGACATTCTTTAGTGAAGCATTCTTGGTTTTCGTTTTCCGGTCCTGTACAGTTATTTCCGCCATTATATGGTCCATCACAGGTACGGTTTCTGTACTGGACACCAACCCCACAGGTACCGAAGCAGTCTGACCATGCTTGCCAGGTGTTCCACATTCCGTCCACTACATAAAACACCTATCTACGACTACTCTATAGCAAAAGCTCAATTCTGAAGTGTAGCACTGACAAAGACCTTTCCTCCCTAGCATGGTGTTTATGTAAAAAGTTGGGAGTTAAAAGGGGTTAAGCTTGTGTGCCACAAATAGAGACATAGCAACAGAAGCTAGTGCAACAACGGTTTTCTTATCTGACATATGAAATAATTTCAAACGTTTTAATACAAAGAAAACAAATGCTTGATAATTTTTAAAAAGGATATGATGCTGTATGTTGACAGAATTAACACTGGATAAACAATTTGTAAGTTGATAAACATACACATATATAGTAATAAATGCGCACAAAAGCGAACAATAGCAATTGATGGTCGCAGGTACATACCAGGGCAGCTAGACGGATTGCATGGCATTGTTTCATTGGAAACGCCAACACACTCTGAGCCCCCGTATTTCGGATCCTCGCAAACGCGTGTGCGATACATAAAGCCTCGTCCGCACGATTTTGAGCAATCTGACCAATTTGACCAGTTTGACCAAAACCCATCGACTAAAATGAAATGTAAAAATGAAAATCACATGTATAAGTGTACGTCCTATAAGCTGGGTATCCACATCATTAACGGAAAAGAAGAAGAAGAGGTTGGATATTTACTTACCGGGGCATGGAAATGTGTTACAGTCTTTTGTCTGACCCCAATCTCCGGTACAATTCTTTCCTCCAAAGTATGGGCCCTCGCATGACCTATTTCTGGACTGAGTACCATTCCCACAAGTCAAGCTACACGCTGACCAGTTGCCCCAAGCCGTAAACACCCCATCAACTGGTACCAAAGCAAACAAATATAAATAGTTTACAAAGAAGAATATTAGGGAGGTTTGTTAAATTCATTTTAAATTCTTAATGAAAGGGTATTATACCTGGACATGGAAAGGTGTTGCAATCTTGTAATTCTACAGACGGTCCTGTACAGTTTTCTCCTCCAAACAAGGGTTGTTCACAGCGTCGTCTGCGCCAGATGGATCCTCCACCGCACGAGACGTTACAGGAGGTCCATTTTGACCATTCGTGCCAGTAACCATCGACTACGACACAGCAAAAACACGACACGGCACAGCACAGCACACAAAGCACACAGGAAAAACAAAGTTATGGAACATTTCAGAAATCACTTGCCTTTCAATAAATCTAACAGTAAAACACTGTTTTCTAATCAAATTTCCAAATATTTTCAACGTTCAATTTAACGCTCGATCATAATTATCGATCGGTGTATTGTAGGTGATTTTCTGAAAGAATCCATGATATTTCAATCAGGGGAAAGGTAAGAATAAGGAATAGCCACGGCACTGCAATTCAAAACAGTATCTACTATCTAAATCCTTACCCATTGGGAATCACCAAATAAAATGTCAAAACCGCATTGGAAATCATTACCTGCACAAGAGTGAGTGTTGCAGGTTTTAGTTTGGTTCCAATCCCCCAGACAGTCGCTTCCATTATAAAAAGGGCCCACACAGTTACGGGAGCGGACTTGCTCCCCAGTACCACAGGGACGACTACACGATGTCCACGTGGTCCAAGCCTCCCAAACACCATCAACTGATAAGCAAGCAACAGCAACACAGTGCAACACGGTGCCAAAAGCAGCAATTGATTTTTTTTTGTATGTTTCAAAAGCAACATGTTTTAAAATGTAGAAAGCCGTTGTTTGATAAAGCAGATTTTAAGCTGAAAGCGACATATTTTCTACTCGTAATTCTTTCAACAAACGTTAACCGCTTTTGTAAAGCAGTAATTATTTTATGAGGACTTCTGAACAGAATGTCTCCTTACTTGGACAATTGAAAGTGTTGCAGGTAAGGCGTTCTTCTGTGGGGCCTTCACAAGGATCTCCGTCAAAGAATGGACCATTGCATTCTCTCCTCCTCGCCTTCTCCCCTCCTCCACAGGTAACGTTGCAAGAGTCCCATTCAGACCATGGTTTCCATACACCATTAACTAGAATGATCGTGATGGTCACTTTAATACAGATTTATGGGGAAGTTAAATTATAATGAATATCTTAAGTAAAAATAAAAAAGAGTCATACCTGGACATGATGCGGCCACACATATCTTCTCCTGCGTTTCGTCTCCTGTGCAATTCATGCCCCCGTACAGCGGACCCACACAAGTTCTGTTCCGCCACTGGGTGCCGTTTGCACACGTTACAGAACAATCCGACCAATCGGCCCATGCAGTCCACACTCCATCCACTACAAAAACAAAGAATCCCTCGTTCGATCTCCTGTTTGAAACCTAGGAATTTTAAAGAACATACCTGTAATTGCATAAGCAATGTTTATGTACCTGGGCACGGGTGTTCGTTACATTTTCTCGATTCCTCTGAGTGTCCTATACACGTTTCTCCACCGTGCAGAGGCAAATTGCATTCTCGAGTGCGATTCTGTATACCGCCACCACAAGTTACCGAACAACTCTCCCATCCATTCCAGGTCTTCCACGAGCCATCAACTAAAGTGACATGATGGATATTGCAGATAGACAGAGAAATGAATTATGTTAAGCGGTATTTACAGCCTAAAAGCCATGCATCGTTGTTTCTTTATCAGTAAATTTATCTTCAAATTGTAAACTTTTTCTGTCGATCAAATGCGTCTACCTGGACAGGAAAAGGCGTTACAAGACTCGGTTTCATCCTTTGGTCCATCGCATTCTTTTCCTTTATAATATGGACCTTTGCATGTACGGGAACGGTTTCTTGTTCCGTAACCACAAGACACGGTGCATTCACTCCACTGCATCCATCCATTCCACACACCGTCAACTTTAAGGGGGAAAAATTCCAGCAATGTAGATAAAAAAATATTGTTTAAATCATTTGATGGTTTTAGAAGTAGATCGTAGACTTACCTGGACACTCTTTTGGAAAGCAATCTGTTGTTTCTCTGTAGTCTCCTGAACAATTCTGTCCCTCGTGGAATGGTCCAAGACAGGAACGTGTTCGATACTTGGTTCCATTGGCGCAGGATACGGAGCATTCAGACCAAGTGGACCATTCTCGCCAGATACCATCCACTACCACATTGAATTAACATGCAGCTCATAGTAAATGTTAGTAATGTCGGACAGTTAGTACTATACTGGTTCTGCGCACTTGAGAACATATGTGAGCATGCAGATCTGTGTTATAGGGCGTAGCAATAGCATGAATTAAGAGGGGTTGGAGTGTCGGGATTTTTTTGCAGGATAGACTGAAGCTGGAAACGGTTAAATGTACATCAATTTTACCCGAGCATGAGAAATTATTGCAAGTCTCAACTTGATAAGCACTGCCTAAGCAAGAACCCCTCGTCGTGTCGCACTGCCTTTGGCGGGAAGTTTTCCCGCCATCACATTGAGCAGAACAAGCTGTCCATGCTTCCCACGTAAGCCATACGCCATTTCCTACGAAAGTCAGGTCATGTGATACAACTGATAAATACTAATAGGGATTATTATTTTACTTCGAAAAAACCAAAACATAACATACTTCTGAATTTACGCTTAATTAATATTAAATGTCAAAAGCAGTTTTTAACGTGGAAGTGGCACTTATCTCGTGTAACTTTAAAACTGGAATTCTGTTTGATACTGTGGATTTGCAACAATAGAATGGCTGTTAGAACATATTTTTCTTCTAAGCTAGATAGTCAGTGAGTGATAATTTTTTGTGAACTTCTGTGAAGGCGCAGAACAGTGATATTGTGGTGAAATCAGTGAAAAGCGATTTAAATGTATTTATACCGATAAACAAGTTTTCCATATTATTAATTCAACATTCAACAATTAAGTTTCCTCGAAAAATTTTAAAAAAAAAACAGTTGTACGTAATTAACACAGTTTTAGTGCACTTTGTTATTATGCTAAAGAAAAAAAGTACATCAATAGAAATATGACATACCTGGGCACATTATCATTGTACATGGCTTATATTCAATGTCGGTATCGGGACACTCCCGGCCACCAAAATTTGGCGGAGGGTGGTTACAGACACGCGTGCGCGTGCGAGTTCCGTTCTCACACGTGACCGAACAGTTTCCCCAAGAGGACCACAAACTCCATGCACCGCGTACTGAAAGGAGAAATTTGTGATGTTGTAGAATCAATTAATTAAAATTCCTTTTAAGATGAATGACTTAGAAGATTGTTTTACCCATGCATTGAACCCCGGCCATTACTGAGCACTGGTCCGCTCTCACTCGCAGACATTGGTGGAGAAACGATTCACTTCCGGTACACTCCAAGGAAACAACATCTAAACTGTCGGATTTGCCGTACTCGCCGTTAGTCAAAACTAAACAGTAAGAAGTGTGAGATCGTCAGAACAATTACGTTTTTTTTTTCTTCAACATGATCAAGAAATCAATCTCTTAAAAAAATGTTCATAGTATATTCCATGTCTTCATAGTCGAGTCTTGTTTTTTGAGATTCACACATTCATATGCAGTCCGATTGAAACCATCCCCTCTCCGTCCTTTCTGTGGTTTTAATCAGACTGATTCATATGCATGCCAACCTTTCATTAAATTTCATTTTTACATTAAAGAAATTCAATACATCTTGAAATAATGCTTTTATCATAATATAATAAGGCTTCACATTGTAAGTAATTCCGCCTAACCTTTGTGTGCCCCCAAGAAGCCCCGCTGTTTACAAGCCGTGTCAGCTGACCGTTGGGTCCACTTCTCTCCACAAACCTGCATCCATATCTTGGAATGACTGTGGTACATCTCCACCCGGCCCTCTCCGAATTTTTCTCCGTCCCTTAGGCGTACCATTCCTATAGAAAGAAATGAAATGGGGGAGAAACAATGACCGAATGAGTAAAATAAGCTATGTACGTATATGTGAAATCACAGGAAACGTAGCGATTTTTTTGTATAAAAATGCATGTTTTTTTTTCATTTTTTCCCATATATAGAAGACTAAAAAAACTCAGCAATACCATTGCACGGAACTGAATCACAAGCCATTGTTTCGTTGAAAGGTCCAAGGCAATATCGATCAACTCCGGGTCTTCCTCCATTCCCACATGTGCGTGTGCGTGAGCGAGAACCTTTGCCACAGAAATTGAGGGTCGAACACTCACCCCATACTCCCCACTCATTCCACCCTGAAACGTGAATAAGTTAGAACGTCGGCATTAAAAGAGGTACAAAGCTCGTGTGTCTTGGTTACTAAGGAATCTCTCAGCATTGAATCTACATCTTACTCGGACATTTCCTGAATTGACAGGCCTTGTACTCAGTGTCCCGCCCGTAACACTGAGAGGAGGCGAGATCCACCCCACTGTCTAAGTTTTTGCATTTTCGTTGTCTGATATGGTAGCCATTGCCACAGGTGGTAGAACATTGTGACCACTCAACCCATTGAGCCCAGCCTAAACTTTCCTCTTTTTATATGAAAAGACCAAAGAACAAAAATCACCAAAAATTGTAAAATGTTACACAGGATATGACTTTCTTAATTCGTGAAATTACATGCATTAATCTATTTATTTGTTTACTTTATTGATTGATCTATTACTTTTTTGTAATTTTTTCTCAAAACTATTTTTTTTTGAAAATCATTGGAAAGATATGTTTTTTAAATTATAGTTATATAAACCTTTGATGTCACATATGTCTCCTTTCCATCCATTCTGACACAAGCAGAAAAATGTTCTGTTCCCGGAAACAGCAGAAATCGTATCTAGGCAACGGCCGCCATTTTTACAGGGATGGTTACCGCAAGGCCCAATTGCATCCTATATAATGAAAACAATTTTTTGCGTCAATTCACTAACGGTTATGTTTATTTGAAACGGTGTCGAATTTTACTGTTATAAAAAAATCTGCTGACATTTCGTGGGAAGAAACTTAAAAACTTCACATTAACACAAATGTTATTTAATGCAACGAATGGGATAAAGTTATATTACTTCACATGTATTTATCTTATGTTTTATGTGCAAAATCCAATTTCAAAAAGTACTTATTTCATATACAGTTTTATTAGAAAGTATTGTTTTAATGTGTTGTTTCACTTGTAAAACGACACAATGTGATATTAAAACATAGGTAATCAAAGATTACAGAGCTCAACGAGATGATTCATCATCTTTATATCATGAAAAATTCTATATCAAAATATTGTGTGTTATCCTACAATATTGTATCAAATCACATGATACAATATTATATCATACCACATGTAAATTTCTTAGTGTATTGTGTGATACAAAATTTATAAGACCACTACTATACTGAGAACATTACAATATTGTATCATATGATGCAACACAATATTGTATCATATTATATGAATAAACTGTTTGGGAGGGTAACAGTTGAAATTGACACCCCAAGGAAACCATTGTCAACCGACGCGAAGCGGAGGTTGACAATGGTTTTCGAGGGGTGTTAATTTCAACTGTTATCCTCCCAAACAGGCGCTATTTATTCTATTATACTGAATGTCTTAATTTTATAGATTTTTTTACTGCTTTTACATAGAAATGACGTGAATTCCACGGCGAACTGTACGCTCATAATTTACGCACATTTAACAATTCGTTGTGTTACCCGTTGCTCAGTGTGTTGCTAACGCTGAGGGTAATAGAACGGATTATCAACTGCGTCCAAACCAATCATATGAAAGTATAATACAAAAAACAATGTTGTGTGATATCATATAAATAAACTGTTTGGGAGGGTAACAGTTGAAATTGACACCCCGAGAAAACCATTGTCAACCGACGCGAAGCGGAGGTTGACAATGGTTTTCGAGGGGTGTCAATTTCAACTGTTATCCTCCCAAACAGGCACTATTTATTTTGTTATACTGAATGTCTTAATTTTTAAGAAAATTTTACTGCTTTTATATAGGAATAACGTGAATTCTATAGCGAACCGTACGCGCATAATTTTCGCGCATGTAACATTTTTTAATGTTACCTGTTGCTAAGTGCGTTGCTAACGCTGAGGGTAATAGAAAATATTATTAACTGCGTCATAACCAATCAGATTTCAGTATTTAACATGAAAGTATAACAAGATGATTTGTGTAAGTGATATTTTACTGTATCATGTTTTAGCGGATAATGATATTTTTTTCTACGTTCATACCCAGCATGAATTATAAAAGAAAATTTATGATTTGATCCTAAAGAGTAGGTATAAATAACTAAATTATTGTTATGTATATTACATAAAAGAAATAGCCAAGTCATCTTTAGTTACAAGTGCATGGGAATTTGAGTGTGACATCATCATGATTATTTCGTGCAGTCCGTGATGTTGCTGAAGATTTCGACTAATTAGAACTAAACTGTACAGATTTAAGCCATGTAAGTTTCTAGAGCTATATGAATCACAATCAGTTTTCTTAAGAAAATTACTCGTTAGATGTAAATAAAAATAAAGAAGATCGATCGATTGAAAATACATTACAATCACAGTTTAAAAGGTAATTTTTGCTTAGCTTTTTGCAGCACAAACAAATTTTCATTCATGCCTTCAAATTTTCTCAAAATCTTGCTGGTACAATGGACTGTAAATACTGCAGAATATCCAAAGAGTATTTACATCCACTTTAAAAAACTTAGTACTTCTTAACTAATTTATGAACAATTCTGGATCTTAAAAGCTTGCTCAGTAGCAACATTAAGTGAAATTTGCCAGAAGATGAACAACAGGTCGAATCACCGACGGGTAAAATAAACCGCCTCCAAAAAGACATTATTTCTAACAAAAAGGTGTATTTTATTCTTAATTATTCATTTTTGTTCAAATACAAATATACTTACAATTCGTAAAATAGAAAGTTAATGTTTAACATTTAACTTTTGGAGTTAAAGTTTCTAAAACCTTTTCATCGAGAGCATTCAAAAGTTTTTGCAACATTAAAAGCAACAGAAACTGACGACAGATTTATTGGACTTTTCATCTGTGTTACCTTTCGATCATTAATGAAGTATTTGTTAATAAAAATGCTAACTTTATATGTGTTTATATGTGTTACTTAAGAGAGATTTATAGAGGGAGTAAAGATAAGACGCTTTTCAGCGTGTTTTTGTACATAAACGGGCAATGAAGAAAGCGTGTAGTGTCAGACAAAATTCATGTAATCCAATAAAGCGTGTACACCATCAAATGATTTATACTAATATCATTATACTATTGTATTTTGGTTGAATACATTGTTAATCTTTGTACTTAAATTTAACGTATACGCAAATACTTGGATATAGTTGTATATGGTTAAAAATTATCCCAAAATAGCCTTTGAAAATGATTTTTAATTAAATTGAAAAAGAAATTTTTGCATTGTAAATTGACCTTCTTCTCTGATGGGTCAATATGAAATAAATGCATCCTTGAGATATTTCTGCTCGTCGGCGATTAAGATTTTATCTCTGTTTTACAGAATATGATTATATAAGATATTTAAAATAATATAATTATGTGGTTTTTCCAAACTTTCATTCGTTTTTTGCCATTTGTTTTTACGGATTACTTAAATGGCCAAAAAAATATCAGTGTTTTGTACCAGTCCATATAATAAATGTCTTAAAGGAGATGAATTATTTTTTTGACTTTGATAATGCCATTGTCTGAATAAATTTTCGTAATAAAATATCAAAACTTGTCTTCAATTAGTTTCAAACGAATAGCACATTTCATTATATACTAAAAACACAGAATCTAGATATTTTACCGGGTTGATGGAAATGGCTTCCTTAAGGTAATATACTGTTCCGGTCGTGCTGGAGTCGTTAGCCAGGTCCTCAGGAAAATCCTCGTGAGTGGCATCGTTTAGATGACACTGTCGGGTCTTGGACGCAAAGTTGAACGACTGACACCGCGCAGTTCTGTGGCACTCCAATGCACACTGAGTAGCCATGAACTTTGTCGAGAAGTTGGAAATCTGGTGGTTCCGAAACTCATGTCCAACGAATGAAAGATTTGAGTTCACATTGAAAGCATAAATTCTGGAATCTCTCTGTATTTCTGTAATTTGACTAGAAACGCGCGTGAACAGCAGCAAAAATAAGAGAGTTCCCGATGCTGTCTTCATTGTTTGGCGTCTCGTCCCTTGTAGGGACCTACCTTGAGTAGATTTTCCTAAAAAGTATGTGGTTTTTCTTCTATTGATGACGTATCATCTTCAATTATTTATCTAATTAGTGCTACAGAAAGAAATAAACAGTACGTATAATTGATCGTAAACCTGGACCGTGTTAATTAAATTTTGCGTCAGGGTTTCACGCAGTATACAGACTACCAGAGCAAGCCTCCCGTATTGGCTACCTTTATGCATATTTGATGACTTACCTGGCTTTGTACATTTGCAGGTAAAGGGGTTGTTGTTGCCCAAAGAATCAAAGATTTTTTTACTGCTCAACTTGATTGCCATAGGTTTTTCGGTAGTATTTTACCGAAAATCTGGCAGTTGCTTTTCTCTTCTCTACATGACCAAAAAAGGAATCGAATGAAAGAATCCATCTATAAACAAGACTTTCAACTCAGTATATCTGTCATATATAATAAACAGGATATACACAGTCGTACATATGTACAATGATACAGGGAAATTTGATTCATCATTTATTGAAATAATCAATAAATATTTATCGTTATTGAAATATATTATATGCCTTTTTGTCGCAATAACTGCCCCTGGTGTTATTGATATCATAATAAACGTTGATCGACAAGAAACTTGCAAGAACGGCCTTTCTTCAGCCATTTTTACCTTCTAGGAAGTAACCCCAACTCCCCAACCCCCTAACATCTATAAAATATATTTGTGCACTGCCTAGACCATATACAGAGCGGAAATAGAACATAAAACAGAACAAAATTTCCTTAATGCGGGAAATTTGTAATAATATTATTTGTATAGATTTATTGAAATACGAGCGCGTGGGGTCCGACGAACAAGAAATTATATTGGTGTGGCCCTACAATACTCTGTTTGATTCGGTCTTGATCCGGCTGAACCTGAATTCGAAAATCACCGTCCAAGTATAAGGCTGGATCCAACTGACGCAGTGATCGTCGACATCATTCTCCTTAGTGAATATAATTTTCTTGTAACTACATGTACAGTGGTCATTCTGGCCTCGTGTCTTGCTTGCTTTTAAGGCAGACTCAATTACAGCCTTGCTAAGCTAGGCCTTGTTTTCGCATTGCTTATATATAATCATTTTAAATGTTAATTGTTTTACATTATCAGTTTACTATGGAACCATTTTTTATAATTATGACAAAAGATTATCTTATAGCTAATTGATGAAAACGCCGATGTTGTTTGGGTGTTTTTTTTTTTCAATTCAGTGCTTTATATTTTCAACGATGATGTACTGGAATCTAGCCATTGAATAAAAAAATTATATTTTTACATGGGGAAAATACCATGTAAACAAACAAGTACTTTACACAACCCTAGATTATTCGTAAAAGATGCAGGTTTATTTTTTATACGTTTATATTTGTGCCGTGCCTTGCATCGTGATTCATTTCCCCCCAACAACGTTAACAGGTTTACTTTTTGTTTGAGGGGACAAGCTCTCACCGATGGACTACCCGCCACGAATATCAAAAGATCCGCCACATCAATTTGTTAAATCCTTCAAAACTAGCTAGAGACTTGGTCACAGTCTGTCTGTGTTACTTGTTGTTCAATGAAAGTACGTTTTTAACAGTCTGTTGTTATTTTAACTTCTTCAAATACTGTAAAATCATTAATATTCGTGGTGGATTCACTTTCGTAGATTTCGCTGGCATACGGAAAACTTATCTTATTTTGCACTGCACTGATAATAAATACACTGAATCATTGGACAAGGATATCAATTTCCTTCAAAGTCATACTTTTCTGTGTTTGAAGTTTTCAAAAGTCGTGAATTTTACAGACAAAATTATAATGAACAATTCTTTACTTCAAATAACGACGTATTATATACATCATTGTTGGCGTTTGGTTATTTCTCTTTTGGCTGGTTGTTTATGGTTTATTTGTTTCTTTATTTGACATGATAGGTTTTGAGAAAAAATTGGTTCAATTTTCGTGGTATTCTGACAAAAACGAAAACAAAGAGAACACACACCAAATTAATGATGGCATAATTGTCTTAAATTGAAACATAAAAATTCGTTTCTGCCATAATTGACCAACCCTTTCCCCTTAGATAAATTATAATCAGAACATGTATATTTTTTTCTATAATGAAAAACATCTCGTTTTTTATATTTTTTTTTTACTTTCTACAGTCATATTGTGTAGATAACATAAATAAATATATGGTACATGTATTTCGAAAGGATTGACATTTAGAAGGAAATAAAAGATTAAAGGAGTGTGTCGTCTTCTGATAACACAAATAGTGCACATTATGACGGCACAGATAGCAATCCTGTTGACTTTTGTAGGTAAGGATCATCAAAAATTAAGGGAGTAAACCCTGTTTATCAATAAAAGAATAATTCATTCATGATGAAAGATTTTTCTTAGTCTATTATCATTGATAATATTTATTCGAGCAATTGTGTTTTTAATAGATGGTAGGTATTCTCATTCATTTTATTAAAGAGTTTTAAGATTTTCAATTTAAAGCCCTTGTATGTACGAGTACAACAGAAAACCCGTATAAAAACAAAACAGTGTGTTACAAATATGTGGGCTGTTTCAACAACCTCCCTCCGTTTGACAACGCTGCTTACGACTTGCCACGCTCGCCCGAGGAGATAGGGACAGAGTTTTTGCTGTTTACACGGAGGAATCCATCAAATCCGGACCGTCTGGATTATGTATCCCAGTCCTCTGTCGTCAGTTCTCAGTTCCAGCGCAGTGTCCAGACCAAGATCATTATCCATGGATTCGCTAACACAGTCAAAACCACATGGTTATACAAAATGAAACGCTCGTTTTTAACAAAGGTAAAAAAAATATTACTTTATGTACTAGTATATTGCTATCTTCCATTTCTTAAAAAATCCAGTATTTCGTTGCATATAAAAAATTTTCAATGACAACAACCATTCTTTGATATATGATTGATAATGTATCTACATAGTCTTTATAGGCATTTACCAATTGATAAGAAAATATTTACATTTTCCGGTGTCTTTGCCTGTGATAATACTCCGTATCGATTTTGTAATATACAGTCCAATAACTTCAAACGACGTATAATTGGGGCGCCAGCGGGATTTGCCTATCTATTCTACTACATTAAAATAATAGACTCGAATATTTGGTCTTTAATAATCGGAAGAGTACTGTCTTTTGTTTTATATATTTTAAACATCATTGGTACTTGAAGATTACCAAAGTGTTTTTATTTTTTCTCAATCAAGCTTCGCTAATTAATAATCAACGGAAATGCCTTTTAAAAAAACCGGAAATCATCTGGATTTTTTGGATTTTACAATCTTGCGCATGTGCATTACATTCACGTTTAATCACGGGAGGCTCTTTAGTTTATGTTTCCACAATATCACATTTGCATGGATAAACTCAAATACATGTAAATTTTCATTGAAATTTTGTCATATATTCTGTTCATTAAAGGAAATACGGGAGAAAACTCTAATATGAAAAATCCCGAGAGTTTCAAACGTCAACATGGTGTGTAATTTCGAAGCGAGTAAAAAACGTTGGTGAAAAGGTGTTGAATTTTTCATTAATATGAATTAAATCTTTAGATGAAAGATATTAACAGCCTCAAAATGGTTTGTTATGAATAATTTAACTATTATTTTCAATGCAGCTTCATTAATTTTCTCTAAAATCGTTTCGGAGCGATTCTGATATTGTTTGCTACATTACGGGTATACGGGAGGCATTTTAACTGTGGCCAGACACAGTTGGATTATTCTAGCTAACTAATTTAAGCAGAATATAATGAAATTAAAAGCATTATTGCATGCTTAAAACTTGGTTATGTAAATGTCAACAATACTGTGTGTTGATGTATCTATTTCGTAAATGTCCGATATCATATGCAATATCAACCCGTGCACGCACGGGTCAAAGTCTAGTTTATATTTAAACATCTAATCGTACAATGACTGAAAATTATATAAGTATAAGTAATAAGGAATCATTCTTTGATTATTATGAGGGAATAATTTCGGTCGGGACGTGTACAAATCTATCATAAATCCCTTCGGGCTTTATGATACTAGATTTGATCATTCGGGCTTTATGATAGATTTGATCACGCCCCGACCGAAACTAGAACCGTTTTAACAAGAGCTTGGACTTTGGACAGTACGTGACAAACTCCGATTTGATGAAGGCGGGGTCTACTCATGGTTAACTGCCCAGTCATTGGCTAATAGAAATGAATATATTGATTGAACGCAAAGACACAGCGATGTATATTTCGCTGATAAGGGATTATTCATGAAACTTTGCAGTTACATAATATCAGTGCAAGATACATATGATATGAAAATAAGGAGTTTTTGTTGTAGTTGTTACACAAAAAAACCAAAGTCGGTCCCTTAACTACGTTTCAACAAACATAGTCTAAATAGGGGATGAAACAAGCCTGAATTTAATTGTTAATTAACAGCGTCCGTGTCGCATCATTCCATTCCTTTTTTGTACATGAAGCCGATCTTCAGAATGAAACATTATATATGCGTAAGATATTTCGTTGACAGGGAGACTACAACGTGATCATCGTGGCGTGGGGGGCGGGAGCTGCGGCCCCCGACTACAACCAAGCCGTCTCCAACACCAGAATGGTGGCCACCCAGACCCGGCTCATCATCGAGGGGCTGGTCCAGGCCGGGGGGAGGCTCGCTGACATCCACCTCATAGGTCACAGCCTTGGGGCCCACACCGCGGGATCCACGGGCAGACAATTGGGCGGCAAAATTGGACGAATCACGGGTAAGGTGATGACAAGCCAAAACACTAAGAATCCTTCGTGCCCAAATAATCGTGTAGTTTGCAAAAGTTGGTTTCAAAACTCATTTAACTCCCCTATATTTTATTCTATAAACAGATAATGTGGTCTGATCTGGTTTTTGGTTCACCTGAGCTAAAAGCTCAAGTAAGCTTTTCTCATCACTTTCTGTCCGGCGCCCATCTGTCTGTAAACTTTTTACAATTTTGACTTCATCTCCAGAACCATTGGACCATTTTCAACCAAACTCTGCCCTCTTTAAAAGGAAGTTATTAAAAATTATTGAAAATGTGTTGGTATTTGTCGAAAATCTTCTTCACAATAACCATCTGACTAGAAAAGCTGAAACTTGTGTGGAAACATCCCCAGGTATGGTAGACCGCAACGAGGGGTTCCGTCTTAACATAGAAATATATAGAGTAAATCTCTAAAAAGAAAAACTGAAACTTACGAGGAAGCATCCCCAGGAAGTTGAGATTCAACTTTGTTCAAATCATGATCCCCAGGGGTAGGATGGGGCCACGATGAGGGGGTCGGATTTTTACATAGGAATATATAGAGTAAATCTTTAAAAAAATTCTTCTTAGAAACCAATCGATCAGGAAGGCTGAACTTGTATGGAAGTCTCCTCAGGTAGGATAGATTGTAATTTGTTTCAAATCAGGATCCCTGGGGACAGGGTGGAACCACAATTTTTAAATCTTTTTCAATCTTTAAAATTCTTTTACCATTTGCTTAGAAAAACTGTAACTTTAGTAAAAGCAACCTTAGATAGTGTAGATTCAAATAAGTCGAAATACTCAGTAGTAAGGTGGGGTCCAATTTGGGGTTCCAATTTCACAAAGGAAAACATTTTAAATTGATAAAAAAAAATGTTTTGAGGTATGGTTTTACTTATATGCAAGCATTTTGACAAATTGTGAATTCTTTAGATTTGTTAATAACACTTTGGCCCCTGGACAATTCCTTGGCCTCTCAAGGGGTTCAAAATTTGTTTGATAGGTTTATATCTTTTATAAAAAGTTGTTTAAGAAATTCTTGAGAACTGCAATGCTCAACATGTAATATAACTATTATATCACCGTGTTACAAAAGGGGCTTAATAATAAACATTAAAATATCCAGGGGGAAATTGAACTTTTTTATACAGAATGTGTTCAACTACATATTTTGTACAAACAACTCTATAAAGCTGATTTTGTTATGGCTATTGTTGCTCAGGTGAGCTATGTGACCCATGGGCCTCTTGTTTTAACAATATTTTCTAGGTCTGGATCCAGCTAAACCAGCCTTTGAAAACCACCCAGAAGGAGTAAGAATAGATTCCTCGGATGCTGTTTTTGTGGACATTATCCATACTAATGGAGCGCCCATACGTCTTGGTGGTGCTGGCTTAATGGAGGTGTCAGGTCACGTGGATTTCTACGTCAATGGAGGAGAGAGACAACCGGGATGTCCCAGCCTTGTCACCGGGACGTTTGAACAGTTATTCAGTCGCAATCTATCTGGTAAAAAGAATGTATTATTTTTATCGATTCTTTTTCAACTGAATGTCGGTGTTATGTTTATTACAAACTTGCAGTGGTATAATATATAATTGTTTTTGCATTATTCGCCGTTGTTTTTATGGAATAATGTTTGTGTGCATTGAATATTGGTGACATTCTTATACGAATGTGTTCTTATATAATACAATTATTCCTTCACTATCATGTGGTGTTTTCGCTTTAAATTATGTTTAAGTTATTTTAAGATTAGGAGTAATTTTTGTTACATGTTGTATGTCCTTCTTTCCAAGATGAAAAAGTAAAAAAAAAAAACAAACAAAAAAACCAGAAAAAAAAAAACAAAACAAAACAAAAAACCCCCAAAAAATAGATCAAAAAAATAGTCATGTATGAAAATAGTATCATCATGTTATAAAAAATCACAATATATTTTGTTTCTTTTTTTTTTGAATTTCGAATAAATTGTCTATCTTTTTTAGTTTTCTTATTAATAACGTGTTTTTAAAACATTATTATGCATTTTGGACACATACAATTCGCATGAATTTCCATGAACTACTTTGCTGCGCGATAAAGAAACGGGGATTGAATATATAATGCTTGTTGCAAAATT
Organism: Magallana angulata; assembly: GCF_025612915.1. NCBI lineage: Eukaryota > Metazoa > Mollusca > Bivalvia > Ostreida > Ostreidae > Magallana > Magallana angulata. The sequence continues at coordinate 24,230,438 of NC_069120.1, read as the reverse complement.
CAAGGCAGCAACTCTAGAACTTTTTAACTTCTACTAGACAGGCATATTTTTTGTTTATAGCTGCTTACAAAATTTGGTCGCTCTCTGATGCTTTGCCGACATTAAAAGCATGGGAGAGAGAGAGAGAGAGAGAGAGAGAGAGAGAGAGAGAGAGATTGATTTTCAGTCTTTACTACACAATATGCATAAAGACACACCAAAAGTCTTGTCTTTCAGTACTTCAGTACTTTGATTAACAGCAAGAACAGCTGTTTTATAAAACCGGATTAAACTGGTTATTACTTATAGACTGTTGAGATGAGGATAAAAATATAATCCATGAAAAATAACTCTTTTTGCTTTTAACAATAAAATCAACTTTATTGTTGAATAATTGTAAAGCATGGTGTTTTTACAACATGTATGAAATACATTTTTAAACCGATAACATAGAAATCAATGTTTGGGAACTACTTTTGTAAATTACATGTAAATTCATACGCAGTGATTAGGTTGTTGCATTTAAAGGCATTGAAAGATCACAGAATTTTAATCGAAAAACACAGTAGAATGTAAATATTTTGTAATGCAGGTGCACTTACAGCCGCGTCATGTAGCCATAGCCGGTCTCACGAATACTTCACCGAGTCTATACTGACTGGCCGTCCCTTAACAGCGTACCCATGTGACAATTATGTAAGTGGTTTTACAGGCGTAGACGTTTAGATTTAAGTTTTTTTTCCCCACATAATACATGTACACATAATACATTGAAAACATATAATCAACCATTATGAAAATAAATTTATTTCCCTCCGTAGAGGATCATGATATAAAACAGAGTTTGCTTGCGATTAAAATATACTATGTTATTGTTGTTTGTAACCTAATTATCTAATCAATCATATCAACCTTTAGATGTAAAAAAAAAAAAAACAACAACAAACCAAAACAACAGCAACAACAATAAAAACAACTGTGAAATCAAACACCCAAAATCCATACAAATTTAATACGAATTTGTAATACATGTATGTTCTCACATCTTTAGATTAAAAATGTATAAATATACAATGTACATAACAGGAGAAGTTTAGCTCCGGAGGGTGCAGAACGTGTCGACGGGTAGGCTGCTCTCAGCTTGGCTTAAACGCAGACGTAAAATCAGGACGCGGGAAAATGTTTCTGGACACCCTCAGCATGGCACCCTTCTTTGGTAAACTTAATAACCCATGGAAAGGTTTGGGCCAAAGAGGCTGGTTTTTTTCAATTTGCCTTGTACAAAAACAACAAAGTCTATTCAAAACCCTCTTGTGACTTAAAGTCAAGTAAAATGCAGTCATCGGAATAAAGTAAAGGCATTTTTTTCTTGCAGGTTATCATTATCTTGTAACCGTTGTGTTTGGGACGCGCGATTCCATTGGTCAATTACTACTAACAGGTCACGATAGTGCTGGCCAAACGCATCTAATTCCTATTACTAGGTGAGCCTTTACGAACAGAGATTCAATTAATATCATTTTTTAAAAATTGATAATTCTAGTTTTCCTTTTTTAAAGCAATATGTATTTTTTAGAATTTTACTAGACTTTGACCCGTGCGTGCACGGGTTGACATTGCATATATTATCGGACATTTACGAAATAGATACATCATCACATAACCTACAGTAAAGTTATTAATTTCACTACACTCTGCTTAATAGAATAATCGCCACAGTTAAAATGCCTAACATTACGGGTATCGTAATGTAGCAAAAAATTGCTGGCGACCGTTTCACTAACGTATCGTAGATCGTAAACGTAGAATCGCTCCGAAACGATTTTGGAGAAAATTAATGAAGCTGCATTGAAAATAACAGTTAAATTATTCATAACAAACCAATTTGAGGCTGTAAATATCTTTCATCTAAAATTTAATTCATATTAATGAAGAATTCAACACCTTTTCACCAAGGTTATATCCCGTATTTCCTTTGATGAACAGAATATATGACAAATTTCAATGAAAATTTACATGTATTTGTAATATCGTTTCTAAGTTTATCCATGCGAAAGTGATATTGTGGAAACAAAAACTATAGAGACCCTGTGATTTAGCGTGAATGTAATGGGCATGCACAAGATGGTAAAATCCAAAAAATCCAGATAATTTCTGGATTTTTTATAGGAATTTTCGTTGATTATTAATTAGCGAAGCTTGATTGAGAAAAAATAAAAACAAATTGGTAATCTTTAGGTACCAATGATGTTTTAAATGTATAAGACAAAAGACAGTACTCTTCCGATTTCTCGGTATTAAAGCCCCAAAATTCGACTCTATTATTTTAATAAAGTAGTATAGATTTTGCTGCAGAAACCTGCTACAATGTAGTATGATAAGTCTGCATTTAACTTAAGCTTTTATGTTTAAAGTTTGAAAAATTCATTAATTTTTGTCAGAAGAAAGATTTCTCTTATAAGGCATTTGTAGCAAATCAATTTCAACAATTCAAAGCAAATCAACAGGACGACAATAATTCAATTTTGCTCCAATAAAGGCTTCTTAACGGCTTTTCCCACAAAAATACAGCTTACAGATATTTAAAACCATGATTTTGTTTGGTCGTTTTAGAAGAAAAACACATTTTCGTAAAAAAAAATTTCAACATGTAAATTGCAACTCATATTGCTTTAAGAATATTTATTCCCAGAGAATATTGTTGTAGGATTTTAGATAGAAGATTTCTTTATTTATTTACTAGTACTTTGGCTTTGCAGTTCTGAGGAACAATTAAGAGCAGGAATGCCTCATTCCAAAGTAGTCATTTTGGAAAGAAGATTTGCGAATATTAAATCTATTGATGTTGTGTATGTAAAAAAGAGAGGATTTTTGTTTGGACTTGGAAGAGTACTAGATGAAATAACTTTGACATCCATTACTGTGGAAAACATTCAGGCTAACAATAAGTAAGTTTGTATCTTCACTTGCGTCCCTACTGCCATTATTTTTCTTTCAATTTCTACTAAGGTAATGAACTTTCTAGGAATTACAATTGTACGTTTTAATTTATTATGGTAATTTCTTAGTCGATACAAACTTGAAGGACATATATTATGTTAAATTACTTTTAAAAAAGATTTTATCTTAAGAATTCGAACAAGTAGAATGAATTATTCAAGATATATTATTATATATTAATAATATATTATTATTATTATTAAAACACTGTGATTCTTTCTAGATTCACGTTCTGTTTGGGAGGATTACGATTTCCGGATAGAGTATCCGTGACCACCACTCAAAGATCCGCCTCCGGAACTTGTTAAATCATCCTACATAAAATAATAAAAATATACTTAACATAGTCCCAAATGAAACGCGCTTTAAATTTGTTTTTCGAAGTGCGTATTTTTTCAATGTGCTGTTATGATGTAAATTTTGAATTTTCTGGGTAGGTGTAAATACAAAATTTACAACACGATAACTTTTTTTTACCAAAATGGTAAATTTTGTATTTACACCTACCCATGACAGTGCGTTGCAACACATCATCCACATGTTTTCTGTTTGATGAGACAAACACTCACTGACGGAATATCCGCCAACACTATATAAAGATCGACATCGTCAACTTGCTAGAATCGGTCAAACAGAGACTTTATCACGGTTTATCTTTTACTTGTGGTTCAATGAAAGATGTCGTTATATGTGTGTTGAATTATTTTAAATTGCATATAATTAAAAAAAAAATTTTTAAATCAAAATTCGTTTTCAACCACATTTAATAACCCTTTCCTGTAAAAAAATATTTTATTTATGTATAGATATTTTATGATATCATTCTCATTTACATGTATTTGTGAAATCACATTGTTTAGATAATGTTATTAAATACAGTATATTATGATAATGTAATTTGAAGGTATTAACCTTTGAAAGGGAATAGAAGGTCCCAGAATTGTGTCGTCTTCTGATAACACAATGGTTAACAATATGACGTCACAGATAGCAATCTTGTTGACTTTTGTAGGTAAGAATTAGTAAATATTCATGATCATCAGAAATTAAGTGGCTAAACTCTGTATATCAACAATTCATTGAAAGTAAAGTTATCTTAAACTATCATGTTCGATAATATTAATTCGCTGAGCAAATTGTATTTTTTAAATGGATGGCTGAGTTACACATTCATTTTTTTATGAGTTTGGATTTTTTTTTCGTTATCAAAAGCCGGTATATGTACGACAAGTACAACGGAAAACCCGTATGAAAACAGAACAGTGTGTTACAAATATGTGGGCTGTTTCAACAACCTCCCTCCCTTTGACAACGCTGCTTACGACTTGCCACGCTCGCCCGAGGAGATAGGGACAGAGTTTTTGCTTTTTACACGGAGGAATCCATCAAATCCAGACCGTCTGGATTATGTATCCCAATCCTCTGTCCTCAGTTCTCAGTTCCAGAGCAGTGTCCAGACCAAGATCATTATCCATGGATTCGCTAACACAGTCAAAACCACATGGTTATACAATATGAAAGATGCATTTTTAACAAAGGTAAAAAAAGGGCGTTCGTTATTAGTGTAATTTTTCTTAAAAATTAAATATATTATTAGTTTCAGTTGAAAAAACTTCAATTACAATGAACATTTCTTATTATCAGATCTTTATCATAATAAAAGACATTTAATATTGATAAGAAACTATAACACACGGTATTTCGGTCTTTCTATGTGTCTTATCAAACGGTTGAAATCGTAAACGCGTGGAATAAATTATTCTATCTAAACTGAGAAGTTGTTTTATATTTCGACGAAGGTTTTTATTGCTAAATAAATTCCTCAACAAATTAAATTATTGTGTGTATTACCTTGGGAAAAAATCATCTTTACATCAGAAACATAATAAATACTCTGTTGAACAAAAAAGGGGGGGTGGCATATTTGAATTTTTAAAGAAACTGTGTTTTTTGTGAAAGTCAAAACAATTTATAAAAAAGAAATAGAATAAAATACATTTCAAAATATAGAAATATACATATCTCGTTTCCATTTTTAATACCTTTGTAGTACTTCATTTATGAAATTTGAGTTTTGAGATGTACCCTTTTAAAACCCAAACGACCTAATCTAGTATATTAGTACATTATGTGCAATATAGTTTTACTCAGTACATATTGCTAGTTACAATTCACCTATAGAAGCCAAACATAATTCCATTTAACTAAGACGGTCTAAATATGGGATGAAATAAACCTTCATATAATTATCAAACTGGTAAATTGTAAATCCGCTTCTCTACGATACGCTATACTTTTATACTCGTATCGTAGTGGATACGCTAACGAGTATACAAGTATAGCGTATCGTTGATGATAAGCTGTATACAAGTATAGCGTATCGTAGAGGAGCGGATTTACTAGTCTGATTTTAACTGGTTGGTATTTAACAATAACAACATCACTCTGTGCCACATCCCTCCATAACTTTTCCTTGTTCGAGGCCTCTCCTACAAAGGAAAAGCTCCAGTTTCTATGTCAGTGTATATTATGATACATGTCATTGACAGGGAGACTACAACGTGATCGTTGTGGCGTGGGGTGCGGGAGCCGCGGCCCCCGACTACAACCAGGCCGTCTCCAACACCAGAATGGTGGCCACCCAGACCCGGCTCATTATCGAGGGGCTGGTCCAGGCTGGGGGGAGGCTCACTGACATCCACCTCATAGGTCACAGCCTGGGGGCCCACACCGCCGGATCCACAGGCAGACAAATGGGCGGCAAAGTTGGACGAATCACGGGTAAGGTGATGACGAAATCGGAATATATGATGTAATTATTTGCACATGGTAATATTGCTTGTTTATGGTCGTGTGGTGTTCGGAAGTTCATATCCTCTATATTGGATACAATGTATCGACAATTAGTGTCCAACCCGATGTATTCCTTTTAAATAATATTCACATTCAGATAAAGGAAAGAATATTATAGGCAAAGGGGGGGGGGGGGGTCTAACCGTCACATTTAAGTAACTTTAAAGATACTTAAAGTAAACTTTGCCTGTTTTTTCCTCTTTTTAATCCTATCATTTTTATCAAAATATACAGATATTATTACATAATATTTTGAAGATTTTGCATTACAATGATGTGAAGTTTAATATATCATTATAAAATTATGTGAAGTTTAATAAGAGGTAATTTATAACAAAGCTAATGCAAATCAAAACTTATGTTTTAAAATTATTTTTTAAGTGAACGTGAATGTAAGGATGTTACGTTCGGTAAAGCAAGCATAATTTATTTATTTTTCGTTTTAACAAAAAGCTCTATTTCCTTTAAAAAGGATTGTTTTCAAAAATTTATTTGCTTTAAAATATGATATTTGTATGAGCAATATACTTGATAGTGAGAATCCTGATGTAAATATAAGATATTTTGTTTTAATTGGTTCAATTAAAACAACTAGGGCAAAACAACTTCTTACAGTAGTTACTTTGACATTTTCCAGGCCTGGACCCAGCTGAGCCAGAGTTTGAAAACCACCCAGAAGGAGTAAGAATCGATCCCTCGGATGCTGTTTTTGTGGACATTATCCATACAAACGGAGCACCCATACGGCGGGGCGGGGCAGGCTTAATGCAGGCGTCAGGTCACGTGGATTTCTACGTCAATGGAGGGGAGAGACAACCGGGATGTCCTAACCTTGTCACCGGGACGTTTGAGCAGCTGTTTAGTCAAAACGTTTCAGGTAAAATAGAGGTAATAGTAAAGAAGTTTCGATGGTGGTGGACATTTTTAGGCTGTATTGATCTCCGTTAGAAGAAGAGTTCTCAGACTGTATAAAATATAGTGAAATACCTTAATTCAAAAGGTAAGATATATGGGGTTTTTTTTCTTCCTGAAACAATAGTTTCTTGCTAAAATAAATAATATCTTACAATTCTAGGTAGATTTAATGGTTATTTTGGTGACCATCCATCATCCTTAATAAAGACTGATAAAATAGATCGCGGTAACAATTCTTAAACGTTTTCAAAAGTGTTTAGACTGGTAAAGGCGAAGAGAAATATTTGCGACAACGATTTTCTCGCAAGTCTCACTAAAAATTTCTTTTATACGAATAAAGTAGTTTCATTGTATAATATTGTCTGATTTGTTATGTAATTCCAACTTACCTTGAAGAAAATCAGCCGTGTTGGAAATGTTTTTCTTATTAATTTCTCACCGATCGTTGAGGTTTAAAAAAGGAGGCTTTCCAAGCACGACAGTTTTGTTTGCAATATTTGATCTCTCTGAATGCAGAACGGAGGTTTGCCAGTTCTTTGTGACAAAAGGATGCAAGCAGCCGAACTATTTTATCAGTAGTTTTGTATTCTGTTATGCAGGTGCAGTTTTGGCTGCGTCATGTAGCCATGGTCGGTCTCACGAATACTTCACCGAATCCATACTGACCGACTGTCCCTTCACCGCATACCCATGTGACAATTATGTAAGAGTGCAGGGACTTGATATGATAATAGGAAACATTTTCTCGTTATAACACAATTTCTGACATGTTCATTACGGCAACAAACAATCCATAACCCAGATTAAATTCAGTCTTAGGCACACATTAGAGGAATCTTTTGTTGCTATTACTATTACCCTCTAACTAAAAGGTGTCGGCCTATCTGTTTGCCAACATTCATGATAAATTATTGTTTGTTACCCAATTTTCTTATCTATCTTATCAACCAAAATATTGTTTCGAAAATGAAATGTAATTTGGTTATACAATTCAAGTAACTTAAAGAATCGTTGATATTGGACCACACTTTGGATTCATAAGTAAAATTCAATATATACAAAACAGGTCAAGTTTAGCTCCGGGGGGTGCAGTACATGTGGACTGGCAGGCTGCTCTCAGCTTGGCTTGAACGCGGACGTAAACTCTGGACGCGGGAAATTGTTTCTGGACACCCTCAGCATGGCACCCTTCTGTGGTGAGCTTTAACTGATGACAAAAGACGAGCTTAAGAGAATGTTGTAACAAAATTAACAAAACGTGGCTTTCCCTCCCTGTTCTAAAGTACTTCTATGGTTTCAAACATTAAGCATTGGGTTTGAATAGTATTTACAATGTTTAATGAACTAGTAGCTTTACACGTTATAATAAAACCAGATAGATTTGAATTAGTAACACTGACAACGAGACTAAATAGATTTTTGTGATAAATCATCTTCGTTATACCCTACCAACGAGTAATCATTAGAATAAAGTAAGTGTATCCCCTTTTAGGGTACCATTATCTTGTAACCGTTGTGATTGGAACACATGATGCCATTGGTCAGTTACTTCTAACAGTGCGTGGTAATGCTGGACAAACACAGCTGATTCCTGTCACTGGGTAAGTCTCATACAGCCAGTTCTAATATACATGTATATCAGTGCTTAATTAGAATTTCTCCGATCCAAAAATACTAACCCTTTTGGTTTTGTGCAGCGAAGATATTTTCAGAAATATTAGGGGCTTGGTCACAATTTTTTTCCTTCAAATTTTACTTTTCTTCTCTAAATGCTTTTAATTCTGTAATGGTCAGCCATATTATTATCAGTTGTCAAGTTATAAGCGAGATACAGAACTCACAATTCTTTGTCATGTAAACAGCTTGTATAATTGAGTAAAATTTCAAAACTTTGGTAAAAATCTTATAACTTTATAAGATGTGGTTTTGCAGTTCTGGGGAATCCTTAAGAGCAGGGATGCCTCATTCCAAGGTCGTTGTTTTGGAAAGGAAATTTACAGATATTAATGCTGTTGATGTTCTGTATAAGAAAAAGAGAGGATTTTTGTTTGGATGGGGAGGAGCACCAAATGATATATCACTGACGTCCGTTACAATTAAGGAAATCTGGGCAAACAATAAGTAAGTATTTTTATCCTCCATTGTGTCTTTACTGCATTTATTCTTTAAAATGGGTTAAGTAATATTTTCCTTCAAAATTATGCGCTGAAATAGCGAATATCATTATGACACGACTCAAAGTTTTGCATTTTTTCATTAAAAACGTTCAGCATTACTTTTATCAAACTTTTGTTATTAATAGAACAAGTATAAAGATATATTCTTTTTTTTTCTAGATTCACGTTTTGCATGGGAAGTTTCCGCTTCTCGGATGGAGTATCCGTTACCACCACTCAAAGATCCGCCACCGGAACTTGTTGAATCATGCAATGAAAAAAAATCGCTTCACATTTTTATTTTGGAGACACAAGTTATGAAATGAGAATACCAAGAAAAAAGTTTTCAAATTAAAATTATTACAAATTAAGTGCAGTTGTTGTGTGTAGGTAAATCACCATTTGCATTGACATTTTTTTTAGATCACTCATATCATACATCAGCCGATCGTACCAAGAGTTTTGGGAATTGGTTGACGTGAAATAAAAGGGTAGAGGATTCGAACCAAACATTTAAAAAATGTACTAAAAAACTTTTCGGGATCTCGTACATTAAAACCTATACAGCCCAAGTCTAGTTCATATTTCCCTTTCTTTTCCTCTCGCTGGTTTATCTATTATATTAGAATGTCTCTAGGTTTTCGACTTTTGCAAGCAAAGACGACCAACTTCACGGTCAAAATCTAAGACGCACCTGAAAAGTCAAAATAGATACAAACTTAGATGTATGATGTATGACAGATATTATATAATCTGGTCACCATATGATTTGGTCACCAAGTGCTGTGTTCTGTAAGTGATATGGTTCGGTGGGTTCCTTATCTCTGGCAGAAGGCGTCGACTATGGCCACGTCATGGATAATCCTCGTCGGACTGTGTGTCCAGATTTGTGGTAGGTGTCTCTGGCGTATTATTTTTCTTTCTATTATACAACTGATGGTAAGACGGCAAGAATATATTTTCATTGTTAAATAAAGATTTGTGTAGAATTACTTAAAAAATATTCATAATTATATATTAAAAAAAATTACCACTATCTCTTCAAGGTTTTCGTTTCTTCGTCACTTTGTTGTCGGATTTTCTTAAAGAAAAAGATTTTTCTTAAAGTTCTTGGAGAATAGTTGAAATCAATGTAAGGAAAACGTTCTCTTCTACCAACCCAAATTTATTGACACAAAAAATATTCCTGACGCGAATTTACATTGGAAAAAATCTTGTACATGTATATTTCTTCCATTTTGAAATTCTTGAAAAACTTTGAACACTTTTTCAACAACAATTCAGGTATATTTTCGGTTCATATGCAATGCACTTTTTATATTCGTATTATTCACACAGTTATTTCCTTACTGACGCAATAGAAGGGTACGTAATTCAAAACAAAAATAATTTTTTTGGATTTTGTTTTTCATTTCCAGTAAATATCGAAATATAAAGCAAAACGTGTTTGAAACTGAAACGTTGGAGAGTATAAAAATATTTAGGTTAATTTTGTGTCGATGTACACTTTCCGTTGATTCACTTTCGAAAATATCCAAGGGAGTTAATCTTTCCGAAACCAAACTAAAATATGGATTCATTTTATAGATCGAACACATTGTTTTCATTTTGATAGGAGGAACCAACTATGACACAACACATAGTCACGAGTCGACGTCCTCTCCAACTGCGGTGAATATAACAACTGAAAAACCGAACCCGTATGCTAACAAGACAATTTGTTACGCATACGTCGGCTGCTTCGATAATTTCCCGCCATTCGATAATGCTAATCTCGACCTACCCCTATCACCCGAGGCAATCGGAACTGAATTTTTGCTTTATACGAGGAGAAACTGGAACAATTCCCAACATCTCAACTACTCCTCTTTGACATCCATCACAAACTCCTTTTATAAAAGCAGTTTAAAAACAAAAATTATAATCCATGGGTTTACCAATTCTATAAAGTCGACATGGTTATACGGAATGAAGAATGCCTTGTTGACAAAGGTGAGCAATATTCCTCTCAAATGTCTTCTATCTAATGTTTAGATATAGTTGACTGAACATTAATGTAAGAGAGGACCAAAGAAAATCCGTAAAGTTATGCTCTGCAGAATATTGCAGTTGCAATTAAAGTTAGAACGGTTTCAACAAGAGCTTGGACTTTGGGCAGTACGTGATAAACTCTGATTTGATGAAGTCGGGGTCTAAACATGGTTAACTGTCCAGCCATTGGCTTATAGATATGCATACATTGATTGCAATGACACTCGTCCGACTTCATCCAGGGATGTATATTTCGCTGAAACAGCGTCAGTTTCACGCAGCGTAGCAACGGTTTTGACAGTCTATGAATATTAATGAGGTTCTCTTAGCGAATTGGAAGAAAGGAGGTCATTGTTTGACAGGTTGTTTTGATGAGCAAACTATAGTTAGTAACATCCAACCTAACTCTTGTTATCTTGTTAAAACGGTTCTACTCTGTCTCAAGATGACGACGCAGAAATGAAAACTTGGAACAAAGTATTTTCATTTACTGTAAACGTATTATATTTAGCGTGTACGATATTTGGCGGAATATGATTTTTGAACAAGTTAGCATAGATTTGATTAAGCGCATTTCTAATTGTAACTTTTTATCTACTTACATATTTTACATTTGGCGATGTACTTGATTTAGCGGACGCCGTTTTCCGCAAAAACGCTAAATAGAATACTAGTACACAGCCAATTGTAATACGTTTACAGTAACCTTTGATTTGTGTATTTTTTTTTTGTCAGGATGATTTCAATGTCATTATCGTGGCATGGGGAAAGGGAGCCACGGCGCCAAATTACAACCAGGCAGTGTCAAACACTCGGATGGTAGGGACTCAGCTCCGTCTCATCATTGACATGATGGTAAGGGCGGGTGGTAAGGTCGGCGACATGCATTTGATTGGACACAGTCTTGGTGCCCACACTGCGGGCTACACTGGACGACTTCTTCATGGAAGGTTGGGTAGAATCACAGGTGAGATATATTGATATGTTTTTCCTATCCTACACACTCAATTAATGTTTATATATACGAAGTCCTGCCAAATACTGGTACTATAATATACACGTACCCCTGCTGCATTGTTGGAAAACCATGTCCATTTTCGCATACGCATACTGCCCGTGGATTATCTCTTTGAAGTTTTCTCGTTTTCATAAATATTATGCATTCTCAATTCACTGCTTTTGGAGGAAAAGTGCGTAGAGCCAATCAAAATGCTGCATGAATCATTCATGATCGAGAACGAGAAAAGTTTAATGAATTGGCCCATGGTCAATAAGCGTATGCGAGACTTTCCGCTAGTTTCCGACAGTGACCCTGCAGATGACGTTCCGTTTCTCGTTTTTGTTTAGGCATGGACCCAGCAGAGCCCGACTTTGAACACCTGTCTGAAGGAATTCGATTGGACCCTGCCGATGCTAACTTTGTCGATGTCATCCACACCAATGGCGCCCCCATCTCTAGTTTGGGTTACGGTCTAATGCAAGCTTCTGGTCATGTGGATTTCTACGTCAATGGCGGCGAAAAGCAGCCTGGTTGCAAAAATCAAATAAGCGGATTCTTCGGATCACTCTTAACTTTTAATACAACAGGTACACAAAAACTTGTGTCCAGACACCTGGCAATCCAGCTACATTTTTTTTCAATATTCTGAACTTATGATCCGAATGATCGAGTGTTTGTTTTGCTCTTCAGCTATTGGAGAAGCGGTGGCCTGTAGTCACGGACGCGCCCACGTGTATTTTACCGAATCTATACTCACTGACTGCCCTTTTACGGCATTCCCGTGTGACAGCTATGTAAGTCAATAGTATTTTCAGTACATTTTGTCCTTATTTAGATATTAAATTTACACAACTTATAGATAATAAATACCCTTGTGTAGCAAAATTTTAGCCGAGGGGAATGTATGACTTGTGGGACAAGAGGGTGCTCCCAGATGGGGTACTACGCCGATCAGTATACAGCCCGGGGAAAGATGTATCTCGTAACTCAGAGTAACGAGCACGGACCGTATTGTGGTGAGTTTTTAAGATATTTGGTTTAATAGCGAAGCAACGTGTACGCATACACGTTGGTTTGTTAAACTTCTCATATGTTAACTTACTATAGGTAAGTACGAATATAGGTTTTTCCCCTCATTTATCTTATGTTGCATTCTCTGCTCAAGGTTTTCATTATGTGATAAAATACGATCTGGGACACACAGATACCTACGGCACGCTTTCTATAAGATTGAAAGGAACGTACGGACAAAGCAGTTTGATCGCCATTACCGAGTAAGATACAATGTATACAATAGTTCAATGAACAAAAATATAACGATTGAGGAACTTATTCAAGAAAATGTGTCTTTTTCATACACAAAACTGGGATAAAGGAAAGATGCTCACTTGAGAACGAGCGGAATGGTGTCGAAATTGGTAGCTGTTCCGGTGGAGGTTGGAGATGTGACATCAATAGAACTTTTCTACAAGAAAAAGAGCGGCTTTTTATTTTGGGGAGGTGGAGCTAAGAGTATCGAAGTCGTGTCCGTGTCCGTAATGTCTGGGGAACTAGGTGACAGGTAAAATCGTCTCATATAATCTGAATAACGTGTTCTGTTTTATTTTTTCTTATTTTTAATATAAGGTATACAACACCTATGGAACTAGTACGGTTTATCCGGGGTTTTTTTGCGTGTCACAAAATTTGCGAAAATGTGCAAAATGTATAGCATTTTTAAATTTGCGTCAGCCGTTTTTTGCAATTTAAAATGTTTCTTATAGAAAATGATACATATATAATTTCTGCGTATTCAATGATTTGCGATTTAAAAGACATCGCGGATATACGGTATATCACCTATCTACGATAAGGCCTAAAATTTAGGCATTAACAAACATCGCATAGTTTTTAATATTTAGGTATCTTAGAAGTGCAAATTGCACAATTTGTAGGCAACCAGAAAAATCTGGTGAATTATATTTATAACAGATTATAGCACAGCTCGTATTCTGTAAGGAAGTAAAAGTAGCACTTGGGCAATAAAAACGAGCAAGTTTTCAAGAGGGAATCTTGAATATTTCTATATTCAAGTTTTCAAGAGGGAATCTTGAATATTTCTATATTCATACATCGTTGATTATAACGTTTTGTAATACCAAGACAAATATTCTCGAAAACAGAGGTCCGTTGGAACAAGAGGCATACCATGAAAAAACAATAATCTGCTTGCGTCCATAGTTGGACACGTCACAAGGAAAGATTAGGCCTATCGGTTAGACAAGCTTAGATAAATAATCATAAATCTATACTAAGTTTAAGTGGCCAATGATTCCTTCACCATATTATAAGGAAATAAAATACTGATAGGTATGCTAGTATGTCTCTTCTTTTTCAAGTTTAGGTTATTGTTGTAAAATTTTATCTTTTATAACCTCAGTAACTAAGTTGTTTTCTGTATGGTTTGTAGAGTTGATTTTTTAAAATAAATTTTCTTTGACGTTTTATTTCACAGTTTCTCCTTCTGTGTAAAGCATTCGCTATCTGATGGACGTGCGTTCACAGCCCAAAGACAAACCAGTCCTGTGTGCAAATAGCTCGTACATTATGGTTTACAACTTGGTAGATTCTCCATATCAACTGTCAGCATGTTGCAATGTGCATGAACATGGAAATTAAAGCTTTATATCTTCATTAGTTCCGTTTCATTATTTTAAACGTAGATCCAATTTAAATTGATTATGATTTTTCAAGAGAGAAAGAGGTACTAGTACTTCCTTTTCAAACTCGAGTGCTAGGATGATTTTTGATAAAGGGTTGATTATTCATTTTTATGACAATTATCTAAAAAAAAAAAGATGTGTCGTCTGCAAGACAACATTTGACGTCTGCTTTTTGATGGAAATGTGATCGTATTGCATATTGTCATTTTTCTAGTTTTCATGTCATTAACATGATTTATACCAGGAGAAGATTTGCCCACGTGTCTACATTAAAATTTGGAAGTACTGCTTTATTACATATACATACTTGAAGCATTATATATCGCAAGTAGGCAATTGAAGGACCGAGCAATTTAAAACTTCGCCCTGTGGTGTATACATATATACCGCTGTATATATATCTCCTTCCATTGATTTGTGTTCCAGAGATATTCAGAAAGAGGGCACATACCTGTGGTTATATCAGATAAAAAATCGAAAGAGGAAGTTAAACTGTTGCAGTTGTCTTGTGCTTCGTGCATGGAATTCTTTTACTCTGCGAGAGCACTGCGACATCATGACATCTGTTAGCACTACCTAACCGTTGTTCTCAGAACACAACAGGATATGGTGAGTGGCACGAAAGTTGAAGTCTTTGTAAATATTCAAAATTTTCTCTCTTTCATTGTAAGAATTAGTAATTTGATTGATGCCATGGCCATTCAATGCATGATTAGCAAAGACGAACTTAAAATTCTCTTTATTTGCATGCCTTGGTTAATTCCACCTCGTTTTATTTTACTTTATAGTGAATTTAATAAAGATAAAGGTCAAGTGTCTGTCAATAGGCTAGTGTAGGTATATTTATCGCCTATGTACCAGGATTAAAAACAAATACCCCCTAATGATCACCGAAGAACTACATGTATCTGTTAAGAGAGGAAAACTGAGAGAGAAGAAAAATATCGTGATCAAGGTTTTTTGTTGCAGGTGTGGAATTTCTGTTTAGTTGTAAACTAACATTGATGTAGTGCATACGCCAAGAATCTCGGGCAATATCCTTAATATCATCAGAGGATTGTTGATTCTTGGTATTATCCCAGCAACTTTTATGTATAGTATATATTAGCCTGTGTGCTGTATAGAGGGGACACTTTCATTAGTGTCAATACAAAAGCTCGCGACAAGAAAGCAGGAAGTCTTCTCTTAAAACAAAGCACAAAAGGTCTGCTGACATCGCATGTATATAAGGCTTAAAGTAGACATCACACATTGTATTTTCCGTTCAAAGTGCACGGCTTCATGTGAATGAGGAAATGGGTAGCGATTAATTGGAAGGGGGGCATTTTCACGGGCTGGTAATTATTCTTATACTTTTTGGGCAGGCTGACCTAGTAATCGCTTGTGATTTTTTTTATCTGACAAATCTTTGGAGGAGGAGGGTCAGAAATTTAAAAACCTCCCGACATATATTATCATACCTTGTTGACTCTAGGTCTACTGAAAGGATTGTACATATTGCCCTCTTTACAAATAGTTTCGATAGTTGTTATTCAAAATTTAGGCGATGTGTTTTCTGAATCATCCATTATCATTATTATTTTTTCAAGGGGAACATTGTCACGTCTTTGATCGGAGGAATATTTTAGTCGCGAGATACACGAAATTTTGACATTCGTATAAACTTGCTCTCGTCTCATTACTTTAGTGTTTGTTTATTTGTGGGTTTTTGTTGGGGGGGGGGGGGGGGTTGAAGGATTTTTTACTTCTGTGTTTAAAATTCCGAATATCTGCACTATGTTGTACTTGAAATCTTTCAAATATATCATTCAATGTTTTTCATCGTTTAAAAATTCAGAAATAGTGCTGACAGAAACAGTGGTGACTTGAGGAAGTCTAGCGTTCATCGTAAAATGAATTGCAAAATATACGATTTTGACAAAAATCTCATAATTTTTATCCTTTTTTTTATTATATTGGCATTGCTGGGATAAGTTTAATTGTGTATGTACATTTTCCAGCGAGATAACACTGTACTAGAAATAACGTTTCGGTTTTGTTTCTTCGTAGAATAGGTGCTTGTGAATAAATTAACCCCCTGATAATTGGGTCACTACTTTTAATACGTGAACGAAACCGATTGAATACAAATAAAATGTGTTAGTTAAAACATAACATCGCATTAGACGCATTTTGATTTAGCATATATAATGAACTTCTTTCAAACACGTATTTTTTATAAGACAAAAAACCCATTAAAACAATAGGCCTAATTTTAATTAATTAAGTGATCGTGGATTCTTAGTCACGTGAGATCTAGATCTACAATCTATTGTGCAGTGCATCCACCATGTGTATGTTTGGCACGCCAAATTCACAAAAATGAGCTTAACATAGTTTCACAGTTATTAAATTAGGTTTATCGACTGTTAACTATAGTGATTAGTGAACGATTCTTTAACTATAGTTATAGTTTTACACTTCCGATACTTAGGTGATCGCGTTAACTACGATTTGCAGATGTGAAATATAAATTTACCTATAGTTTGCGTTTCGTTATCTCAATCAGTTTTCAATTACTGTTATTTTTCAATTGCTTTCGGGTTATATAGAATTTTATCACGTGACCAACCTGTACTCGTTAAAGAAAAATAACTTTGGATTTTCCGCACGATTCAATGTTCTATTTATTTTCGTTTAATTCGTGTGCATTATGTACCATTAACATAATGTTGAGTGAATTAATTAATTTAAACTGAAAATTAAATGCAAAAGCTAACTAGTGTAAAATCCAGTCAAGCGCGAGTCACTGAACATGACGATAATGAAAGCAAGGAACCTGAGTTTAAAGTGTTCTGTAGCATTCCATTCTGTTTAAAATCTACTTTCCACTAGCTCCTTAATTTTGATGGTCGCGTGACCATCATAATTAGGAGCTACACACGTACTGGGGGGCTAGATCTTAATCTAGTGTGTAGCTTTTGTGCATGTTCCCATAGAATGTTTGCTTGTGTTATGCAATCGCTGAACATTTAAAGATCCAAATGCTGATATAGATTTTTTTTTAAAGTTTGAATAAAATCTTAAACTATGCACTAATTCACCCTTCTAGTTAATTTATCAAAACATCAAGAGAACGTAACTCTGTCAGTCGTAACGTGAACGTGATGCTCGGCTTGGCCTGATAATTGAACTGACGCCCCCGGTTAAATTTATTAACCTAACGCAATCATAATTATGTGGACATTGCAGAAAACAATGCATTTTAACTGAAATTTGAATTGAAATTTAAAACCTGTATTGATTGCCGTGCATTAAATCTCAGAGATGAATCAGCAAAGAATTTTCTGTTTTGTTGTTTATGTTTAAGATCCTACTTTCCGTTTTTTTCATAAAAAGTGTGAAACTGCTAAGAATTTCACAGAATCGCCTCAAAAATCGATCAGCATGTCCGTCTTTTTGAATAATTTAGACATTCCACTTACAGTCTAAATTTGATTTTTTTTTTAAGTTTAGCCAACAAAGTTAATCTCCCTAAATGTGAAATTTTAAAGAATATGCTTTTAGCCCCTCGATCTATACAGCACATGTACGGCCGTTGTAACGAAGAATTTTGACCCGGGTTGAAAATTGACCCGGGGGTCATTTTTCCACGTTGAATATTGAGACCAAAGGTGTTGAATAAAGACCCTAATCCGTTGAAAATTGACCCGCATCGTGGAATTTTGATCATGAAACCGGTTCAAAATTCAACAGCAAAGAAGCACAAATTAACGAATCAATATTATAACTTGAGTTTATTTAATTAAAAATTATCAGTTTTTATATATTTATTCTTTAGATATACATGTTCAAATGTTTCAAGGGGGGGGGGGGTTAAAATGAGACTTAAATAATTATTTTTTGAATTTACATAGTATCCCTTTAAATATGTACGTGTAATAACTATTTTATTCATAATAATCTTTTCGCGAATAAATACTGTGTGTGATATCTACAACTATATATTTTTAAAGAAATATATGTTTTTAATAATATTAGTATACATGGTTACACGTTAAAATATTCAATTCAGTAAAACTCTTTTTTTAATTTGCTGGAGAAGTGTACAAATATAAATAATTTTAAAAAATTACAATACGTCATATTATTTAATTTTGGTTTTACGTTCACCCAGTAAATTGAAACTTTGATATTGTTCATTGTCAATTTTCTGAGTGGGTGTAAATAAAAAAAATTACAGTATGTCATATTGAGATTTTTGTGTTTGCACCCACTCAGTTTGTTAAAACTGTGACTGTCTGAATTTTGTATTCACACCCATCCAGCCAATAAAAGTTTACAAAATTATGATATGCTAACATGATTGTACTCTTTCATGAACAATGCTATAGTAACTATACCTTGAAAGCCGAATTTTGGTGTTTTATTTGTTCCGTTAGACTAACTTTTGATGTTACTAAATATCATCAAATCGCTAGTTTTTCTAGGCATTAACAATTCTGCTTCATGGAATCTGTAGCACGTTAGCAACCTAATTTTTGTACAGGATGGCAATAGAATTTTGCTTTAAAGTTTCTGAATTGCTTTGATCACAAAAATTTATCATAAATTTACTAACAGTAATTGTTTTCGTCAATAAATTGGTAAATTGCATTTTTGGAATAGAAATAAATAGTAGAAGATCATACAGCAGCGTTGGAGTAGATGATTGAACTTCCTATCACAGCCACCTACATTATTAATTTAATTTAAACGTGTTAAATGTGTATATTATGTGTATATAAGACATGAGGTACTTGAATATTAAATAATTATCTGAATATTTATCATGTATGATTGTATGACATATTGTTGGTAGACATGTTCACTCACACCTATATTAACAAACATATCACCTTCATTTATACCTGCAGAGATACAAACATAAGAATGAGATTTTCATGATCCAGCCCATTTGAAAAGAACAGTAAATAAAAGGGAACTATATATTAAGTAAATATACAGGTATAATACTTAAATAGGTTTAAACAGTGTACCTTAAGAGAATCAAAAACGCTTTGGAGATCTAATATAAGTATAAACATGGGAAACAATTTTACAATTTTATCTTTATGAAAAATCATAACTACCACAAAGTATATAGTTCATATAAAATGGTACACTAATGCCGATAAGTTGTTTAAAAAGTTCGTCTCTTTGTTGAGTGTATCTTGGATATCCAGGGGAAAAATCACATTACCTTTAGATTCAGACCCACAGTATAAACATCGACTCACATCAGAAAAAAAACTTAAATAAGTAAGCTTTACTACCTTTATTCCGTAATTGACGTAAAATAATATTTCCTATTGTCTTAACTGAAAGGTTTGTAAACTCTAGGTATATTTTGTTTTTTAAGTTTTGACTTAATAGAAAGATAAAGTTGATGAAATTTTCTTTATTCCATAATTTACATGTAGACGGAGCAAAGCTATTGTAATAAGTATATAGTGGTAGATAGTAAAAAAGCTAATTCGATCTATGATTATATGCATGTTCAGTAAGAAAATATGATTGAATTCAATCTAACATATATTGTGGTGCTAAACCATTTATATTCTTGTAGAATATAATAAGTTTATGGTTACAATGTATCCCTTCGAGATTGCAAGGTTTCCAAATTAAGCTCATTATATAAAATTATTTTAGAAGAATTAACTCTGATCCCTGTCACTGTCCTGGTTGCTTCAATTTGTACATGTTTAAGCAATTCGGAATTTTCCTTGATACAGCTGCTCCAAACAACATATCTATCAGTTGTATACTTTTCGCATACCTTTTTAATGTATATACCATTAATATAATTAGATCAACCATCCTCCGACTGTATATCTAGATGCAAACCTACTTTTTTTTTAATTGATAACATTTTTGCTGTAGAGGGTATATGTTTTTAATTTTTTAGAAAATATATTACCTCAGTTGCCTGTGTTTCTAATTTACAGGTAAATAATAGAATTGAAAACTCAAAATAATAGAAATAAATTGCATTTTTAAGAAGAACCATGACTGTATATGCAGAAAATTGGATGGTGCTTCAATAAAGTTAATCAGACAAGTTTATGAAAAATCATTTTTAAGTCGTAAAAAATTAAAAACATGTGTAAATATGTATATGCTGTATATATACGTATAAAAAAACCCAGTATAAATGAAAATTGTTGAATTGCCTTAAAAGTGACGGACAATATGTTTGTTAGATATATTTTTCAGAGATTGTGACAAGTTTAAACTATAAATTCTGTCACATGAGGGAATGAAAACCATGTCATCTATGTCAAAAAATATTCTAGCCCTACTCGCCTGCTCCATTCCGAAGCAAACGGTCATCTTCTTAGCTTTTATACATAGTATTGTAAGATCAATTGTAAGATCAAAACTCTGAGGTTTGGGTCAATTCTCAACAGGATCAATTTTCAACGGGTCGAGGACATCAGAGTTTAGAAAAATCTTTCTCATACCGTTGAAAAATGACCCCGGGTATAAATTTCACGATTTTGGTCTCAATTTTCAACGTTGAAAAATGACCCCCCGGGTCAATATTCAACGTTGAAAAATGACCCCCGGGTCAATTTTCAACCCGGGTCAATATTCTTCGTTACACCGTATCTACCACATGTAGTAGCCTATATATGCATATTATTCATTGCATTTTCTTTTATTATTTGTTAAGTTTTATGTTAAGGCAGGCTATATAATTAATTTAATTTAGTTTCCTCCAATTTCACGTAATTGTTTGGTCAAACTTCCTGTCATTTCATCTCCTCTCTATCTACAGAGTGTACTTGTAGGCTGTAGCTAGCCCCCCCCCCCCCCCCCCCCCCAACTTGACTCCGCGATATATGAACAGATATCGTCGGTAATCTACTGTGATCTTTGCAAGTTAATTTCAGAGACCTATAAATCTCTGTAGTATGCTTCCTTATTTATATTTCACCTAGGGGTGTTATCATTGTGTGAGCTCACCCTGGATAATGCATTCATATACATATAACCTCCGTCGGCAGACGGGACTCAGTCATTCTACAGTTGCCGCAACCTACCCCCCCCCCCAAACATTCCGCATGCGCGGATCCAGAAAATTTTTCCAGGGGGGGGGGGGGTCCGAAGGATAATTGTGTTTGCCAGGGGGGGGGGGGGGTCCGAGGCATATTTTCGCGATAATTTTACTATATAAATTTAATAAATTTTCATTTTCCAGGGGGGGGGTCGGGACCCCCCGACCCCCCCTCTAGAGCCGCGCATGTTCCGCATCCCCCGAATTTAAACGCCCACAAAAACAAACATACCAAAAAATCAAATTAACCTACCGTGTTAATGGTTATATATATATATGATAGATGAGTTGGGGGGGGTGTTACGACTAACGTATCGTTAAATATATTTGTCCTCTGTTTTAACATGATTGTGTAACAGGCAAAGACTTATATGAACCTTCTAAATAAAAACAAAGTATTATGTTTTTTGATTTGTTCTGGCTGTGTCCAGATTTTAGATTACGCCCCTTGTTTATCCGACTTTCCGGTACAGTGAGCTAATGTGTCACACCAGGAAGTTTATAGTTTGTTCTCAGTAGATAACCGTGTTCTTCATTCAGGAAGACTTCATCCACATCGCCATAACTTCCATCGGTGGTAAGATTTTTACAGTTTGAATAATTATTATATTTCTCCACGCAAAACTTATGCCATGCTCTTGTAGTTTTCTTTACATTTTGTTTGTTGTCAAATAATGTAAACATTAGTGTACCGGTACATATTGATGCGTTGTAAATATTCATTGGCCCCGTAATTAACATACCGTGATGTTGCATCACAGCTATAGGTCATTCTGTGTTATTTGGTTATAACCTAGAGAATGGAGCTCACTGACGCTTTGAATGAAAGCAACGTGTATTTAATATTAGTTTATTGCGGTAAAAAAAATCTTTTTTATTTCAAATTAAGGTGCCTTTACGATTTAAACAATATGCATGAAGATTAAATACGTAATTTTGTTGACATGTACTACTGTGTACATCTGAGATAAATGTTTTTTTTAATATTTTCAATTTAGGGGTTTTTTTTTTCAAAGAATTCCTCATGTGTAAAACTTACAAATGCTCATATAATGAATGCTTAATTACAAAAAAAAGGATTGAAATTATTATGAATTGTTTATGTTTGTATGATCATTCCATGAGACTAAAAATGTCAACAATTTTAATTGATATCAAGCTCTTTGGTAAAACTTGGACAATTCATGAATTACTTTTGCTTAATATGTCATGGCCTTGAAACAATATACATGTACATGCACTTTAATACAAAGCAAATACATTTGAGGATCAATATAAATTATGCGCTTCTTTCTAAATGGGCTAAATGTAATGCTTGCTTTAATAATAAAACTAAATAATATATATCATAAGGAAATTATTATAATTGTCAATAAAAATGAGAGGATACCAATCTTATTAGGACACAAAATGTTTTTCCATTTTAGATAAATTTCCATGAAAATTGAAATTGACACCCCGAGAAAAACATTGTCAACCGACGCGAAGCAGAGGTTGACAATGGTTTTCAAGGGGTGTCAATTTCAACTGTTATCCTCCCAAACAGGCACTATTTATTTTGTTATACTGAATGTCTTAATCTTTAAGAAAATTTTACTGCTTTTATATAGGAATAATGTGAATTCTACAGCGAACCGTATGCGCATAATTTTCACGCATGTAACAATTTTTAATGTTACCCGTTGCTAAGTGTGTTGCTAACGCTGAGGGTAATAGAACGGATTGTGAACTGCGTCTTAACCAATCAGATTTCAGTTTTATATAATTAACATGAAAGTATAACAATATAAGATGTTTATGTAAAAAACTATTAGAATGTGGTATAATTAAGCTTAAGACTATATGATTATCCGATTAAAGTACCACATTGCAATTGTTTTTTTAACATAAACATCTTATACTGAACTTATCTTTTTTTTTTCTTTTTAAATTTTTAGATATTAAATCATATAATAGTTTATTGTAAGATTTCAGATTAATATAAGAAAAATATCTGATTCAATATAATGTAATGAAACCTGCAATAAAAGATGAATTTTAGCATAATTGATGTTTATTATGATCAATGGAAAAGACAGTACATGTATTTGAATTAATTAAAACATATTTCTTATTTAGTAATTACCAGTAGGTACCTTGACTGTGATAATCTTGTGACCTGCAATAAAACATGCCATAATCGCACCCACTAAGCCTGCATGTTTCGACATTTCCATCACCACATAAGACCAGATAAGACTCGATCAATCTCCTTCCCTTATCTCACTGCTAGTTATTTTTGTGTTAAATAAGTAAGGTGCACCGAGATATTTTCTGTAAATTACTTAACTACCATTTCACTTGATCAAGATGCGAGACTACTTCCCTATTTGTTCCCTAGTGTTAATTATTAAAACATGTCTTGAGTCAAAACTAAGTTTTTGACAAGCTTTGGGTGGACGAAAGTCGAGCCAGCTAGAGTGGTTTCTGTAAATTAGAGATCTTTATAAATATCTTTTATATGTGGGCTGACCTCAGCGTTATAATGATCAGCATTTTAGAATTATTTTTTTTGATGAAGGAACAAAATGATAGAGTACCTTTAAACAGCTTCCACAAAACTTCCAAGGTTTCTTATTCTTTATTTTTTGTATTTGGGGAAAAAATAGTGGGTTGTAGCAAGGACAACTGTAATATTAATCTGTTTGACTGTTTATCTTGTCAGAACCTGATATTTAGTAAATTTTAACGTACAAATGAGCTCAGAGGCAGGAAATATTATATGTACGTGAACAATAGGCACTGGGGTATAAGTATAAAATTTCACTTCCTCCTAAAATATATATGGTTAGGAAATAAAAAAAAAAAATACTCAAGGGAATCTATATACCATCTTAAAAAAAAATTGAGGAAGCTAGCAAAAGTTTTCTTGCATATAAATTTTAATGTTATTTGTTAGGGACATTTTAATGTCATAGATGTATCCTTTTCTTATTTGTTAAAAGGGGTGGGGGTGTGTTTTGATTGAGGGTAGAGATTCATTTATTTTCAGACAACTACATATTGATAACAGGAATACCAAGGGGTCACAGTTCCAATCTGACACACAACTGTCACCAAAACCCCTATACCTCTTTTCAGGCCTAGCTGTCAAGAAGGAATATCTTAAGGAGCTATATAGCATCGTTGCACAGTTTTTACTCTTCTATATGTAATGGCGATCATTGCAGACTATAGAGAATCAAGTGGTTGACAACTTCATACCTATATAGGTCATAATGTATTGTACTATGCTAATTATCTTGCTTTTTTAGGCTTTATAAACTAACACATACCTAACTAAGTTTTAGTGTACTCTCTACCCTGACTTACAGAGCAACTCTTATGAAGTCCATAAAAAGCTGGGTTTTTTTTTTATCTTTCTGTATAGTTTATTTTGCATCATAAAGCATCTTAATTTAATCTTGCAAAGATATTTCCAGCACAGTGAAATATCATCTATAAAAACTTAGGGACTTCAGTCAGTTATTTGAAATTGTTTACTGACTATCTGATGGGATCTGTCAGTAATCAATATACAATATATACACATTCACAAAATAATTATACATGAACGAAGGGTTAGTACACGATTTGCACATATCTTTATGAATAATTTGATATACATCTTTGCAAAGAGACGTTATATTGTGTCAGTTTGATCGCCAGCGCTATGGCTGACAGCACAGTAGGTACAGCACTTAACTAGAGATTCAGGGGGCCTAAGGATTCGAATCCCGGTCTGGTCCATCGTTATTTTTCCCATCAATATCCCATTACTTTTGGTGCAGTGGACTGACAGGTTATTTCCTGCGCAAGGATGATGGTCTTTCAGGGTGAGGATCACTTGAGAGGGTAGAAATGTTATAGTAAGAATTTTTCCACACTGCATGGTGGCAGAAACATGTACCTGTAGCTCATTTGGTAGAGCACCTGACCAGCAATTCTGTGGGCGCGGGTTCAAATCTCGGTCTGGTCTGTCATTATATCTACCTTAATATGATTGGAAAAAAATCAAAGGGGTTTGAATTTCATTAATTAATGCTTTATAACTGTAAACATTATTTCCGTATTATTATTCTGACATAACTTATCTGATCATGTGAACATTTGTTCATTTCTGTAGTTTTAAGATAGGTATCATGAACTGTGGATCAACTGCTTCTTTAGCGAGAAATTTTGAAATTTAATTCAGGATGTATTATCCTTTTTTTTTTTTTGTATGGAAGTGGTTAAAAAAAGCACATCCTGTCATGAGCGTAAATTATCCATGAGGGGGGTGAAGGTCCAAATGCTTTGGGCTCAGTTTGAATTTCATGCTATACCCCTTGACCCCATTACGAATCTCAAGAATTATTGTAATACATGTATATGTCTTAGTACATGCAATGTTTCGTTGCAGTACATGTATTGCTCTTTGTCGGGACACTATTTGCCAGTATATGGATCATTTCATATTGAAAGTCATAATATTAAATATATAGGACAAAGATATAAATTAAACCGTCTAC
Organism: Magallana angulata; assembly: GCF_025612915.1. Classification (NCBI taxonomy): domain Eukaryota; kingdom Metazoa; phylum Mollusca; class Bivalvia; order Ostreida; family Ostreidae; genus Magallana; species Magallana angulata. The sequence continues at coordinate 24,204,195 of NC_069120.1, read as the reverse complement.
TTTCAGATTTTTTTGGGTGCAAATATTATTTAGTTAGGGAAAATGTATTTAACTGTGACTACCGTAATACAAAATATTGCCAGTCTTCTATATAACACATATACATGTACTGCCAACATGCACTTTAATAAAAGTTACATGACCTCATTATCCTTGAGGTTCTTAATTAGTAATGATGGTAATATCATAGTTATATGTAGTAACATTGTACTCATGGACATTGATGCTGCTCTAGCTGATAATTGTGACATCAGTCAAATCCTGATTCAAGCAATGGCTTAAATAATGTTAAGAAAGTCAAAACCCAACTTGAAGATATTTTTATATGAATGATGTTAGATGATATATTTCTCTAAATTAACCTCTGTAGAATTCTGGGTATAACTGTGGCTTCATACTGGTCAGTTTATTCTCTCTCCACCAACACCTAAACATCAAGTTTATTAGATGACTTTTATAAGTCTCGATATAATGCTCTTATTATATACATCAGTAAATTTTATTAATTCTATGGAATGCATTTGAAATTTTTATAGACATAGAGACTACCCATAGTGATATTAAATGCTTTCAGACATGCATTCATATTTTCCTCCGCAAAAAATCAAATTTGGGATTTTTTTAAGGCTTATTTTTGGAAAAGAGCTGAACTTAAAATAAACCTTATCATCATGTGGATACCAGTAAATTCTACCCACCACTTGGCTTTATGTGTCCTTCCTCTCTGTCGCCTTGGTATTAGGATGCTTATTTTGGTTCGCACAAGTCACAGAGGTGACCTATTGTTATCCATGTCAGTTGAATTCCTGTAAGTAAACTATTCAATTATTAAAGTACAAAACAAATTTTGAGTGCAACACCTGTGTATATATGTGTTTAGGGAATATCAATTGTGTTATAATTTATAACACGTATTGCCTCATGTGGCTTTGATTGTTTTGTTAAACTGTAATAATTGCTTTGATCTTTGAAATCGTCCATTTTCCTTGGTATGTAGCAGATTATACTTGAGTTAGTGTGGCCTAATGGATCATCAGATCTGGTGATGGCCTAGCTTAGCTAGCTTGCTTTTGGCAGGATCATATTGTGAAATCATTTCTAATACAGATTGGTACTTTTATAGAGTCAATTAATGTTTTATACCTGGGTGACCATAAAGGTTCATGAACCTCTTGTTTCGTGAGAATTTAACTTATGTATAAAGGTCCTATATAGCTGTGAAATCATTTTTATCCAGAATTGAAGAATGTACATAGCATATATGTACTAGATCGTGGATTTGTATATACATTATTTACAGGAATTATTTAGTATTAATATGATATATCTGAAAATTGCATGGTTATATCCATGCCTGTATAAATAGATTTTCGGAGTGACAGAACTTCATGGTTCGTGATAGCTTTATAAGACAAAGAATTACATTTAAAGTGGTCATGAACAAACACTGTTCACCGCTTGTCACTGAAGGAGAAGTGGAGTGTCATTTTGAATTTGAGAACACCAAGTATATAGTCTTGTCTGCATATATATTTCTTCCTTGTTTGTAAACACTTATAATGTGTTCTCATGTTGTTAACATATATATTATAATACTGTTGTAACAATTCAGAACACACATCTAACACTTGTGTGTGTATTTATGAATATGTTATTATACTTTACCATGCTTCAGTACACTCATTATACATAATTTATGTACATACATCCAGCACAAGAATTAACATAATAATTACACATACATCTATATAATGCTTGACATGTGTATTGGAGGAAAAAGTCATGTTTATACACATCATTTTATTATTATGCTTCATGTATGTGTTGCAGTGGGGCATACTAATGTTTATTTCCTACAAATGCGTACACTTTTTCATATCACTAATTACATACTGCATTTATCAGTTTTCAAATACATGTAGATCTGCACAATACATGTATCAGCAGGATTGCAGTGTTATGTTCAGTGACCAATACAAGGGGGTACAAGATTTCAGGCAATTTTAAATATGATATGATTATAAATCAGATTGTTCAAAGTAACCCCCCCCCCCCCAAAAAAAAAAGAAAGATTCACAGGGCTGTCTGTCTGATATACTAGGAAAAAAAATATTTTTTGGCAGTACATGTACTATAAAGTGATGTATGTAGAACATTCAGTTGATTTATAGACATATTTTATATGTTAATTCTCACATTCTGTTTCAACTACTTCTCCGGAGGCATTATTGGTTACGAAAAAAGTAGAGTTGTCAGACTCATGAAAATTAAGCAACCCCAATTTATGTTTAAAATTCCATCTGGTGCACAGTCATATACATCATTTTTACATTGTATGTACATATGTATATATATATATTATAATTATGCTTGATTTTTTAATTATCAGGATGTAAATAAAGCAAGACCTGGGACTTTCTCAAAGCCAAGATCAGCCCTTCAGGAAGATAAAAACTTGGGAGGGAATGTAGGCAGATCACAACCAGGAAATACAATTAGTAGCTGTGATGTCACACCAACAACCCAACGTGCAAATGCAAGAGAGTCTTCATCAACGAGCTTTACCAGCAAGAGAAACAGTAAATTAAACATTCCTGCTGCATTTTTGGCAGACAAGCAAGAACCAGCCATGAATAGGCCGCCAGTAGTTCCGAAGAAAATTGTGTCAACTCCTGTGGAGGAGAACAAACCGGGGATGACTCCTAAGCCGGCATTAAAACCCAAAGTTCCTATGGATAAGGAATCAAGTGTAGCTACAATACTCAGGACCATCAATAATGCGCAGAGTAATCGGTCACATGAAAACGGTGATATTTCAAACACGGAAAGTGAAACAGTGAAAAAGCCTATAAATCCATTTCTAGCATTAGACAGAGAAAAGAAAGTGGAAAGTTCAACTAATAAACCTGTTACTCCTGTAAAACCATTGGGTAGGTCAGATTCGGATAAACCAGTTCCACCATGGAAAATGCCAAAACCTGCAGAATCAGACAAGCCTACACCACCTTGGAAGGTCCCTAAACCAGACACAGACTCAGAAAAACCGGTGCCTCATGCATGGAAAGCCAGAGCTTCTCAAGAACAGAGCTCTGAAAACAAGAGTGAAAATGTTCCACCATGGAAAGCAAAAAAATTCCCAGTGGACACCAACAATGTGTCGGAAGAAAAACCTGTGCCATTGTGGAAGCAGAAAAACCTCCAAAACAAGCCGGAGACATTAAATAAACCAGAGGCAAATAAATCTGATTCTCCCCCCACTCCATCTTGGAAAGCAAACACAGAGCCTTTAGCAAAAGATGGCAACAAGCAACCACCAAGTAAATTAAAAAGTCCATTCCTAGCGGACAAATCGGAGCTTAATGCGGTTATAGGTAGATTGAACAGAACAAGTAGTGCATCATCAGATGAACCACCCCCTGTGCTTCGGAATTTAAAACAGAAAAAGTCAATCAAGCGGAAATCTTTAACTAGAACTTTTGATCAGAAGAAGTTTTACGCAGTAGACATACAGACTGTGGAGACGGATAACAATCCGCCTCCGAAACCTGCCAAGATGTTCGGTGCTGTAAACATTGACATCATTGTGGAGAGGTACAAGGCTCGACTTGCTCCTTCATCAGGTATGACCAAAAACAAAAACATAACATAGATAAAATACACATACCCCGGTATATTACTAAAGACAAAATTTTTTTACAGTTAGCCAAAATTCTTGTCAATGATAAAAAAAATCAATTCCTTTTATTCATTAGTTAAATTGAAACACCCCCTTCTTTAATCTCATCCCACCTTTCACATGAACCTAGCAACTATTTTGCTTTTGGTTATGTGTTGTGTACAATTACATGCATTCCCACAGGCAGTGAGTCTCGCATATATTTCTACGCTATGATGCTGTCAATGAGTGCATGCGAGATGTCAGACTTTTTATCAGTATTATACACAGTGACACACACATTGCCTGTGATTGACATTAAGCAGTGAACCTCTGATGGTGCTTTTTTAATCAGCAGGCTTAGAATTTTTAAACCTAGTCAATTGATGATCTATTGAAATCAACCAAAAACATGCTATATCATCATAATAAAATGAAATGATGTCAAAAATTCAATGTTTAGTTATCACTTGTAAGACACAAAATAGATAATTTCTTCAGAGTACAATGTTTAGAATACAATATAAGATATACACATCATTTTATCCAGTCTATATTTAGATAGGTATATAAATTTTACTGCTTTAGGATGTTATCTGAAAATTTATACTCTTGAAATAACAATATCTCTTTTTTAAAGCCTCTTTTTTTTTAAATTTAATAATTATATTTAACAACAATGATGGATAGTACGTACTTCCTGACACGAACACTATTTCTAACCCCCCACCCCCCCCCCCCCCCCCCTTTTTCCTATGAAATACATTGTATCATAATCAGGAGCTTGCTACATGAATATGCTGTGGGCTGAAATGAGTATCATAACTCATCAAAGATTTCAAGCTAGATGTACTTGAATTAATTAGCAAAGATGAAATGTTAAAATTACTTCCTGGTACGATACTTTGTAACAGCTACTGGTGCTTTTACTGGTGCATTTAATATTGTAACAGTTACTTTTAGCAACAGCTATGTTTACTGGTACAGTTACTATAGTAATAGCTACTTTTACTGGAACATGTACAGTTACTATAGTAACAGTTACTTTTACTGGTACATTTACTATATAGTAGTAACAGCTATGTTTACTAGTACATCTTCTATATATAACAATTACTTTCCCTAACGACGAGGTAATTATCATTAGCTGATCAACTGAGGATCTGAATTTAAATGATCGATCCTCAATTCTCATCATATTGTTCAACTTGATTTATTGATTTGTGGGATTGTTTTAATTTTGTTTTCCACATGCAAAATTTCATTTTCAAATAAGCATTTGTATCGATAAAAAGTAAAAGAATATAGAAAAAAAAATCATTATATCTGCTAATTTTGATCTCTTAGGCTCTTGTTTGTCACAATTAAAACAACGTTTAAAGTATGAATAAGAGTTAATTTAAAATATAGACAAAAAGATTAAAGCTTCTATAAACAAGTTTTAAAATAGTATTATATGGCTTTATTTATATCTTACAAGTCAACAGATTATAGGCATGCATTTAGGCATGACTGTTTACTTTATGGAATGCCATATAGGCTTTTATGTTAAATTTTGTTTGTGAAAAAAAGAAAAAGATGTCCGAGGCAATAGCCAATGTTTTGACAGCATGGCGCAGGGGTTTTATATTTGCTGATTGGGGGTTTCTCTGAGGTAACCCTTTATGGGATGTTGTTGGATCCTCTCAGCTATACACTTCAAAATACAGGAGCGTTTAGGGTCTAATATTGAACAAGATTGTTCATCGCACTCAATGTCTGACTCTGATGATAATCAGAATTCTCCGTGTAATTGGGATATCACTAATTTATCCCATTTTATAGATGTGCATGAACAGCAAATAAGCTCAGAGGATGCGTTTAGTTAAAACAGCCATAACCATGTGAGTTGTGTGGTCCAGAAGCATGTCAAAAAAATTGGGTAACAACATATCGTAAAGTCATATATTTTGTGATACATAAGCAATTTGCTAATAAGTGATTTTTTTCCTAACACATCACTAAAATATGATTCTCTATAATTTAAAGATAAACTTAAACAATAATATATCTTGCTTAATTAATTGTCACATTGGCCATGCAACTTAATATTCGGGCCCTTATAATAATTAATTCTTAAGTATATCATTTCCTCACATAATTGCAAACTTTCTTATGAGTCATTACAACAAATGTCTTATGTGATTTATTTAGGTTTTAGACTATCAATAAATATCTTGGTTTTTATTTTGAAATAGTAAATCTATTTTTTTTATGTTTAAAAGCAATCATTTGTACATTAAAGATACCTGTACTCCTTGTTAAATCAGACTATATTGTCAGTGATTTGATTTTTGTAGGTTAACAATCAATATTCTAAATGTTTAAGAATTTTAACATCACAATTACTCCCCGAAATGAAAACAAAACAGAATATGATATCTACAAAGCCTGTGTTACATGGTTTTAAGGTTGTTAGTTGGATTTTATATGCCGGTAATAAATTTTACTTCAGCAGTCAGGTATACATGTATGTTTGGATTTTTTCAGGAGTGAAAACAGAGCCCTCTCCTGAGGCTGAGGTGGAGGAAGAGCTTGAGGTGGATGAACTTTACGAGGAGCTTCCGGAGGAGCCAGTGGCAGTGAGGAGAAGGTCCGAGGGACAGAATAATTCTAGAGCCTCAAAGGCAGTTTCTCTTATGTACGTCACAGTAGTTTCTTTATTTTCCATAATTTTTTTATTTTAATTTCCATGTTAAAACTTAAAGTAACCAAACTTAAAACTGAAATATTTTCACTTATACATGCATATAAACTTTCATCAATGTTAATCAAGCTAGAAATATGAAAATGTGATATGAAATTCAATGTGTATGCTCATGATTTAAAGATGACATATATACTTAATAATTGACTTGATATGTGTACAATATGAAATTAAGGAAATAATTGCATCTATCATACTGTCAATTAATGTTCTGTATGTATACATGATTAAAATATTTGTTTTGAAGTTTGAATCAGTGGTTTGATGATGTCATTGAATGATTATTCCCTTATAGACCAGAAATGGCGTCTGATGAAGAAGAGGAGGAGTATGATGATACGGCCATTGTTGTAGCCACCCCTCAAGCTAGTCTTCCTCCACCCCCTCCAAAAGACCTCCCCCCACTCCCTGGAATCCCTTCAAGGGCCAGGCCACCACCCCCACTGATACCCACACCATCAGATGCAAACGGTAATGTTCTTAATTGATTACATGTATTTTAATTATGAACTATTGGACATGTGTACAAGCAGGGTAATTTTTGTCCCATTTAACTTCTCTTTGACACAATTGGGTTTAAACAGAAATATCATAATTTTTCAAACCAGCCCCATTTTGAATTTGCTTATTAATTGATGAATGTGAATGGAGCAAAAATGACAACATGAGCAAAACTAACCATGTATGTTTGATTCGACCATGTATGGCATAGACTTAAATTAGCAAATTCCTACCACATGTGTATTTTCATATGGCCTCTTAACACTATAGATGAATTTGTTTTTGGAAATTCATCTTTATAGTATCTTAAGATTTATGGACAAAAAATAGAAAATGCTGTTTATTGTTACCAGTTAGGAACTTTAGTCCTGTTTGTGCAATCCAAAATGCCAAAAAAGGCTTATGAGGGCTGGATGGTTGTTGCCATAGTTATAAATCTTAAGAATATATATATATATATATATCTATATATATATATATATATATATATATATATATATATATATATATATATATATATATATATATATATATATATATATATATATATATATATCTATATATATATATATATCTATATCTATCTATATATATATATATCTATATATATATATATCTATATCTATCTATATATATATATCTATATATATATATATATCTATATCTATCTATATATATATATATATATATATATATATATCTATATCTATCTATCTATATATATATATATATATATCTATATATATATATATATATATATATATATATATATATATATATATATATATATATATATATATATATATATATATATATATATATATATATATATATATATATATATATTATAGTCATAATAAACAAGTCACAAATATTATGATGTCATATTTTGTTGTTTTCATAATAAACTGCAATGCTTAAAATTTCAGTTTGACTACCATAAAAATTGACTATGATCTTTATTAGGGCCCCGCTCTGCGGGCACCCTGTAGTGATCAGTCTGTCCGTCTGTCCATCCATCCTTCCGTATATGTGGACAGTATATATATGCTGTGAAAAAGAATTTTGCAAGATCTAATATGACCTTGACACTTGACCTACAAACATCATTCAACATCACTGCACAGCCTTTGATCGTAGGCACTCTGAGTGAAGTTTGAGCCAGATTCGACCACAGGGAGAAAAGATATGCTCTGGACAAGGATTTTTCATTTAATTCTGCTATGAGCCAGATTGGGCCAAGGGGAGAGAAGATATGCTCCGGACAAGGGATCTCGGACGGACAGACAACACTACATATATTACAGGGCTCATTCCTGAATTGCAGAATCTGAATGCGTTTGCACACTTTATTTATTTTTTTAACTCTGTTTTCAGATGACCTTGATCAGGAGGAGTATGCAGATGCTGAGGCCGGGGGAATAGTAAGCAATAGAACCAGTTTATTTTTTTTAACCAAAAAAATCATTTAAAGTCTTCAAACTTAGTTTTAAATTCAGTTAGATTTGGTTAGAATTTTTTTTTTCATTGCAGTAGAAAAATCAAATATACCAGATTTTGTATGCATGGTCATCCAAGATGGCTATAGAAAAGAACTTTAAATCAATGATATGAAGGAAGATGGACATTGCGGCTTAGAACATTGTGTTCAGTAAATGAAATGTTAATTGACTTGTACAACATGTAAAATATGTCAGCTGGTACATACTCCCTCAATTACAGTACATTTGCACAGGGAAACTGCTTGTAACTTTAAAATATTGGCCTGTTGATTTAATATTATAATAATATGACATTCAATAGCTTTATAATTATATATCTGTATTGTCTGAGAGTCACTTTTAGACATTATAGACATTATGAGAATCATTTCAAATAGATATTAAGAGACCACTTTTTGCTGGCAAAAATTTAAGTGGTTTATTTCATAAGGGAATTTTCAAAAAAAATATTTTGGTATGAAGAAAGGTATTAAAAAGTGATTTCACCCTTACACCTTATTTTTGTATTATTAAGGTTCATTTGTTACATGACATTTCTTTTGGCAATTTTATTTTATTGGGTGGGGGGGGGGTGGTCTGTAGATCAAGTTTAACAACATAATGGTTCATGTTCAAATATGAATATCGTGTGTTAAAATTGAGATGACAAACACATGATTTATAGTCTATATGATATGACACATGGACATGCGTGTAAAAACATACAAACAATTTCGTGTCATGTAATCAAAGGTTTGATTAAAAAGAATTCTATTTAACAGGAAGAAGAGGGTTTAGAACAGGATGATGTGTACGAACCACTAGATGAAATTCAAGAGTAAGTCAATCGTTCCTGTGGCCAAGCTAATTATAGCTTTCTCAATTGTGTTTATAAAGAGAGGGATTTCCTCCTCTAGAACCTTTAAAACCTATCAAATGAATTTTCAGGAAATGAGACTTACACATGTACATGCATATGTACAATCCCAACAGTTAGTGTTTATTTGTAGATGGTACGATATGTTCTCTGTAACGGCATGTAGGTTGACAAAATATATATACAGTGTAGCTAGGTCATGATTTGGCCTCATTTCAATAGAATTTATAGTCCAGAGATGTCTTTCATATTTATAAATTTTGATACATGTTGATTATAAATCAAGTGACATACAATGTACTAATATCTTGCTTAAAAGTAAACAAATATTCTATTTTGATATAGGCAAAGTTTGATGTGAAGCACTGTATTGCTTTATTTACTGGAAAAACTGTGGAATTATTCCATGCATACATTATAAGATATCCTTTAAATGAAAGTTGAATGTTGAGTGATGTCACAATGAATTTCTTTCTTAGTTATACATCCATAGACATTGTTTTAATGTTTCATATACCAGCTAGTATAACCCATATCATATACCTACATGTATTAAAAACTACAGAAAAAAGATGATTTTTCTAAAGAATATTTTACACACATTTACAAAGGTATACATGTACAATAAACTGAAAGCAGGAGGTGCAAAACCCATATTTAAGCTTTTAACTGAATTGTGATAAAAGAACAAAACAAATATGAGGCATTATATTATCCCACTCATTCTAAGCAGTTGATTCTCAGCTCCTTTATTAATAGCTAGTATCAAAAATGAGACTGTGTCTGCACCACGTGGTGTCACGGGATCTTTAACAATCAACAGAAAACTCATTTTATATGGTGTTTTCATGCCTAAATTTAAGTACAACTACAGTATGATAGCAAAGAGCTCTCTTAGATTTGTCTAGTCACTTCTTCTGTAAATGTATGTATTATATGAAGTACACTGCAGGATTTTTTGATGTGTGTGATGGTTTATTGTGATAATTAAGTGGTTTATCTTAGGGAGTTGAATAAAAAGGAGGAAGAAGAAAGAAAAAAACAACAAGATGAAAAGAAGGCTGAGAAAGAAAGGAAAGAGAGGGAAGAAAGGGAAAAGAAAGAGGAGCAGGTACAATGCTCTTCATAGACAAATGAACTAGTTGTTACCCTGGTAATAAACAAGTACATGTAATACTCTAGTTATCTCCCCTAAAATTATTCTTAAAAATTGTATATAGTGATGCATATTAAAAAAGCAATGACCTTGCAGGTACATATATGAAAAATCCTAATATCAATAAGACAATTCATTCAACTGTTTTTTGATGCCAAACCACACCCAAAAGTATTAATTATCAATTGCATTAAAATGTGATGTTACAAATGTAAGTGGTCTTTTTAAATGAGATATTCTCTTAGTTATAATTATCAAGAATCAACTTTTATTCACCTCTAAGAAACAATCTTTATCTCTAGACAAAAAGATTTGGCCATAGTAGAGGAGAAATAATAATCTCTTGTCATTAAATTATTGGAGTCACTTCCACACTTTCTAGATCAAAGTTTATAAGGGTTTTTTAGGAGGGGTGTTGAGAATTTAGAAATCTTTACCTGTAGTTTCATGATGAAGAGGGTGCATTCTCGATTTATCTGATTCAGGAATTATTATTAAAGTTAGATATACTGTATATCCAGTAATTTCTTGATGATATAATTTTCGCTTTTTCCGTGATCATTTTTACATATCACAAGATATCCTATACACAGAAATTATATCCAGTATTGTTTGCTTAAAAAACATTTTAAATGACAAAAAAGACTGGTGCAAATAAAAAATGTTTCACATTTTCCAATTTTTGCAAATTTTGTGACACACACACAAAAAAAATGGATATTATATATATACAGTATTCAGATGTTTATCAATCTTAGCTTTTTTATTTTTATAGAAAAGGTTGAAAGCTGAAAAGAAACGACAAGAAGAGGAAAAGAAACGACAAGAGAAGGAGATGAAAGCTTTAAAGAAAAAGTTCAATGTAGGACTGATAATACCAAGATAACCCCTCATCAGCTTTTTTTGTTGTATCTATTAACTGATGTCATGTCCCCCTCCCCCTGATTATATTATGCATTGTATTAATTGTCTGTATAAACACTATAACATCCATGGATGTCCTTTTTTCAGATTCAACCCTCCGACCTTGACTCACCTCAAGGTGAAGGTGATATCAAGGAAGACGACAAGGGAGGTAAAAACAGTCTAGAAGTCAAAAAGGGCACAAGAGTTCAGTTAATCCGTTTAACTGATAATCCAAAGGGGAAATGGCTGGTGAAATTAGCAGTTACTGGATTGGGTAAGCTCCTGGATATACATGTACATTGTTTATATTACATGTAACACTCTTTTTACATAGATGCAATGTGTTTGAATATACATGCCTGCATTAAAATACTAGCTCTTTTCAACTTGATACTTTCTCAAGCTTCGGAGGTACCAATGTAAGTAATTGAATATTGTACATATATTAACCCGAAGTGTTTTCCGTTTTCTGTATTTGGTATATTGTCAAAAATGTCAAATTGTTTTGGTTTGATTTCGAATTTTCAAATTTTCTTTTCTTAAAATCCATTTCAGTTCAATTTTTTTCAGTTCAACAGTAATTTTTTTTTATTCGAATAGAAAACTGATCAAAGTTCTAATCAGCATTTACATTGTAAACACAAAACCCTCTTGATTAATGCTGATTTAATTAGCATGTTTTCTTTGAGTTATTTTTAGTCACCATGCAAATATACAGCATATGCCCTGAAGATAATAATTAATCTTATAATATACTGTGAACCACCTTTTCTTCAAAATGAATTTATTTTTGGATTCACTGTAGAGTGGATAATGGCAACTAATTTTCCTTTAAAAAAGAAAAAATAAGAACAGTATCTTATTTTACATTGATGCCAATTAAACAACATATGGCTCATGTATAACTCAAGAACCTAAAAACAATTAAAACCCTTGAAAAAATATATCTGTAATATGAACTATATGGCGAATAGTAAATCCATAGTATATACTAGTATGATAAAAAAAAAACATGTCCAGTTGATTGCAACATCGATCATCATAGATAATTGGGGAAAAAAATATCGGAGACATTAAAAGCGGGATTGTATGGAACGCCAAATTAACATATAATCAAATATTTGTACCTATCTTCAAATAATTGTACCCATCTTCAATTCAATTGTACCTATCTTCAATTCAATTGTACCTATCTTCAAATTGAATTAGAGATAGGTACAATTCAATTATACCTATCTTTAATTCATTTGAAGATAGGTACAATTGATTTGAAGATAGGTACAAATGCAATGAATTGAAGATAGGTACAATTGAATTAAAGATAGGTACAATTGAATTGAACCTATCTTCAATTACTAAAATATTGGCAATAATGAATACTCCCTGTATAGTACTGCATCAGATGAAGGCGCATCCATTTTGCTGTTGTTGTTTTGTATTCATACGCGACGCTTCATTTACATTATTTACATTTTTGATCAATGACACTTCAAAGTTTTTGATTTGAAAATGTTTTATTAAATGATAAGAAATGAAGATAATAATTTTTCTGTTGATCGACGTATCAAAGAAAAAATTGACCGAAAAACTTTTTCATCAATGCGATACGTCGATCAATAGAAAAATTATTATCTTCATTTCTTAAATGAATTGTTTTATGTAGAACGTTTAGACCAAAATACAGTCAGAATGCATGATTTTAATATTTCTTATCTTTATTTTCAAAAATTTCTATAGGCACTTGATACCCCATCTAATAGAGGGGTTGTTGGTGCTTCCCTCGTTTCCCTCCATGTTGAAATGTCTTCAAGGGAGCGTTCATTATTTTCAACAATACACAAAACGAATTGAACCTAGGTATAATTGAATTGTACCTATCTTCAAATCCTTTGTAGATATGTCTGAATTGAACCTATCTTCAAATCAATTGTACCTATCTTTAAATGAATTTTACCTATCTTCAAATGAATTAGAGATAGGTATAATTCAATTGAACCTATCTTTAATTGAATTGAACCTATCTTTAATTGAATTGTAGATAGGTATAATTCATTTGTACCTAGGTATAATTCATTTGTACCTAGGTATAATTATTTAGAGATAGGTATAATTATTTACACCTATCTTCAATTCAATTGTACCTATCTGTAATTCAATTGTACCTATCTTCAAATGATTTGAAGATAGGTACAATTAATTGAAGATAGGTACAATTAATTGAAGATAGGTACAATTATTTGAAGATAGGTACAAATATTTGAATAAATGTTAATTTGGCGTTCCATAGGATTGCAGCAAGAAAAGTTTGCAGCTCCCGCACATGAATAAAATTTGGTTTATGGTACAGACGTCCTTTTGATATATTTTTTCAAAAACCCAGTTACATGCACATACAAATGTTATTATTTTTTGTTCCAGTATTTTAGCATAATACTGTGTAAAATATTTTCAAATATATACTTAACAAAATTTTATTGTCTATATAGAACTTCTGTAAATGTGATTCTGGTATCTTTGTGGTGGTTTGAGTAGATTGGGGTTGTAATTTGAGATATTCGATTCTTAATTAACGTTTTGGAATATATAATCCTTTTGTTCTGTTATAATTATTTTTTTTAAAGACAGCAATATAATTGCAGGTGCATTAATCCTTGATTTAGGTATCCAGAGAACAGAGTTTTAATAGCAGCATTTTTCTTGCATTAAACACAACAATATATACATAAAATTTATACCAGTACATTACATGTAACAGATAATTTTTACATGTATCCCTATGGCCATGGTGAATTGTTTCATAAATATAACTTATATATTCTGTTTCTTTAATTCTTACACAGTTGGATATGTAGAGTCCAGCAATGTAGAAGTGGACAATAATCTCATTAAATCGGTAAGTTGCTTCATGCATGACTCTAGAAAAATTCCGAACAGATAGCAAAAAAAAAAATCATAAAACTCAAAGACAATGAAGTAATTTTCAATTCGATCAGAACTTTGTTCTTCTTTTTGAATAATTTTACCATCCAAATTTATGAAATGTAAATTTCAGCTCATATATATTGCTTTGATCAGAAAAGTAAATGTGTTGTTGGGGTAATGCATGCTTTAGATGTGTATGTATTAATGAATAAACTGATAAATTTAAGGTAAGGGAACCTAGATCATAGAAAAAGTAAATATTCAGGATTTAGTGCATGGGTGCAGAATTAATTTGCAAATCAAGTGACCGGGAAAATATTCATTAAGTGTTCATGTAGGAAACAAATTTACATTTGTTGTAATATAACATTTTGGTATGTTAGATATGGCATGCCAAATTCACAAAAATAAACTAAACATAGTTTCACTGTTTATCGATTGTACTAAACTTAATTTTAAGTTTATACATGTGTGAAACTATAGTTGATGACGTTAATGTATATTTCTTGTCTGTAATTAAAGCATATAGGTAAAAATACGCTATCATTTATGTTTCAGGAGTGTTTTAGTTTATTATTATAAATATATAGTTTCAAGATTTCTGAACCTATGATGAACAACTCTCAATTATAGTTCACAAATGCATACTTGCCAACCTCCAACAAGTGAAAATCTGGTCATGACCAGATTTGGAAAGTAAAAAATCTGGTCATAGCGTGTAACGACATTCACGACATATTTATCATGCATTTCATAGGTTTATACAATAGAACAATGTGTTAAAACTTATGTGTAATACTTTAATGGAAAGAAGCATTTTAACTAACAGTTGCTGATTTTGAACTTTGTAAAGTGATCTGACAAAGAAAATGGTAGGTTGTGTTCAGCTAAAAAAATGCAAAAAGAGTTTCTGCTTCATTAACCTTGCTTTTGAACTCTGTAAATGATGGCATGAAAGTTGTAAGTGACTTAGAAGACTTTTGTGTATTAAAAGGCATTTTATACATGACTTAGCGTATTTGAATGTTTAGTCAGATCAATTTGGGCACAAAATCCAATATTCAAATGGGTGTTACATAGAACACAAAAAGCCTCGTTTTGTACTCGATTACTTAGTTTTACCTATGGAAATTCATTTTCCCAGATATGTTGAAAGGTACAAAAATATCGGGGGTTTTTTTTTTTGTTGGTTTTGATTCCGCTGGCCCCGATGTAGACCTTTTCTTATTGGAAGCCATCACACTTAATGATTTAAACCTTTCGTTAGTCAAAACAACTCACAATAATAATTAACACTAAATGTGTCTGTTATAGCCATCGGCATTGTTTACGTAAATCCAAGCTCAGCTTGGGTTCATAACTGGAAGTCAAACGCGCAACGTAATTTACGAACCAAATCCGGAAATCGGGGGATTTTCGGGTTGTTCGACAAAAATCGGGTGAAAAGCGTGACCCGCCGGGTCATAAAAAATAATCGGGTGAAGGGTCAAAAAATCGGGTGTGACCCGACGAAATCGGGTTAGTTGGCAAGTATGCAAATGTAAATTATAGTTTACAGATGTGAATCTCTTTTCATCACCAAAATCTATTGTTGAAGTTTATTTACAGACAGAAAAACTTAGATAATTCGTAAACTATAGTTTACAACTGTTATATATGGTTTTGCAGTTGAAAACTATAGTTACCAAATCATAATAACTATATTTTGTGGTTCATAAACTATAGGTAACAGTTGATAAACCTAGTTTATCAACTATGAAACTATGTTTAGCTCATTTTTGTGAATTTGGCGATGCCTTAGTTAGATGTATGTTCCTGATTTGATATTTAATTTCAGGAAAGTCTTGGGCCCCAAATAAAATTTGTAAAAAATAAATTATATGTTAGAGTGAGTATATGTATTATATAAGAAATAAGTTAATTTAAATTCAACCATAGTATTCATATAGATAAATTTACAGGTGTATGAAAAAGTATTGCTTTGATGTAGAAAATCATTTACAGTCATGTCGATTAATTACACTATAGAAGTACCATAAATTACCAGTATAATAGACTTAGGTTTATAGATGTTTATCACTTTCCTTAATTGCTCATATATCTTTGTATATTGACCATTTTAACTTACAGCTAAAGTAATAGCTGGTACTTACAAATGTAATTAACACAGCTATATTATAGATTTATATTTACTGGTACATTTTTAATGTTTTTACTTTTCAATACACATATCACATGACATTAGAGCACCTGAATTAAACACACATTAGGTTCCAATCAGTACATGTTCATGTAATGGCCTGATCGTTCTGTACCAAGAGAATAAGAAAATTAAATCACGCTCAGTTGTTTATATAATTGTGATGGTCAGACCAGTTGGAATACCGGCGCCAGATAGCTCAGTTGTTAGAGCACCTGACTAGATATACAGGGGGGCCTGGGTTCGAATCCTGGTCTGATCGGTCATTGTTGCCCCCACCCTGTTACAGTATTAAACCTAAATAATTCTGTATATAAGACGTGCATCTCTTTTATTCGACAATTGTTATAATTGGCTGAGACAATCAGTTTCTTAAATTTATATACATTATGTTTTGATTTAACCTACATGATTTGTTGATGAATAGATTTATGACTAGTATTTACCTCCATAATGGAGAATTTGTCATGAATTTTTTCCTCTCTAAATAAGATTTTTTTTTTCTGAGTTAATACGTGTCTCCCTCTTTTACCTGCATGTTATCCTTGACTTGTAGAAGGTAAGAGATTATCACTGCTTAGAGGTGTCGTGTTTTCTTTATGACTTCCATCTTGCATGGGAATACGTGTATATTGTCATAGCTTTCTGCTTATGTAGTGCTGGGTGGTAGTTGCCCGGACATCCTTAGATCCTGTGTGCATGTTGGGGCTATATGATTTAGAATATGTATCTTGTATGATATATAATCAGACTTTTAATCACTGACATTAAAATCAGGCTCTGATTACACGTACCATGAACTGAGAAGAGACTAAAGTCAAAATTTCGATAACTTCCTGTTTCAAATACCTTCCATATTTAATTTGGTTTGTATTAATTTAAAACAATGAGTTAATTGACCTTTTATTACTGTGGTTTCATCAATATTCGTTGAATACCAATTTTCGTGGATTTCGTTGTTAAGTTGATCCATGAAATTAAATGTTCATTGAAGGGCAATTTCTATTAAGATTTTGTATTGATAGGGTCATTGGCCTCGAATTTACGTATCCTTGAAACTGTGATATTCACTTTATCCACGAAAATTGATACCCTTGAATATAAATGAAACCACAGTATTTACTTTTCATATTGAGAATAAATTTAATTTTTAGTTTTGTCTTTTGTCTATTCTCAGTTCATGGTCGTATAACCATTTATTTCAAAGGCGGTGGCACTGATTACAGGGAATTTTTTTGCCCTCTTTTTTTTCTCTCTTTATTCTCCCATAAATTATTGTCAGTGATTTCAAAACAGCTAGGATTTATTTCAATTGTAAGTTACATCTCTTTAACACAACTGTGAATTTGGATTATTGGATTCAAGTTGGGAGTATTGGGGGGGGGGGGGGGGTCATTTACAAGTGTGATAAAAGAAAGAGTGGCAAAAAGTAACTCTGCATGTAACACAGCAGTATTTTCAATTGAAACATTGCCGTATCATAATGTTGGATTTACCAGAGTAAAATGATACTGTAAATTTGATGTCTTATGCGAGTAATTCCGCAATTCTGCTGTTTTGTATCTTAATTAGAATATAACCCACTTTTTCATCCAATTGGCAGTGGCTAAATATTCTATCAAGTGATGTCTTTAATCGTTAATCTCTATGTTCACAGCGACCTCACCTTTCGATTGATAGCTTATAGAGAGCCATAGACAAAAGATAGTTAATATTTGATTGGCGCAGAACTTTTGATCAGCCAATGGAAAAGTGGGTTATGTTCTAAGTAAGTTATATCCTATTAAGTAAAATTTATGCGATTATGAAGGGGCTTGGTCGCTTCGCTCCCTCCGCCCCCTTCTTAATCACGTAAATTTTACTTAATGTGATCTAAATATTACGTATTAGGATTTATTTCAATCAGACTGCAGTGTCTTCCATCTAAATAGATGTAGTAACTATTATTAATGACAATTATCTTAACTTTCATACTCCTTGCTAATATCTTTTCTTCATGTTATGTAGCTGTTATTCAGTGAATTGTATAGCGAATTGTCATATAAATATTTATACTACATACTTAAATTTATACTGCTCCGCCGTCAAAAAAATCTATTTGCAGTCAAACTCATTTCTTTAATAAACAAATTTTTAGGAAATCAAATTTGCTGTAGTGAAATCAATTATTTATGAAGCTATTTAATGGTACATATATTTTGATTATATATTAAAAAGAAATTAGCTACAAGAAAACATATGAAATAGCAGTTTCCTAATATTTTGACAAAAACATGCAATTTAAGGTAATGTCTATAGAAAGTAAATAAATAAGAGTAATTGACAAACCTTGGGTAGTAAAATTTAGAATTTTCGCTACAAGCATGTATTCATATTTGATTTAATTACAGTGTTACTGTATACCCATAACACTTAAATTATGATGAGCATTGAGTGTATATATTTATTTAGTTTTATTTAATACACTGTGCATCTAAGTGCTTGTTGTACTTCATTGTATCAATTCACATTTATTTCATCCTTTAGTTACATCAATTTTTCGGTCTCTTAATTTCGTCTTTATAGAGATATTTCAAAAAAGGGTTAAAGTCCCAGAGTGTATTGTGACCTTAACTAAATAATAGAAATTTTTTTAAAAAGTAGACGTAATCATATGAAGGTCTTTTTATTTTTGGTTTCACTGATTTTGAATGTCTTCTGATATTAAGGTGGAATAACACACCTGGAAAAAGTCCCTCAAATTAACAGGAAATTTTTTGATAATGAAAGATATAATGATAATAAACTGTACAAATGTCAAATAAGCGAACAATTTGCAGTTTGGGGGAAAAAATGAATACATGTATCTAAAATAATTATTCCAGTGAGTATAACAACAAAAGCCCCTGCATGATTCGAACTCTGGATGTACGGATCACAAGTCCGACACTTTATCCACTAGGCTATGGAGAAAGTTACATGTTTCAGTCCATAAAATCCTTTTATTAAAACGAAATGTCTCTTCGATCAGTGGTGAGCCATTTTGTGATGATGTGTTATTCAACCTTAAATTGATTTTCAAAAATACAATACATGGCCACAGTAGTCTATATTTGGTAGAATATTTAGCTTTTTGTGGGTTTGATCATTGTCCCAACACATTAAGTCTTAAAGAGTCTTTTCCATTTGATTTGCCAAATGGAAACATTTAGGTTAGAAATTAAACACTTAGGACCTGTGTCTCCATACTGATAAGTCTGATTAGAAGAAATGTCAATGTTCAATGGTTTGAGCCCCAGCATTATATAGGTGTAAATTTGAAGTCCTGACACCAGCAGCTTTTTAAATACTGTATACACGGTTATTTTTGCCCCGTGTAATTTTCGCCCTTCTACACTTGCAAACAGTTTCGCCAAGCCTTGAATTCACCCAGACATGCTTTTGTTTAAAGAAAAATAATTGAAGCATCGGAATTCGCCCAGTCTTAAATTCGCCCGTTAACACGAGGGCGAAAGGGGCGAAAATAAACGGGGGCGAATATTTCCCTGTATACAGTATGAACCATTAAACCACAGAAATATATCAAATACCTACGGTAATCATATCTCAATAGATATTGCTAGTAATAAACGGAATAATACACTTACACTTCAATTGTTCTTGTGTAGACATTGCATTAAAAGACATCAGTAAATATTAAACATGTCTTGGGCATTTAAGTTTTTGTTATTCATAATTCATATTGTACAAATATAGTTTTGTTTATAGTTCATTACACTCATAATAATTGTATACCAAGAGTATTGTACTAGTATTTATGAAGCTTGTGTTTTTGAATGAAATGATCGAGTCTTAATTATTTCTTTATGTGATGATTTTTTTGTCAACTACACTGATCAATCTTTTTGATTTAATTTATTTGCACAAACTGGGACAATTATAAAAATGAGAGAGACATCAATTCTATTTATGTCTCAAGTTTGAAAACTTTTCACTTTTTTTGCGAAGTATTTTTGTTGACAAAATAAACCTTATAAATATATGTATTAACTCATTTTGTTGTGCACATGTTCTTTTCAGGTAATGGCGGGTGATTACATGAATAGTCTACCTCCCCCACCTCCAGAGTAAGTACTATACATGTATTATTCTCGGTGACTGTAGATTTGTATTCCAATTAAATTAAACGCAAGGAATTAATGTACACATAAAATCACGGAAAGCACCTTTCATGCAAAATCTCTTTTTTATTTTTTTTAAAGAACTACCAAATAAAAAAAATTATAACAAAAGTTCAGTGCTCTCATTTTTGTATTTTTGCGGAATCTTTCAATTAAGTATAGTAGGCTAGCGTTTAATCATGAATCTACAGTATACAACTGAATTTACAGAATTATCCAAGCGATCATTGCAGAAAAAATTTACATAACACGCTAACACGGGTTATGTATTTTCTCTGCAATGTTGCAACCTTCATATCCTGAATGAATCGTCAAAGAAAGCATTTTATTGTTTATAATAAGTATACAGTAATACAGATACAGTATATATCCCCTTTTCCTGAATTTTCAATATTTATAATTCAAAAAGACGTTGATCCTCCGAAATTTTTATTTATTATAATGAATTATGATTATGAAAAATAATTTTTTAAAGACAAATTTGCTGATTTTCATTACAGGTTTCTAGTGGATGACCAGGAAGAGTATGCTGATGCTGAGATTGGTGCCGAGGAAGAAGATGGTACGTGTCACTAAGCAGTCTATATATAATGCTTGTACGAATTAAGGCATTTGATAAAAAAGTCTCATGATTGTTACTGACCTTATAGCTTCTTTTATTTCATGATTAGAAGAATTTTGTTTTTCTTAATTAATATAGTCAAACTTCGTTATCTCAAACTAGATTGGACTGTTTGAAAACTTTCAGATATCCGAGTTATTAAGATATCGAGGAAAA
Source organism: Magallana angulata (assembly GCF_025612915.1). Classification (NCBI taxonomy): domain Eukaryota; kingdom Metazoa; phylum Mollusca; class Bivalvia; order Ostreida; family Ostreidae; genus Magallana; species Magallana angulata. The sequence continues at coordinate 24,182,813 of NC_069120.1, read as the reverse complement.
AATACCTAAAAAATTAGTAGTTGGGACTTAACAAATCACTTTGTCATATCCATTGTATTCGAGATATCGGTGTTTGAGATATTGAAGTTCAACTGTATTTTAATTCTTTTAATTTTCATCAGATCAATAGAGGAGTAATAATCTGTCAAATGCATGTTTATGAGATAATCAATTTTTGTTTACCTGGTACTAGAGTTAGATTGATTAACACTTGAAAGATACAGGTAGTTACAAGCGATGTCCAGATATGGCCATTTGCAAAAGTTCAATCAACAGCTTGTTTGGAATTACCACCAAGCTGTAATTGTGACAGCGCGACAGGAAAATGGTAACAATTGACTGCATCTTGTTTGACAGTGCAGTGGTGTCTTTTCTTAGGATGTAGATCAAAGCAATGAAGCATAATAGCTTGTTGTGTGACAGTGCAATCATGTCTGTGAGTGGCGTGTTCCTGTGTAAAGTTGTGCTGTTCTGATGGCATATTGTATAAAGATATGTTAGCTAGCGTAAAGACATTAAGTTGTGTTATGAGACTTTTTCAAAACTTGCTTAGGGCTTTAATTGCAATGGCCCCATTCAGACACCTGTGGTTACATTATAAATGAACAATTTGGTTTATGTTGGAGAGGAAAAAAAAGGGGGGGGGGGGCCTGAGCAGTCAATTCTGTAATTGTTTACGTACCATATTTAAATCACAATCAAGCAATTTATTGTATGCTTAATGTTTCTTTGTGTATCAATTCTTAATATTTTTGTATTTGTTTGCTTATTAATAGTTTATTGAAAAGGCTACCACTTTTTACATATTTGATGATTTACTGAGAGTAAATGAAGCTGCTCATTTAAGAGGTCCATTAATTATATGACCTTTGATTTTTATATGATAGTCTTTTTAGATCAATATGAAACTCTTTCATCACCACAGGTCAGGGTTACTTCCCTTTTGCTGTGCAAAATGGCACAGTTTGGTGAAATATATGATGTATCAGCAATCAATTTAAGTTGCATATCTATCCATTGAATGAATTTTCTGCAAAAGGGCAGTTCCACAATTGTGTAACCTGGGTTATAGTTTTAAATTATCAAGAGCAGTGTTGAGGTGAAGAAAGTGTTGCTAATTAGCTAATAATTAATATGCAAAGGTATGTCTGTGTAAAAAAAAAATTAGGTGATCGAATGAAAAAAATGTGTTTCTAAATGACTCATATTCAATAGAAAATGTGGAAAAACGTTGCATTTAAACATATAGGAGTTAATTTCTTTTATTTCAGACAAATTTAATAAATCCAGGTTGAGGACATTTTCCTGGAGAAAGTAAATTTATTTGTTGTGAACCTCCTCTTTAATTAATATGTCCTTTTAATTAATATAAGGTATCTGGATTAGTATCATTCACACAATTTTAATTTGAATGCTGATTGCTAGAAAACTCATTTACTACAGATCTTTAAATTAATAAAGTGATTTGTGAACTTTGTTCTCCAGTATTTTAATTCTTTACAAAAGAATAACAACTTGATATTTCCATTTTTCCCTTTTTACCATGCAGACCTTTTTAATTTCTGTTCGTTAATCATTATGGTATTAAGATACCATCATTTCTCCTATTTATAGGTAGCAGTTCCTTCAGGTATTTTTCAACAAAAATGTGAACTGTAAACTGAGTATGTGTATATGTACATATAGCTATAAAACATATTTCTCCCTAAAATGAATTATTCCCCCTTATTGTGATTTGCACCATACCATATGTTTACATCATGTACGTAGCACTGCTATAGTCTATGGTCAAAATAAGTTCTGATATTTCGGAATAAGACACAAATATTATGGTCAATTAACCAAGCCAGATCAATTTTTTTCAAGGTATTTTTCAAGCTGCAGCTCAGCATATTGTTTTGTACATTTTCTTAAGGAGAAACCTTTTAAATTTAATTAACAATAATTAGAAATGCTTTATTCTTTTATTTCAATTAACGGTATATAAGGGACAGTTGATATTGAATGCGGACATCCTACTCAATTAAAATATCAATCATATGCTAAACATGTTTGCAATGATTGCTTATACAAGAAACAATAGTTAAAAGAAAAGCAATTTGAATTATATAATATTTGATTCACATACATGTTTATAAAATTTCAAAACCTTCTTTGTTTGGCATTTTAATTTTCTAATGAACATTATAGGGAGAAAACATGCAGTGATATATAATAATTTTTTTTACGGATGGGGGGTTATGTACTTTGAAATATGTCAGGGAAACACACTTATACCAATGTTTGCATATACCTTCAATGTACTACCCCCTTGCTACTTATCAATCCCTTACTACCACCAACTGCATTCATGTTCCCATAATTTCATTTGCTCCCATGACGTTTTAAAGTTGAAATTTTAACGCAAACATAAATGAAAACAAATTTGTTTTTTATTGATCGGATGGCATAATAATATACATGTACATGTAATGACTGCTGCCATGTTACGTCCTTAATGTGCATCGCGTATACGATCATGAAATATGGCCAGCAGAGTCGTAGCAGTTTATAATGCCAGTAATACTGCGTCGTAATCCTGGAGCCAGTTCTGACAAATCTTAATTTGTTCTCCAAATTTTGGGATATGGCACAATTGTAGCATTACAATGTCCTTGATATGTAGATACATCTTTTTTTATTTATTATTTTTTTTTTCCATAAACCATAGAATCAAGAATAGAAAGTTTCATGAAGAATTCCGCAACCAAATCTGAAAAATTGCTTTATCCCCATACTCCTTACCTAATATACCGGTACCAGTAATTATATTGCCTTTACAATTTTATCAAATGTATCTAATGATAATACATGCATATACATGCAGTCAACCAATATTGTTACAAGCATTTCAATACTACATGCATTTACCAGGTCCATAATATAGCATAGTTTGATTCAGGTTTGTCACATATATTTTCCAAGAATGCATTTACTTGTCATTTTGTAAATTACAAAGAAGTTAAACAGTTTCTGGATTTAAAAAATCACAGCCTAATCAAAATGTACAACAGATATAAATTTAAACTTTTACTAGTCAGTATATTTTTGATATATTATTGAGAGTTGAAAAAGTACATTACAATTGTGATTAATTTGTTTTCTTTATCTATTTTTTTAAAAACAGGAGAGTTATATGAGGATGTGTAGAAGAAGCCGATGTGAAACATCTAACTGCTTCTACATAGAGATTGACTGTGATGTACATTCTGAGTGAGAGACAGAGACTTAAATGAGGCCTTAAATACAGGGACACTTAGCAGGAGTGATTGAATCTTCCTGTACTTTCCTGTTTTCACAGCATTCCTTTAAAGTTATAGTCACGCATGCACTTTTCTCTTTAGTTGTGGTTTATATATACACACACTAGCTATATATATTACTGTCACACTGTCTAAATTGTATTATAGTGCAACAACATCCAGTTTTATCTTTCTTTTTTTTTCTTTCCATTTTATCTCATATTTTAGTAGGTTGATTCAATGAAGCAGCTTAAAAATTGATTCTGTACTGCGTGGTTACTTAAAGCTACGGCAGATGTATGGAAACGGACTTCATGTAATTAATAAGTTTTATGAGTTATTTCCTTTGGGTTTCATTGAATATGTATATTTTATGCCAAAGGAATGTAGATGAATCATATAGGAGATTTGAGCTTTATTGTGCAAGTATAACTTGCTTCCTTTAGTGGCAATTTTTCCCTGTGTTGCAATATAGCTACCTAAAACACTGTCTAGTCATGCAATAGATGTAGCAAAATGAAATTGTGGTTACATTATAGAAAATGAAAACTACTGGTACACATTATCAATATACCATAGTACTTAATACCATACTACTTAATATAAACCAGCATTTTTGTTGACTTTATTTTGCAATGTACTGTTGACAGAGAATTAATAGACAGCAGGTACTGCCTATTAAGCCCTCACCATATGGCTATATATATATGTACAGGTACATATATATATACCCTTGAGGAAATGGTGACACTCCAGTGCATCGACTTAACTTTTCCAAACCAGTCTACCAGTATAACTATTACCTAATGGTCTTGAACAATAAAAGGGATGATGATGGATTAGTCTGTTTGCAACTTATACAATTGTTGTTTGTGAACTTTGCAAAGGTGGTTTATAGTACTATATAATAAGAGGACTTAATTGTGTGCTGGTATATATTGCACACAAATTCAATGACTTTGAATGACCTAACTAGTCCTGGTTCTTGAATCCTTTGTTATAGCAAGTTTGATGTGTTCATTCAGTAATTTAAACAGCACTCAATAGTCCACCGTGATGCACTGGTGCAGATATTATCACATTAATTATATAACATGTAACACATGTGAAAATCACACATCTTGTTAATATTTTTTCTGTTCTTTATGAAAATACATTTAATGTAGGAACATTTATATACCTTTTCCAGATTTTTTTTTATTATTCTTTAGTTTATTACTGGTACATGTACTAAATACATGTATGTCTTTTTTAGGCTCAATACACAATGTATGTCTAGTAAAATGTGCTCAGCACATGCATGCAGTCTCTTTGTCATGTGTTAGTGTAATATGTTTAGCTCAATTTGTTGGTAAACTCTTATGGATTTATTTTTATTTATACATGTATACATGTAGATACACTAAGTGCACACACACAAAAAAGTGAATTGCAGTATAAGTACTGGTATAAGTTTCATTTTTTTTTTCAGAAAACCATCAATATTGTAAAACATATAATGGCCCTGCATGGACTTCCTTTCTTATCACATGTACAATATTTATATAGTTTGTAACAAATCCTATTTATTTACTCAATTTTTGTTTTATGAATGACAATCTTTATGCTTAGTTCAACTTCTGTATTTCGGAGACAACAATTTGATACTACTGCCAATGTTCTTGCTTTATAAAGATATATATATATATATAATACATATAGACAATACATTATTTTTTTATTTTTAACTTGAGATAGTACTATGTTAACTATGATTTGTTACAGAAAACAAAATTCTGCTATATAAATAAAATACTTAATAGAAGAAATGTATTGTGTTACCTTTTTATTCATTACAAATACAAACATACAATAGAGATCAGACAAATCTTGCTGGGTTTTTAATTTTAGAAAGGATGGATGGTCTTGACTATATTGAGCTATTCTACATATATACAATATGTATTAAAACTCCTGGAAATGAAGGTGTATTCACATTTTATAGCTTAAAAATTTGGGTTTTTTTTTTCATTTGGGCATCAAAAATCATGCATCAAATTTGTAATGGTGGGTCTGATGGATAACTTAATATTCACCACTCAGCCTGTTTGCTTTATGGTAGAGGCACGTTCAGTAAAGCAGGTGTTCACAAGCACACTCCCAACATTTACACTGGAGGGATATGAAATTTGGGTGGGCACTCAAGTGCACCTGCTTTTCTGAGCAAGCATCGGGTGATAGAAATATTTCATCATTAAATGTGTACATAACATTTTACTCTATAATAGATGAGTTACATTTGACCCCGTTTTATTTTTGCCCTGAATACCTATTTTTTCCCAACTCCTGGATGTGAATTTCTCAGAGTCAATTGTAAGCATTTATATTTTTTCGTTTTATTCATAATTCATAAAGTAAATATTAGGAATATCTGTGTTAAGTTAATACAATTCAATCAAACTATGATTAATTGAAACCATGATGCAAAATAAATGCAAGTATCATTAAAAGTCCTTTTTCCATCATCAAAACAGAACAAATCACAATATTACACATGTACTGGTATCAGCATACAGATGTATCATACAATTTCATCAATATTTCACTACTGATAGTAGTACATTGTATTAAAATGTTTTTATTCTAAATGAACATTTTTTTCGAAAAAGCTTGACCATTTTCGTGAACATTACTTCCTATCAATCAGCACACATGTAATGAATACTAGCACTGCAATTGTCATTATGATGTCAACAAAACGGTACTCTCTATAAACCGACCATACAGATGTGGGTCATGACAATATGTTAAAATTTAGCCAAATTTAAATGGCTGGCTAAAAGACAAATGAGAAAATCAAGATCTTGAGTCACGCAGAGAACAACATTCATATTCCAGCTGGTGTTTCAGTGGTCATGCAGTATGCGGTTGAAGGCATTGTAAGCACTGTCCAAATCAAACAGAATCTGTCGCACTTGGTTATCATCCAGTTCCTCCGAGGCAGACATTTCATCAAATATGTCCAACCTGTAAGGATGATTTACTGTTTTAGACTGATTGAAAGATGGGCGGCATGGGAAATTGCTTCGTAATGAAACTGTGGTTTTCTTGGGTGGGTGACTATTTCTATGTAACCCTCGCTGGTGTGCAATATTTATGTGAATTATGAATGATAAAAACTGCATGTAATGAAGAAATATAAAATTCTATATGGTTCACATAATTATTCAATGGGGCAAAGAGAAACTTACCATTTTTTAACTTTCTGAGTGCCTTCAAAGTCTCTGGGTAATATACTTAATCTGTTCATGGTTTCCATTAATTCTTTCAGATCAGGTTGAAGCTAAATAGAATAGAACACTAGAAAACTGACCAGTCAGGAAGGGCCCCGCTATGACAATTTATATAGAGAAGTGAAAAAATCTCAGTAATTAATCTCAGGGGATTAATTATCCTGCTCTCATCCATTTATTTAATCAGGGCTTACAGAAGGAACATTTTCAGGTACTATAAACATAGCAACCAAAAACAACAACAACACCAAAACATCCATTAAAAAAGAAAAAAAAAAGAATCAAAAAACTGATATTCAATTATTTTTTTTTTTTTTTAATTTATTATAATTCATATATTTTTGTTTATTTTACAGTATATAAGTATTTGGACTAGAATGAAATATATTCTTTATCAAATACCATCCTTTAAACTGAGGGTTAAAAATATTAGGGTGCAGCTCATGGAATGAGAGTTTAATTCGCTTCAAAACAAACATCAATGCAGACAAAGGTGTTCATTAATCTCGATATGACAGATAGAGATAAGCCTCTAAATTTTCTGCAGCAGGCAAGATAATTAATCCCAGGGGATTAATTGTTCTGCTCTCTAATCCCTTTCTTCTAAATTTACAATAAGATTTTTTTTTTCAGAAATGACAGAATGGGGTTATTATCTGATTACCTGTTAAAATTAACAGCATTAAGGCAGAAAAAAATAAAATAAATAATTAAAAAATAAAATATTGAAAAAGGATATCTTAATATATATCTTGATTTTAGAATTCAATAAAATTATCATAAATCATTGTGTACAGTATTTTAACCAAAATAAAATATGAATATTATATTTTAAATCCATATTTCAAAGAATGTACACAATACTACACATCATTCAAAATTGACCTTAACTTCAAAACAAAGTTCATTTGCAGACACAGGCAGTGAAGTAATTAATCTCAATGTGACAGATAAAGATAAAGCTTAGGATTTTCTTCCTGTGGGAGGTTAATTAATCCCAAAGGACAAATATTGCACAGCCTTCCATGTATACAATGGTAACATTCTCAGCAGTTATCTCTCTTTGCCCATACATTCTCAGTAGTTATCTCTCTTTGCCCATTCATTCTTATGCATAGTACCACCCCAGCTCCAAACCAGAAGACATAGAGAACCAAACTTAGCATCAAAATATGTATTTCTGCCTACTGAACTACCATACCAAATTTGAACTTGATTGGGCAACCATAAAAAAAGTTATTAGAAAAAAACAGGAAATTTGTGGACGGAAGAGTGACAGACGGACGGACAGAAGGACGGACGGACAGAGTGATTACTATAGGGCACCCGCAAATCCTTGCGGGGCCCTAATTAGGTTAGATTAGAATGTTCAATCTAGTAGACTTCAAGAGCACATATACATTAAAGAATACTCTTAGTACAATTTTTATGTACCTATTTAAATCCCTATAAAGTCAAATAACATGTTTAGCATAGCTAACATGTCATACAATGATTTCCCATCCAACCCAAGCTATCGGACAAAAAAAATAACATTAAGTTTCCATAATAACTTGCAACAATGATAATTCTTATCTTTGATAATTATTTTTTTATCAGATTAAATCATATTTAAAATACTTTCTTAGAAACTCATTCCAGATTCAAAGGAGTGTGATAGCTAGGTGTTTCTTGATATGATAGCTATTTTCAATGCTTTCAGTACTTTGATTTACTGGAGTCAAACAAGTAGTCATGAATAATCAAACCGTACCTTGTCCATAGCTCTGATTTCTAATCTTAGAGTGTCCATTACTGTGATAAACAGCTAAAAACGAAAAAAAAATTAAAGCATATTAATTTAAGCAACTTACTCTAATGCACATCACATACTAGCATGTGAATGATAATGCCATGGGCTTCACATTCATATTGTTGGCAGTGGCTGATTTAAGATAATCCATCATTTGAATTTGATGTTTGATGAATTAATAACTTACCGACACAATATCTGCGATAGCTTTACTTGTGTTGCCTTGGCTAATCCCATCTTTGATTGTGATTGGTCGATCCTCTTTTATTCTTTCCAGAGCAGCAGAGCAGTCCAACTAAGGAAATAAAATTTGTAAAAATAATTCTGATTTTTTGCCAGTACTTACTTCCTTTATCTAAGACACAATCCCCACCAGAAATATTTTATACCATTTAAAGGATACATGTACATCTGCATCAAAAAATGTTTAAACTCATACATTGTATATGCATGTAATAATATTCGGTAAGTTTGTCATTTTGAAAAAAAAAATATTATCTAGTCTTTCATTACAATGTGATAACCACATACTGATAGTAAGAACAAAACTTGAAATAAAATGTAAATTTTAAAATAAACCAGTATTTTTTTCCATAAAAACTTTATTTTACAAAACATACCCTGTATTTTTTCATGAATTGTTCTACTGTTGAAAAATCTCCCTGAACAAGTTTGAATGCTGCTTTATATTGCACCAAGAGCTTTGAGCATGCACCAGTGTACCTAAAAGTAAGAATCATGTGAAACTCAATTCATATGTCAAAGATGTATCAAATAAAATGCTTTCTTTTAAATCTTTAACCAAATGAAATAAATTAGCTTTGATTGCAGTTGTTGTCTAAACATTTTGCAAACTCACTCTTTGGGCTGAACAGCATCTTTTATGTAGGCTTTCTCTAAACTCTGTAGTGTGTTTATCACAGCGTATAATTCAGCCATGTTGTCATATCTTATAAACAAAAAAACTCAATCAATAACTATGACATACAGCAAAAGGAAGACTTATTTTTATTCAATATTTCTGAATGAGTCATGTTCACTAAATTGCATGAACCAACCGCTACTCAGCTAGTGAACTTAATTTAACTCTAGCTGTATATCTATAGCTCCATGGTCTGAAAAAGTTGGAGGACCAGAGAGCTACAGTGCCATCCATTTCACCCCTGCGAATGTTATTGGCATTTAAATTTTAGACCACGTGGTTTTATTTGACCCGCTCAGTTTCGCAGTAAAAATCGTGCCTCGTGTTTATAGTCTATTTTAGAGAATCTAAGTACTTGTAGTCAAATATATTTACATTATCCAGTGTCTTTGCCTGTGATAACACTACGTATCGATTTTGTACTATATAACTCATAATACAAACGACGCCAAATCGAGGCGCCAGCGGGGTTTGTTTATTTATATTTAGATATTTAATCGTACGATGGCCTAAGATTATATAAGTAAAAGTAATAAGGAATCATTCTTCGAATATTATGAGGTGATAATTTCGGTCGGGGCGTGATCAAATCTATCATAAAGCCCTTCGGGCTTTATTGGATTTGATCACGCCCTGACCAAAATTATCACCTCATAATACTCAAAGAATGATTCCTTATTCCTTATATAAATTCTAGAGGTTTATTGATTTTAAACTTTATCTTTATTCATTGGGGGATAAAAAGTGTTCTAAAAATAAATGTGACAATACAAAAAATAGGTTTTTTTCTGCTGTTGCAACAATTAACATGCGTAGTAGAGATCCCCCCTAAGAATTAATTTTCAATCAGCGCCTGACCTAGTAATAACATCAATAGTGAAACAGACTGTACTATTTTATGCAGAATGTTGCTTGAAAATGGCTTGATACACTAAGTTTTTCTGCAAAACATTCACCCATTATTTTTTTTAAAAACATGGTATTGCACACCACAAGCATGATTTAATTCAGCAACCCAATGTTTATATCATCAACTACTCTACACGTTGTTGAACACGAACGATAACTCTTTTCTGAATATCATCGTTTAATTTGAAAAACTGCTAGATGGTGAAATAAGACATACATCTTAAAAGATGTTGATGTTTTAATATAATTCAAAGTAGAATATGATATGAAAATCGACCAGTACTTACGTATTTTGAGATTATTATCCGCGAACACTTAAACTTCCGCTCGAAATTTCACAGGAACTAAACAAATCTCAGTAAAGTCTCGTGAACTTTCATTCGAGCACCTCTGGATTTATTACATACTTAGCAACGATAAAGAAAACATTCCGAACACATTCGCAGGTGTGCATTTAAAAGAAAGTATGTATTCAGTGCACACACAAAAGTGTGCTGTTTCACAAATTATTTCTCTGTGTGTCTAAGCTGCCATCTCAATCAACATATCACCAACCTTGTTTTTCTAACATATTCTTTTACTACTTCCACAAAACAAGATATCTGTGAGCCAATGCTCACTAGTGATACCCCCGCTCTGATGTGAATATGCAAAATAAGCAAAGTCGACATTTAATAGAAAGCTGGCATCGGATTGGTACAAAAATATATCCCACAATATGGCATGCCTAAACAAATAGTGTGTTAAAATTTCAAGCATCTGCGATAAATAGCTGCTGAGAAATCTTTGAGGAAAATTTGTTTGAAAAATTTGGCTAAAAAAACAAAGTACTCATTAAACAGGAAGTTGACGTCCGATTGATACAAAAATATATCCCACAATATGGCATGCCAAAACAAATAGTGTCTTAAAATTTCAAGCATCTGCGATAAATAGTTGCTGAGAAATCTCTGACGGAAATTTGTTCAAAAATTTCGGCTTCAAATAAACAAAGTACTCATTAAACAGGAAGTTGACGTCCGATTGGTACAAAAATATATCCCACGATAAAGCATGCCTATACAAATACTGTGTAAAAATTTTAAGCATCTGCGATAAATAGTTGCTGAGAAATCTTTGACGAAAATTTGTTTGAAAATTTTGGTTAAAAAATAAGCAAAGTCGTCATTTTAATTTGAAATGTACGGAGAAATAATTGGAAAAACAGCGCATATTTTTTGCCCCCAATATATTCCAAATACAATTTTTTTATACACTGTAGCTCTGTCAACCCCCCCCCCCCCCAAATTTTTTTTTCAGCCCAGTGAGCTCCAGATTGGCAACTATTTTAACCCCAACCCCTTCCACTTTTTGCCTACAAACTCTAAATTTCTGCCAACTTGCCTCCAATTTCTGCCAACTTGTCCTGACACAAATATTAGCCCCTCCCACTTTATAACAATGAAGATTATGGTCAATAACCAACACTGTCATGTCTTCCCATTTGTGGCCACTTGTATTAAAATGTTCCCTGATGGGCTCCTTGACTTTTTTGGTCTTTATAGTAGAGCGGTGGTTATTGATCCTTCTGCGGAGGTCACCTGTTTCATCAACGTATTGCTTAGAGCAGACTTTGCAACTGATGAGATAGATGCAGTTGTCTGTGCGGCAATAAGTGTTGCCAAATATCTTGTAGATGCGACCCGTGATGGGACTTTTAAAACTGTTTGTGTTGGTGCTGTGTTTGCACAAAAGGCATCTGGCATCGGAACATGTTTTAAAACCACCATTTGGCAATGGGTTGTCTATATAATCTCGCCCTCACTACCATTTCCTTTAAGTTCCTCGGGCGTTTAAACGCATCCATTGGCGGATCCTTGAAAAGATCAGCCATTCTTTCGTTAGTGTAAAGAATGGGCAGATTATATCTAAGGATGCTGTTGAGGTTCTCAAGGGTGGGGTGATAGGTAGTGACAAGTGGAACCCTGCTTTTGTCTGTTTTCTCTTTGTATTGCAAAAGGGTTTTCCTGTCTTTTGTAATAATCTCATCAATTGCAGATTGCACTGTGTGGGCTTTATAGCCTCGATTACACAGATGGGATTTTAAATATTCTGCTCTCAGTTCTTCAAAGATTTCATTGGAAGAACAGATTCTTCTGATTCAGGTTGTTAATCCTTTAGGACTTCCTCTAAAAGTATGGGGAGGGTGGCAACTCAATGGCTTGAGATAGAGGTGAGAATCATTGGGTTTGGTATGGAAACTGAATTTTATTTCACCATTTTCCAAGGTTGATGTAGTATCCAAAAATACATTTTTGGAACTAGATATGTCCACTGTGAATTTAATCGAATTGTGGTAGGAGTTGGCAAAGGTAATGAAGTTAATTTGAATTTAATAAAACATGTACTTACTTTTCTCTTTCTCTGGCAGACTTTGAAAGTTTCACTTCCTGTATGAATATATAAAATCATATGAAAGCCTCCAAGATCTCTTTAGTGACATTATCAAAATATACAACAAGAATGTAATGCTTTCCTGCATTTAAGAATGCTTAAAGAAAGAACTTTTTTCTATGAATTATCTTCCATTGTATTCTACATGCATATGTAATGTGTAATATATGGTAACTGGTCTGAATGCTGGAGAAAACGTACCCAGGAGAAAACGTACCCAGGAGAAAACGTACCCAATTTATAGGGTACGTTTTCTCCTGGAGAAAACGTACCCGGGTACGTTTTCTCCAAGAGAAAACGTACCCTATGAAAATAATAAATAATGGTTTTTATGGATATTCTTAAATGAAACAAAATAAAATATACAATGAACATTTGTAGCATTTGTTGCTGTTGTTTTTAAATGCATAGTCACGTACTTAAATTATTAAGACAATTATTTGTAACATATGTGTATACACGAAGATCCCCTGAGCAGTTTAATTGGTCGACAATTAATACACCATAAACGAGACCGTTAAATAATTAGTTTTTATTGCAATCTCATTTGGAGAACTCAATGATGAGTATCTCAAGAAGTCGATATCGCGTTATTATTTTTTTTTGCATTTTTTGTAATTTATCTATAAAACAAAGTTGCTTAATAAAACCAAGTTCACATGGAAACTACTACGAAATGTAACATTCAACAGTCAATTTGCTTCTGACGCCACTGACATGCTGCTCAGGTATTTAATTGATTATCACTATAATTAAAATCAGGGGATCTCGCATGGAGAAACTCAAATCGGTAAGGCTACCGATAAATGGATAATTAGAAGAAGTAGTCAGATAACACTTTATGACAGGTCATTATTAAATTCGTACTAAAATAAAAGTTAATTGCTACAATTATTATAAAGATATTATTCATAAAATGAATATATTTCTATACATCTATGCATTGAAATATGCATTAAAGTAGCATTTGAAAATTATTTAATATGTCCAACCCCTTTAAAATTATAAAGTATTAAATTCATATATCTATAAAACTCTTACATTTCTGTATATTTATTATGCAAAATAGTATTTAAAACTATTAAGTAGTATAATTATGATTTTCATAGGGTACGTTTTCTCTTGGAGAAAACGTACCCGGGTACGTTTTCTCCTGGAGAAAACGTACCCTAGAGATTGGGTACGTTTTCTCCTGGGTACGTTTTCTCTTGGGTACGTTTTCTCCTGATACCACTGGTCTTACCTCATAAAGAACAGGATTATTAGAATCTACAAAAACCAAAAGAAATGGATTATGGTATTAACGTTTTAAAATTACGAAAATACATAGTAATAAGCTCTAAGTGATACAATGCACATGACTCACAAGCATGTGAAAAATGACAATTTTATTTTGTTTTTTTATAGTATACCTTCTTAGATTTTAACCATATAACAATAAATTTATCGTGTAACACGAAGACTTTCTTAGTGTCTTGAAATCAAATTACATAGTTTGATATCAACAGAATTACTTAATTACCTGTTTGTCCCTGTGGGATCTGTGCAAACATTTTTTTCAGTTTTCTCTGTCACTTCACGGTTTACGTCATTTATAAATACATAGAGTGCGTTTGACTGCTTTACATTTTCATTCATAGTAGAGAAGTTCGTATTCTACTCATATATATATTTAAAAATTAAGTTATTTGATGATATGCTTTATAATACATAATAATATAATATTGATTTTAAAAAACCATATTTTTTTTTTAAAATACGACGAAAAATGAACATTCCTGACTGGTATTTTGAAATCAAGTACACCTTGGTGTATTTCAATCGGGTTCGGGTATCAGTTAGCCATTCCATCGAGACAGGAAGCAAAACAAAGAAGAAGAAAAAACAAGTCAACAAAAATTTCAGTGTGGTTTAAAGTTAAAGAAGTTTTAGAGAAACAGCAATGGGAGGATCACAGAGTGTGTTCTCAGAGCAGGAATTGAGTGATTATCAGGTAAGTTTTAGTTATACTGAACTCTCAATATAAGAAAGATTGAAAAGGGGGTCAAAATTTTTGGTTAAAAATTCATGACAAGCTTGACCTTATGTTACTATTTTTAGCGAGATTATATATTTTTGTTTTTCATATAAAACAATTCGTTGAGTTTTGATGTTTTAATTTTTTTCCATTGAAATAAGTTTTTAATATCATTGTTTTTATTTTAGCAAATAAACAATTGTCCTATTGGGAAACAATGAGATTTTGAACATGTGTTGAACAGGTCCAGTACAATCTCTTGATTTAGCTATATAGCTTCAAAAAGCTATATAGCTTTATAAAGCTATTCAAAATAGCTTAATAAAGCTATTAATATGAATTTTTTGAAAAAAATATTTATTGTAAGAAATGGACGAAAAATCGCAATTAACTTGCTACTCATAATTGCGCCATTGACCATTATAAACTTGACCCAAATTAAAGATAGTTTTAACACTGCAGCTTTTAAACACTTTTAAGCAAAAAATATATTTCCATTGTTTGGGTAACTGTTCACCACTTTGTGTGCAATGAGGCGTGGATAAGTATGATTTCCTCTCATTGTGATAAATTATTACCAATCAATTATCTTGTTCACCATAACTGACCTCCTTTATATTTCATTCAAGAAGTAACTGTGTGGTCATGAATCAGTTGCCCCAAAATTTTAGTGCAAAGTCTCTTAAGGAGACGCGAACTTATGAGTAATCTTTACATGCATTGTTTACAGAACAGTTCAAAGTTGAAAATTATCACTGCACTAAAGTGCGATTTTTTATACATACTGAAAAAATTACACATTTAAGAAAAATATATGACAAAATAGCTTAATGAAGCTACTCTGAATAGCTTAATAAAGCTATCTATCTTATTCAAGCTATATAGCTAAATCTGGAGATTGTACTGGACCTGTTGAAATACCTCTTTTTTTTTTTTTCTTGATGAAGAATAAGTAAAAGGATTGTGGTTGATAAAATTAAGGCATAAATGTACACATGATACATAGATACTATCAAAAAAAGATTGATTGATCATGGTTTGGACAGGTTGCATTTTTTTATTGTTTCAAGAGTTGTGATCATGTGTATACCATGTTATTCTATCATTTGCAGGAACTGACATACTTCACAAAGAAAGAAATACTACAGTATGTAATTGAAAATGAAATAGTTACCCAGAACCTAAAATATTGTTAATCATCTAATCATTGCATAATCAAACTTCTGAAAGCACGTAGTGTCTGTTGCTTTTGTAGTGTATTCAAAAGATTCCAAACTTTGGATCCAGATTCTGTTGAGAGAGATAAGAATGCCAAGCTTAACAGAGAGACCATTCTCAAACTCCCAGAATTACAGGTATATATTTGTATGTAGGGTTTCCTCTGGATTTTTTATTCATTTGCAAATTCATTATTAAGGTTTATTTATTCTGCCGAAAAACAGTTCCGGTCATATTGAATATACATGCCAGGCATCACAGTAACTACAGATTTACTGAATTTATACTTTTTAAATGTACAGAAATCTCAGTTTCTGATAATATAAGAAATGAATTTACAAAAAAATGCTTATTTAATCATTTAATTTAATTCAAATATTCCAAAATTCCATGAAACCAGGATGATTTGAGCGATAATTTTTTTACTGTTTTTTTTTTAGGTGAATCCATTCAATGATAGGATCACAACAGTCTTCTCATCGGCTGGTGATGGTTGCATGACATTTGAAGATTTCTTAGACATGATGTCTGTATTCAGTGACAATGCCCCCAAAAACGTCAAAGTGGAGTATGCTTTCAGAATTTATGGTAATGAATTCTTCTATGATCATTTCGGAAAACAATAAATTCTTTTTTAATATCATGGGATTTTAGGTAATTGTGAAATGATTGCACGCATACTCACTGGATTTCCCTTTTACATAGATTTTGATGAGGATGATGTCATCAGTGGCAAAGATCTAAGGGAGGTAATAAACAGACTCACAGGCGAACAAGCCCTTAATGATGAGGAGATGGAGCAACTCATCCAAAATGTAAGAAAACGTGGTAAAAACTTG
This sequence comes from Magallana angulata, assembly GCF_025612915.1. Lineage (NCBI taxonomy): Eukaryota > Metazoa > Mollusca > Bivalvia > Ostreida > Ostreidae > Magallana > Magallana angulata. The sequence goes on along the minus strand of NC_069120.1, from coordinate 24,166,130 downwards.
ACATAGATGACCTGCATTTGTCTGTCTATGCATTTCTCTGTACTCTGTGTTGTATACAGATTTTTTTAAGGAAATGTTTTATTCATCTGGCTAAATTAATAGTGTTTAAAACACCAATGATGTGAATTCTTTTTCCTCAGATTCTGGAAGAGGCTGATCTGGATGATGATGATTCCCTCTCCTTTGCAGAATTTGAACATGTTATTTCAAAAGCTCCTGATTTCATCAAGTAAGCATTATCCAGTATCAGATTTAAATGTTTTATCTAGCTTTGATGAAGAAAAGAAAATTGGAAGAGCTACAATATTGCAACTTAAAAAACCAATGATCTACAGTCTGCTACTCTTAAAGTTACAATCTTCTCCTGAAGAGAAGAGATAATTTACTAATTCATTGCAGGGTTGGCCGGGAAATACCAGTGGTGGGAATTACCGGTGGTAAATACCGGTATTTCCCGTCCCGGTAAATACTACTGTTTTTCACTAAACTGGGAAATACTGGGAAATACAAATTTATAATCTTAATTTCTTTAATTAGTCCAACTTAAACTTATGTTTAGGATATAAGATATTAACAATAAGCATCAAAAACCAATTTATCATACTTTCCCATTTCACAGTCAGTTTATGAATCTTAAGTTCACCAGATCACCTATTCTCAAAGACTTCTATAGCTTGGTTTGAACATATTTTATTGTATATATAATATACAAAGGGTTCGAACACAAGTTCTTGCAACTTACTAGGTTCTCACCCAATTACAAGTAATTTGCAATTGTCATAAAACATGGTACAGGTATATACACATATATTGAAAAAAAAAATGGTAAAGAACAAAATACTATACTTATGTAAATCTGCGAGAATTGATTATAAAGTTCTGCACAGCTGTGAAAATTCTAACATTAGTTTTATAATCTAGGTTGTCATTACCCCATAGTAAAGTATGCGAATCTATAATACCTAAATTTTGTATTTGGAATAGTTCATTAAATAAGGTATTCCTTGCATTAGAAAATAGTTTGCGAACAAATAAAAAATGATATACATCTTCTTTCTTTCCACATATGCAATTTGGAGAATCAACAATATTTCTTCTGTGTAAATCATAATTTAGTAAACAATTGTGTCTTAATTTTGTATGAATGATGTTAGCTACTCTTTTGCCATGAAGAAAATAGCTGCTAATGTACAAATTTTAGTCCAGCTTTTTGAATTTCAAGTTTTGTGTTTTACAGATTTATGATTCAAAGCACAAAATAAACTGTTATAATTAGTGTTTGTGTTACAAGTAAAAATTTAATAATCACACATGTTGTTTTGACAATTAATTGACACTTGACAGTTTTATGCTTCTGTTTTAGGGAGATATATACTATGAGTGGGGCTGATTGGCTTCTTCTTATGTGTGTTGCATACTGAGTTAGTGACACAGTCACACTTTATTTTCACAATTTTCTTGTCCCATTTTCACATTTACCATATAACCAGAAAATGGAACTTATGATATTATGTTTATGATAACTGTACAGATGCACCTATACCTGACTATAGCCTTAAAAGCAATTAAAATAACAATGGTGTATGAAGGAACCATGTTTTGAACTTTTGAGTTTTCATAAGAGGATAATTAATGCATTACTGACTAGTCAAAACTTGTTAAAATTAAAGAACATTGTAAAATGTCATATAGCTGACAAGGTGTACTATTGTCTACATCCCTACAGATTTGATTAAGACTAATGTCTAAGTATGAAGTACTATAATATGTAGTTGTACTTTATTTCCCAGTATTTCCCGGGAAATACCAGTAATTCCCGGGAATTACCAGTATTTCCCACCGTCCAGGGAAATATGAGTATTTCCCGCTTTTTTGCCAACCCTGATTCATTGACAGAAATATATTTTGTTTGATATCTTTCATCTACATGTATATCTTGTTGGGTTTGCTATTTAGAGGCTTTGATTGAAGCTTATTCATATTATTGTCATCCTGTACAACATTTGATTTGCTATTGGTACACATTCTGTATATTATTAGGGCCCCGCAAGAATTTGCGGGTGCCCTATAGTAATCACTCTGTCCGTCCGTCCTTCTGTCCGTCCGTCCGTCTGTCACTCTTCTGTCCACAAATTTCCTGTTTTTTTCTAATAACTTTTTTTATGGTTGCCCAATCAAGTTCAAATTTGGTATGGTAGTTCAGTAGGCAGAAATACATATTTTGATGCTAAGTTTGGTTCTCTATGTCTTCTGGTTTGGAGCTGGGGTAGTGGGGTAGATTCCTAACTATGCACAAGAAAAATGGGCAAAGAGAGATAACTGCTGAGAATGAATGGGCAAAGAGAGATAACTGCTGAGAATGTTACCATTGTATACATGGAAGGCTGTGCAATATTTTTCCTTTGGGATTAATTAACCTTCCACAGGAAGAAAATCCTAAGCTTTATCTTTATCTGTCACATTGAGATTAATTACTGCACTGCCTGTGTCTGCAAATGAACTTTGTTTTGAAGTTAAGGTCAATTTTGAATGATGTGTAGTATTGTGTACATTTTTTGAAATATGGATTTAAAATATAATATTCATATTTTATTTTGGTTAAAATACCGTACACAATGATTTATAATAATTTTATTGAATAGAGGCAAAGCCTAGGTATCATTGCATTGGTATCAATTCTTTGTTTTTTTAACAAATTTTATTTCATCCCATGTTAACCCACTTTATCCCGTGGATATGACTCATTGGATATTTTTTTGATATCCCACAGTTGTGACTTTACAATGGGATTTGCCTAGGCATAATGAAGTAAAATAATGTAGAGTTTTATAAACAGTGTAAACATTGATTGCGGTGTATAAAATATGGGATAAATAGAATCTCATGATTTGTAGTATAATATGATTTTTATCCAACTTGTGTGTTTTATCCCCTCACTAAGGCTCAAGAAAAAAACACTTTAATTGTTGGATGAAAATCATATCCAACTACAAATCACGAGATCCTATATATTCCAGTTCTTTACATCTTCTGCCGGGCATTTATTTTTCATCATTGTTAATATAAAGAGGATGGAATTCAAATTTTTTTTCACTTCTCTATATTTATTGTCATAGCGGGGCCCTTCCTGACTGGTCAGTTTTCTAGTTTGATACAAAAATTTAATGAATTTGATGCTCTTGTTTTGTTTCATTTTGGTATTAGGTTTAAGTTAAAAGCAGAGTTATCATAGTATGAACTGTACTAGCGTTATTTATAAAACATGGGGAAATACATGCAGTAATAGCATGTTTGTGAAACTAAATGAAATAATGTTTAAAATAAAGATCAGACATGTATTGCTTTTAATTCAAATGAAAAGGCATCAGTCTCAGTCATTTAATAGAATAGGTATACTGATTTGTGGACACGTTGTTTTGCAGTTCCTTCAGAATTCGGCTGTAGACATGGAGAATTGCCAGACAAGGGATCAAACCTGCTGCCTGTGATACACAAACTATTGCCACAAAAACTTTTGTTACAGTCCCTCGTAGGTTGTGAACAGATATTTATGACTCTATTGTTACTATTTTACATTTTATTGTTCATAACTTTTTATATATAGCATCTCAGTTATTCTTCTGGTTCAATTTCTCTCATAGACTTGTTGACTTCAAAGACCAATGAATTTCTCTCGGTGCAATCCATAATGAATTGGTATATGTATTTTATGACCAATTTCAGGGCACAGTTCATAAAACAAAATATTTAATGTTCAAATGTAATACATGTATCTCATTTGTTGATTTTTAGCTTCCTTTTGTAAATTTTATCCAATTGTATTCATAACATGTACCTAAATGTATGACATCATTTACTATACATGTAGTCTATGTTTAATGAATTATTTTATGAATACATGTATAGAATAAACAATATATGATGCAGAGCTGACATCTTCACAGGCATATGACTATTGCATGAGAAGCTTGTGTTAGAAGTCAAGTTGCGGAACGTATTATTTTACTCTTTATCCATTATTTCTCTATTGTTCATTTACTGTGTTCATGAATGTTTGTTTATTTCAAGAGTATTTTTATCACATTATATTTTTATTTCTAATGGTACTGGGTTTGTCATATTTCTTTATAAACAGTAAATCACATATACATGTAACAATTTACCTAAGTCATGCTGTTATCCAAATAAATGATGTCATTTCCATCATCACACTTTATTTTTTTTAAAGCATGATCAAATATTGTAAAGTCCAAAGGGTTCAGACTATTCTTTCTACTATTTCTAAATCAATTTGCATAATGCATCTTAATGTAAACATTTCTTTTACTTTAAAAAACAGCTTTGAAGTTAATTGTTAACCTCATTGGTAAGTCTTATTTTTAAGTGTTTATTTTTAAAATAGATATACAGTACTGACCAGACCATACCTAACAGAAAGCAGACCCTAACCAAATCCCGGGTCTGCTTTCTGTGTCTATTCAGGGCCTGCTTTGGGTCTGCTATGGCAGACCTGGAGCCGATCCAAAGTAGACCACATACTGAGCATAGAAAGCAGACCTGATTCCAGAAGCAGACCCTTAAATCCCTACTGAAAATGACCACATATCTCTACATGTGTATTTTGAATAAACAAGGGGAGGGCTTACAGGCGGTAAGAAAAAAACGTGTCTGTTTCACCATTGTGTAAAGCGGACCCCAAGAGCGGGCCCTGAGTACACCAATAGCAGACTCTGAGTGGACCCCGAGTATACCCAGAGCAGATGCAAATTTTGAAGAAGCAGACCCTGAGGTATTCTCTTTTGAGAAGTGGACAGGCACAGCCTACATCCATGGATGTAGACTATGCCTGTCCACTTCTCAAAAGAGAATAACCCTGAGGAGGCACAAAGTAGACCTGGGGTCAGCTTTTTGGGTCTGCTTGGATGTTAGATTGTGTCTGGTCAATACTAGTACTATAAATAAAAATGTCGCTCATTAGTGTCTTGTTTTTCACTTTTGACTTTGACAATAAGTAGATTACTGTAAACCAACTTTAATTTGTGAACAAGAAATTTTTTCCCGAGCCTCGTTGTCGTGACTAATTCTCACCGCGAACCAGTCCTCCAATGACTTTAGTAAAATATATTCCATGTAGTCTACATAATGTACATCTTGATGGTGAAAATTAGTCACTGCAATCCAGTTATATCTCCAGTAAATCACAAAATAAAGTTGTCACAAATAAATAATTTTCTCCTCCTTCTATGTAGCCTGTTCATGGACAATAACAACAACATTCATTTAGTGATATTATGTACATAATTATAATATCAAAACTTTTAAGATAAAAGATATTCAATTTATCACTTATAATATCAACTTTTTTTTAAAACATTTAAAATCAATAATGTCCCAACTTTCACATATGTACACATTCCATCACAGTCACATTCACTCCTCAAAAAAGTTTGTCCATGGATTGTAGTCTCCTCAACTCGCACTCTAGTTCATGGCTCTTCAACTGTGGTCTCTATTTTGCTCCAGTTCTGTTTGGTCTCCATCCTTGATCCTCTTCTTCACTAATGCTCTCGCTCTCCCAGTTACAGCCCTATATACTATTACACAGCCACTTGAAGCAGGACTGCAACTCTTCAGAGTTACCCGCCTCAGGGAGGTTTGGTAGGCAGAGGGTAGGTTAAAGTTCAGCCATGTCATCTTGGTCCCTATGCTCTGCAACCTTCAAGGGGCTTCCCTATCACGATATTCCTCGATGATCAACTTCCCCTTCTTAATTGTTACTGGCTTCTTTTATTCTATATCCTTCCTTTGGAGCAGGGTTCCTGCTGCTCTAGGTTCAGTCTTAGTCAGGCAATTGTAGCATCAGGGGGGGACTGATCCTGCACTTTTTTTCACAGCAGACATTTTAAAAAAATTTACATATAAGAAATTCACTCCCCCATGGATTAGGAATTTCATGATTCCTTTTTTTTCAAATTTTTTTGGAAGAAAGCCTGAAAACTCCACCGTTTCCATATTATTTACTCATGTCTGACTTCCTCCTGCATTCCGCATGGCAATCATTTACCAAGCAGAGTTTTTTTATTGGGGCCAATTTATGTCTCTCCTCCCAGTGCTTTGAAAATTAAGACTCAGAGGGAAACTTTGCTCTTTTTATATTCTAGTAAGGGGCAGACCATTTCTCAAGCATCATACAATGTCAAGATCTTGATCCTCTAGCTAGCTAGTAGCCTGAAACAGGCTAGATCTTCTAGCTGCTGGCATATTGTCTGAGGACAGCATTATAAACTTCATGCATTCATATCTGCAAATGTTTACATTTTCCAGTGTCTTTTAGTCTATAAATATTTACATTTTCAACTGTCTTTGTCTGTGATAACATTACGAATCAATTTTGAACCCTAAAACCCAATAACTTCATGAAACATGATTGACACAAAATGGGCGTGTCTTATAGCATAACCGAAAAACGGCATTGGCCGCGCTGCGTAGTTATACATAGCATGTGTCACATTAAAAAATAGTGGTTTTAAAAAACCATTGTTTATAAGTGAATATAAATATAAGTAATAAGGAATCATTCTTTGAATATTATGAGGTGATTATTTCAGTCAGAGCGCTCGTAGTCAAATCTATCATAAAGCCCTTCGGGCTTTATTGGATTTGACCACGCCCCAACTGAAATTATCACCTCATAATACTCAAAGAATGATTCCTTATTCCTTAAATATGACCAACTTTACTACTATAAATGAATTCAGTTGTTGAACATGCAGCAATGTTTGGGCTTGGGTCAAAAATGGTGAAGAGGGCTCCGGAAGCCTCGCCTTCTGTCACGTTTTCTTACCTTCGCCCAAACATAGCTTATATTTTATTTCATGACAATGACCATTTATATATCAACTGTCTCTGTTATTTATGCCTCTGCTCTCACTCTTCATCAAGTTCATGCACACTATCCCATTCTTTTCACTTATAAAAAAAGACATGGAAACTAGCATCGGTTTTCTGAAACCTAAAATTGTTAAACATGCAAGTTTGTAATTTTAATGTTGTGGGGTTTGGATAATAGCACTCTCATGCGCGATTCATTAGCATCTCCTTCTCAGTTTGAATATACCGCCGTTTCAACAAGGAAGTACAAAAGAGTTACAATAAAAGAAGTTACCTCGGTTACGTTTGTCTTCATACGCGTTACCGTTCTACTGGAAATAAAGTGTAATATTGGGTGTGTTAAAAGGATTAGTCACTTTTTCAGACTTCAAATAGAGTCATTAAACAGAAATATTATGAAAATCTCCGATATATAACAATTAAATTTGCACTATAATGGGTTTATCTTCTCGCGCAATCGTTTACTTTAGGTGTTCTTAGGCATGTAAACAACTTCACATTGTGAAACCGTTACGTGTTAAATATCCATCATGTCGCGGTCGTCTGGAACCTTAATTACAACAAACAATGCCACCTTTATACCCCCAAGATTTATGCCCGGGTATGTAGACGTCCAAAATTTACTACTTTTAAAGGTTTCATTCATTATCAGCATATTGATCGCAAAATTTGTCAACAATTATGCATATCTTAATCTTATATGCCCGATTCTGTCAAAACAATGACCCGTTTGTAGTGATTAATGAGCTGTACGTTCAAAAAAGAACAATTTAAAGCACTTGTAACAAGCATATTAAAATTTGTTTCATTGACGGAGTGCATAAATAGCGTATATTAAGTTTTATATATAGAATACTAGCGTATTATTCTCAATTTAAGTATTTGTTAAAAAAAATAAAATTACAGGTACAGAGGACATTGTCCCACAACTAAATATGATTATGGTGAGACATATGGAAATGCTACACAGAAGTACTTCCAGGACTATCGCTCAGAAGTCCTCTCTTCCTCAGCTGATCCATACTGTAAGGGAGGGGAATTCCCCACCTACTACACCCACAAACCAGAAACTGTGATTAGCAACAGGACAAGGAACAGGGACAGATGGCTGCATACACCAAAGTATTCTCTAACAAACATCGACTTTGATAGGAAAGAAGAACTGAAGTCTTTTGATAAGGTATGTCTCAATTAAGCTGCATGTAACAAGTGATGCTATGTTCAAATAATTCTTCTGATCATCTTTTAATGCTAGGGACAGCTAAATTTGTGAAATAATATACCTATTTATGCACAAAAAACAAGATAGAATGGCTGCACTCTGTTTTCATAAAACAACTTATGATTAAAATTAATACATGTACCTTTTCTTTTCTTTCAGCTTGCCCAGAAGCATAGAGAATTTTATGTAGATAAATCTGGAACCTTAAAGAAAGTTAATCATTTCATGATCCCAACAAAAGCTGAGGATCAAATTAAGCGCAATGTGCCATTGTAAGTATGGGTGTACATATCCTGCTAACTGTCATATACTAAACCATGTTATATTTTTTTTTCTCTGTTTGGTTTGATGCTTTTGAAACAGTGCTTGAATATATTCTTTCTCATTTGATATATCTTCCATAATTTATTTTTATCTCAACAACTGAACAAGTTATTTAATTTTTCATGCTTATAAATGATAGTACAAAAATTTCTTGATACAACTATATATGTAACATTTTTTTGTAAACATGTAATTATCAAATATGTTGAGGTAAAAACAAACACTAATTGATTTTCATGTGACAACAAAAGGTGATAGCACAATTTATGTTCAATACTTTAATTTACTAGTATTGTTTATATATCTCTTCAACTCCAAGTAAACTACATGTATGATAAAGTGTGTGTAATTTTATTCCTTATAGAAAACAATCAAACACACTGTTTTTCCAGAAAGTAGAGTTTTTATAAAAGAAAAATGAAATTACTTACTGTAGTTCAAATTGTGCTATCATAGACAATATTAATAGCTTTTGCATGCCAACTGTATATGACTTTTTGACTTCAAATGTTCAAGAACTATTAACCAAGTTATTTTACCAAATTATCAATGAATGTAGTGTTAAAAAAATGACATATATTCAATGGTAACATTTCAAAATGTTTGCTTGCATTCCCGTTACCCCCCTCTCTGGTTCCTTAATTAAACTTCTATGTAGTTCAAATTAGAATTCTATTATTAGTTTTTTAGATCATATAATCCTGTAGAGTACAAAATACCAATATTTACTAGCAAACCACAGCTAAACTGATTTTATTACTACTATATTCTCTCAACCGCATGTTACCATACCATATTGAAATCAATTAAATGTAACACTGCATACTATTATATTCAACCAGTTATCAACCATTTACCTTTCTTTGCATGTAGTTATATACTAGTTTATATATCAAATTCAAGCATGAATTAGAAAATAAAATACTGTACACCCATACTTTGAAAAGTAAATCCCTTAAGCAATGGAAAGCAAATTTTTGGGAGTTACCACAAAATTGGTCATAACGCTGACAACTGTGAAACGCTCCCATAATGCACTTGATGTGGCTGTTCTGTCACGTGTTGGCTTGTTGTGTGACCGTGTGGGGTCTTTGCTGTAAAGCACTGTGTGCTCTCTGTGCTATGTGTTTGACACAGTTTACAGGTATGTATATACTTTAAGCACACTGTCTATGCACACTTGTGTGCTTTTGTCTTCCACTTTCTATCAGTTTCTCTCATTTCAACCTCAAAACAACACCTTGCACCATTCCACACAAAATACGATGATCTGTAACAATTTTTTTGAAAATTACTAAGAATATTCATAAAAGTGGTTCAATGGAATTACACCATGTTACAAGACACATGTACATATATGCATTCATCTCTGCTAGCCAAAGATGATGATCCACTTACCATGGATAGTCACCCTTGTCTAGCGAAGATGATACACATTAAATTAATTAATTTCTCGGCACCATTTTCAATGTTGTGCTTCACCAATCTGAGAGAGAACTGATAATCTCTAATCAGGATACTCTAAACCAAACAGATGAGATATTTTATAAGATGATGAAGCTGAGAATCCCATTCCAATCTTACCATCAAAGATTACATAAGAAGGAAGTCTGTCATCACAATTAAATTGTTTAAAACTTTACATAAGTACAAAGTATCATATAAAGTAGGAACTAAAATTAGAAAACAAAAATTATGTGAAGTCAATGATTGCTTTGCTTAGATGAGCAAATGTTATTAAAGCATTTTGATACCTATTCATTTTTAAGAAAACATTTGCAATTATCTTTTGAGGAAATTCATGGAAGTCATTATAGTTACATCTTTTTTATTTGGCTCTCAGATTATGCAATTAGATATGTATCCTTAAATTTGATCAAGTTCGAGAGAGAACTATATAACAATCAAATGATAAATATGTAAAATAAAACCCAATCTAAATCATAGAACTAAACTCGATCCAGTTTCTTAAGCTATATTTTTTTGTTTTAAGTCTTCTTTAAGACTTTCATGCAGTCAAATTAAGGCAGTTCTGTTAATTGGTGCTGATATTCTAGAACAGCAGCTATTGTTAAGCCAAAGGCTCAAGTAAGCGTTTCTGATCAAAATTTGTCCATTAATTGTCATTGTCATTAGCATTGTATTTTTATTGTTTTCGTAAACTTATGAATCTAAATAGGTCATGCCTTTCGTAATTAAAGGGGAGAAAATTAGGAAATGATGAAAAATTATTGACATCTTTAAAAATCTTCTCAAATACCACTTAACCAATAAAGTTGAAACCTATAAGAAAGTTTCTCTGGTAGTGCACATTCAAGTTTATTGAAATCATGATCCCCAGAAGTTGGACCACAGTGTGTGTGTGTGTGTGTGTGTGAAGGGGGGGGGGGGCTCGAATTTTTACAAAGGAATATATATGAAAATCTTTAAAAAACTTCCTCTGGAAAACATTTGGTCAAAAAAGTTGAAATTCATGTTTAAGCATCTCCAGATGGGGTAGATTTAGGTTTGTTAAAATCAAAACAACATGAGGTAGGGTAGGGCTACAATGGGAGTCAAAATTTGACATAGCAATTTGTAAGGGAAAATATTTAAAAACTTTCCTCTCAAAAACCCATTTTGGCAGAAAAGTGAAACCTATGTGGAAGAATGCTCAGGTAGTCTAGATTTAAGTTTGTTCATATCATGATCCTTGGGGTAGAGTTGGGCTACAGTGGGAAGAGCAAGGGTGTTTAAATTTTTACATAGGAACATATACAGTTAAATTTTTAAACTTCTTTTCAGATACCATTTCATGATTTGGCTAAAAAAATTGAATCTTATAAAGAAACTTTCTCAGGTTGTGTGGATTCCAGTTTGTTGAAATAGTTATCCCCGGGGATAGGGTGGGGTCACCGTGGGGGATGTTCAAATTTTTACAAAGGAACATAAAAGGTAAATTTTTAAAAATTTTCTTCTCAAATACTATTTGGCTAGTAAAGTAAATTCAAAATTTATACCATGACAGGAGCCACCATTGAAGGGGAGGGGGTCATATTTTTACATCAGAACACATAAGGTTTATTTTTTTGAAAACCTTCTCAAAACATATTTTGCCCGAAAAGTGTAAGCTTATGTTAAAACATCCCTAGAGAGTGTAGAATCAAATTTGGTCAAATCATGATCTTCGGGGGTAGGGTTGGTCCACAATGGAGAAGGGGGGGGGGAGGATTTTTTTATGTAGGAATGTAATGGGGAAATCCTCAAAAATCTTCTCATAAAACATTTTGCCACAAAAGCTTATGTGGAAGGTAGTGTAGTATCAAGTTTGTTCAAGTCATTATCCTTGAAGGCAAGGTGGATCCAGAATGCTACACTCTTTACATAGGAATAATGAAAAATCATTCAAAATCTTCATTCTTGTTTAGGGACTCAATGTTAAAAATATACTGAAACGGGTTTTTGGTTTTTTTTCCAAATCTGCAAAATTGTACATATAATTTTATATTTGATTTATTAAAGCTGTTGGGATCAGAGTTATGTCCGTTTGGTATATTGTTGCTCAGGTGAGCGATGTGGCCCCTGAGCCTTTTGTTCTGTTCACCCTCTGACTGTATATGTTAAATTTGATAACTTAATTAATTTATATCAAAGACTTGACAGTGCCAAATGATGCTATTTTTCCGTTTTATAAGTACTAAGCTTGAACTATGGTATACATCTTTGCATATTCAAGGGGGTCTGTCTATATGTTCCTGAAAACACGCTGGCATATGAAGATGAAATTACAATAGATTGTAACTTACTTATGCTTCTTACCTCAATCAAGTCACAGTGATCTAAATCAGTACAAAATGCTTAACAATAAAATACTTTATATCAATTTGACCATGAGGTTGTAGTAGCCGTTGGCGTTTCAGTAAGTTTAAATTTCATTTCTACTCTGCATTTGCGTTAGTCCAAAATATCTGACGTTTTCCTGGCTTTTTGAATTTTGATACTTTACTTGGCAAGTAAAACATCAAAATTGTTTTAAAAGTCCTGAAAACGTCAGATATTTCGGTCTACATTTACTTAATATAATTGTAAGTGTAATGCAATTACTACATTTTTAAGATTCATAGACGAATAACACACACAATTTTTACCACCAGAGACAATGATATATTTTCTGGGAGGAAAGTTGGTCATCTTGTACACCTTAGGCCTTTTTACTTGTAATGTGTCTTTCACAGAAAAGGTCCGAGGTGTTCAAAATGGAAAGTTGGTGTGATTTTCTATACCGTCATCGAGTGTTTTACATGTATTCGTCATTACTTCTGCAGCATGATCCTGTCCACCCGTCACACGGATGACATCAACCTACCCTACCTGGACCACGTGGCGCGCCGCCCCCCACTTATACGTCACTTCACCACGCTCTCCTCACAGCGAGACCGGGAGATGCGTGACGTCTATTTTGAGAAGCGGTGAGCGTCGCACCAAGAATTTCTGTGGCCTTTCGACGGTTTCGGTCCTTTCGTATGTGATATATTTTAACGCTCAAGAAGAACTGAATTTTTTTATTTATTTATTGCACCACAAGGGCTTTTTTGTGTATCATTTTGTAATATTTTTTTTCATATAACGAAGGTTAGGGATTATATGCCATTTTATTGGGATTCCTCTGCTTTAGAACATTTAACAATACAAACTGTTATAGAAATCTTTTTGGTAAACCTGTAGAGCACCCTGTTGTCCGGTTTTGTTGAAAAACTATTTAATATTTGTTCATTAAATGTATATTTGTTGAAGATTAAAGTATATAAAATAAACGACTTTTGTACAGCTATTATCATTACAATAATATCCAAGTTTCCTCTACATTGAAGTCTCGGCCATCAATGCGCATTTGCTCGGCTTTTGTATTTTTTCTGCATCCATACTCGCATGAAACATTAAATGAAATCAGGGATGATTGCAGAGACATAACTGCACAATAGTAACATTTAAACTTACTGAGCATGCCTATAAATTGAAAACAATTTTAGCTTTGAGTGAAGAGGAATATAACTATATATAGGCATCGGAGTTACTACTGTGTACACGGCATCATTTATTACCATCTCTTGGAGTGAAGACTTCTAAGTGTGGTATAAAGTGATAGTTCACGTGGATTTATCATTAGTGGAATAGCAAACATGTTTTTGTTATAAATCACAACACTGACGTGGCGATATTATTCTATATGTAAAAAAAAACCTCGAAATTAACTTTACGTCAATTGAACCGTATTTCTGACCAGTAACAAATTTGTCTGGACAGTTACTCCGAAATGTCTTTCACGGTGAAATGAAAATTAGTTTACTTCATTTGTAGTCTTCAGTTAAGTTATTGATTGAATACGAGAAAACGAGAAATAAAAAGAAGAAAAAAAAACCAGACGCATTTTTGTAGAAATTGGGCTAATATCAATTACTGCCAAATGAACGTATTAGATAGAATCAATTCAAAAGGTCTTACTTTTCCCACGAAAAAAAATCAAATCAGAATATTGTCTTCTACGCTTTCCCAAGGATCCGACCGTGTTTGGTAATTATATCACAGTGATTGAGTCTACTTTTAATTTCATCTGAACTAAATTCAGTGTAGGGATATTTTTTTTTCAATGATTTTTGCTATCTTTGCTTACAGTACGTAATAACAAGGTACTTATTAAAGTAATTTCGTTCAAATGTTTATCTGTCCGTAAATCGGTACGAAACCGATCTGTTCGTTTCTCAACACTGATTTGAACTTTGACACAGACACTTAAAAGGTTTGAGTATATTGAACAGAATGTGATTCATTTTTAAGTGTTAAACAAGCACAGATCTAGATTGTGAGGAGGTGAAGGGTCCAGATCCCTCTGACAAACCCCTCCCCCTCCCAACCTAGGCCCGTCCTTAGTTGTCGAGCATAAGGTGCCCCTAAACATCATCCAAGACTTGCGGATTTTCGTTCAATTCTGAACCAGGAATCACATCATATAATCTGTCACCTTTTTTGGTAATTCGATCATGATGTTCATGCACTTACCCACCCAATAATTTCTATTTCATAATTGATTCATTGAAATATGATAACGTGCGCGAAACTGGTTTGACGCTTACTTAGAAGCTTCCGCCTAAACTGTGGTAAAATATGATTATTTATCATGTAATCTATTGAATGCAATCTTTAGATCTTTAGTTTGCAATTCATAATCTACCTTTGCTGACATAAGACTTGAGTTTTTGTTTATATATTCGGTCGACCGATCATTTACTATGAATATTTTACTTATCCCATTCAAATGAAGGCTCAAAGTCAAACACAGCCAAGTTATGCACTGAACTTCCTGATAGGGCAACAGATGGCTGAAAAGCATTGTATAAGCAAGTCCATCGACCGCATAAAAAAAACCCAGACCCCCACCAACTAATCCCTGAAGCATAGCATCTGATATGAAAATAGAATCTGATCGATGAAAAAACACACATCAAATTGAGATTGGTCACTTAAATTGTATTGTAATGAAGATGCAAAAGATTTCACACTTTTGCATCTTTGCACTGAATATATTGAACAAGGTTGATTCAGATCATGCATATGTACAATGGTTTCTTCATTTGATCAAATATAATGGTTTCGCGGGTCTTGGAAACCAATGAGACACATGGGTGTCCTGAAAAAAAGAAACATATATATATATACATATGTCGACACTTCCGCCGCTGATACAATGGGGAGTCTATAAAATAATAAGCAAGTAAATAATTCATATCCAAGTGATGTGAATTATTGACAATTATACAAACATTTGATATCATAAAATATTTGCAAGTCATCTGCTATTGTGAAAGTTTGTCGGATAAAGGAACTTTGGAAAGACCGACTACAACCAAAGGAACTAGTTACCTTGAATATGATTATCGAGTAATCCTTTTAGAGGTAAGAACATTTTCTTTCTTTAAAAAAATAACTAATACTTGTATCTATACAGTTTGGACGAGGAACAATATAATATTTGGAATGATCTGAATTTAAAAAAAATATATTGCAAACAACATCAAAATTTTAAGACTACACGTGTTTCAATCTCATAAGAGGAAGGGCTCTGTATAAAAATACATGTATAGCAAATATTCAAAATATTCAAATATTTAAACTTTTCAAATATTCAAATATTCAAAATATTCAAAATTTAAAACTAAAATATTTGGGTTTTTTTACTTTATGATAGTTCATAACTTATCATATCTAAAAAAAAAAAAAAAAAAAAAGAAAAGAAAATCTAATAGTTAAATTGCTGACCCCCAAGTCTCCTAAAAAATTTTAACGACTTTAATTCAATGTAAGCATACACTCAGCTTAGAATGATAAAAGTGTGAAAGTGTCACAATCTTGTATCAATACCAATGATTTAATCAGGTGCAAAAATGTCACAACATCGGAATACCTACCTGACCTCGTCTTAGTGCTTGCATAAACTCGCGCATTTATTAAGCTAACCCATAAACAGCCGCATTTAACCAGTGCCAGCTGGATTTATAGCAAGTTCAATACATTCATGTTATCCCTTTTCGTATCACCTAATGACGTCAGGATTTTTTTCTTTAAATAAAAGCATGAATATTCTTGATGGGACGTTTGCCAAACATTTTTCAACCAATCAAATTCTAGTAATACACAGACGAGTCCGAAAAGCAGTTTAGGCCTTGCGCTTAATAAGCACAAAGTATCTTAAAAACATGCAACGTTGTACAATAAAATTATTAGTATAGGAATTAAAATTAAACGCACCGGTTTAGATCGGGGCACCAGTGGTCTCTTTAAATGTGATTTCTTCTACACACACGGACGTTTTAAGAAAAATACTTTAGTAATCAGTCCATTGAGTTTCTTCTAATCTGTATGAAAGAATGGAACTCCGAAGATCGTGTGAAATGTGATTTCTTTTACTCACAAGGACGTTTTAAGAAAAATAATCAATCTATTGAGTCTCTTTTAATCTGTATGAAAGTATGCAACATTTAAAGAAGATCGTGCAGAGCTATTGATGTTGAAATCAATGGAAACCTTTTTTGAGTCAGCGGTTGTCGTGCAACCTAAACTCATTTCCTTTTCTTTCCGTTTCTAAATCTTATATTTTATAAAACAATATTTCTTTTCGTACAATTGCGACTAAATATTTCAGTCACATTAATGGACCTTTATTGTATTTTTCTCGTTTATTTCAGTCATAAAAAGCAACTTAAAAGCACAATTGGAAGCAAAATCATTTTATTATCTTAACGCTTACATTGTAGTTTATGTCAGGCATTTTGCAGCGATATAATATTCATCTCATGTTGCGTTTTAAAAGCTTTATTGTGGAATTGGTCATGCATTTTTACTAATTCCACATGTGGTGGATATTGGCTGCAGAGAAAAAGAAATAATGAGTCAATATCACTACTTTGCCTTTTAATTCTAAGTGAATAATTACATAACATCATGAGAATGTCCGTCAATCCAACAATGTGTGTTTGTCTGTTCATCTGTCAGTCAGACAGTCTTTCCGCAACCAATCTGATTAATTCTTGGCCCTCAATTCACGACATATTACACAAAAGCTTTACATTTCCTACTGGAATTCCATTTGGAAGTTCTTTTCAAGTAGCGGGACGCTATTACCCCACACTGGGTCTTACACAGTGTGTTACGTAATCTGCGTCACTCATTGGATACACACAGGGTGATCAATGTCACCGAGAACAAGCCTGGAGTCAACTAAATCTATCATTTCATTAAACCGTCTTTCCTTTGATGAAGCCGAATTCTGGTGCAATATAAGTTTGAAAGTGATAAATATCTTATTAAACCTCTCCTTTTGGCAAATCCTTCAGCCGATGTTTACACGATATACAGTTACGTTCATGTATGGATTTGAGTCACATCAACTTTGAACATCTCTGTAAAATAATTATCCTTCTATAACCTTGGAAATCATCAGGAGAATGGCCATCAGTAAGATTAAATCACAATTTAAATATTATGTAACTTCCATTCAGAACATTAGACCACAGCTCCCGGAAATGACAACACAGAAACGATGAGCCCGTTTCCAGACAACAGTTAATTATGGTTCTGTTCTTAATGTGTTTAGTATCTTGTCATTATCTTGTGGTGGACCAGAAATATTGTTTTGTTCTTGAGCGACCCGAGTCGTCCATTATCACAGAAAATAAATGGCCATGGATTTTATTTTTAATTTTAACGCACGTATGCTATGCTTTGACCCCATATATAGAAAAGTCTGCTACTCGAAGAAAATGATGCGCTCTCTCTCTCCCTCTCTCTCTCTCTCTCTCTCTCTCTCTCTCTCTCTCTCTCTCTCTCTCTCTCTCTCTCTAGCAGTTATTATTAATAAACAAAAATTCTTGATTTCTTTTTTACCCATTTGAGCTAATGAGTTTTGGTCAAAATTCAAATTACAAGTCTCTTATTAGCTTATGTAATATTTACATATGCTTTGAGGTTATTGATTAAAAATAATTAATTTTCAAAAATCATTCATCAAAATCCCATAGAATACCCTTATACATCAAGATTTTTTCTTCATTTTTGTCAGTTAGGTCCAAAGGCCAAGAAATACGACCTTATTATATAGTACTGTAAACAAAAAACATCAAAACCATAAAATTCAAAGAAAATATTGCAAACAGTATGAGATATGAATTATAAATGAGACACAATATTCAGCGTAATGCTCGGTGGTGAACTGTTAAGTAATTCCTATATATTGATCGCATCGCCCATTGACAAAAAACTTTTGATTTTTTTTTCAGTTTCCAAAGACCCGGCGAAGGATAAACAAGTTATTGGAAGTTTGCAATCGTAACTTCTCATCAAATAAGAAGCTGGTAAATTGCTTAATATCATTTCTGGCTTAATTATCATTTGGCATCTGTCGCATACAAAAACGTCCAAGACACATAAGTAATGAAACTGGAAGGCGGTCACGCAAATTTACCATGTGGGTGAAGATTTCCCGGACTTTTTCCTGGAGAGCAAGTTTTTCAGGATGACAGAGAACTTGTCATTTTTGCACCCCTACTGGCACCGTTTTGGACAGGTTTCTCCTACCTACCATGTTACCATCGGAATTATCATGGTGTTCACTACAGTTGGAGCAATAGCTGGCAATGGTCTTGTTATCTGGTGTTTTATCAGGTAAGGAGCGGTTTCTTTAGATGACGGCTTTTGCTATTTAAATGTGGTACACTGTATTCCTTTACCGCGTTAATCATTAACAAAAATCATTTTTTATTTAAACGCTTGATCCCTCCTGAATTTTTTTTTTATTGATAATACTAGTATTTTTTTTTATGTATTTAAAACATACATATACTTTTTTGAAAATGATAAGACTAAAGCCAGGGTACAGCATAATGTTACACCCCCTTTTTTCTTACCCGGTCCCTTTATTAGATACATGTATTCTCAAAGACCCCTAGACTGAGGGGGGGGGGGGATGGAAAGTACTGGGATTCCTATATTCGTTGTACCATGCCTAGAGTTCCCCCTGCATGGTCATCCACATTGGAAAAGCGGTCCCTTATTAGATCGCCCCCATAGGCGAAAAAAAATTGCTTTAATACACAATTCTCCCCTATGCACAAAATTAGTGAAGAGTTCCTTTTAATATTACAATTTTCAAAGACATTGTAAATCATAGGAATTTTGGATACATTTGGTTCGTTAGAAACGGGCCCGTTTTTGAACTGGGAAAGACTATGCAAGGGTAAGGGGTGTCTATGCTACTACATCTTATAGAACTCTAAACACGGAACAATACATGTAGACAGTGCAGAGCTGTAAAAAATTATGATATTTTGCTTTGTTGTGGGAAGGAAAATCGTGACAATTACCAATCCTTTTAAAATACTAGTAACCAGTCATTTTGATCGAAAGCCACCATTTAGTTAATACTATTTTCAAATTGGAACAGTTTTCTCAAAACAAAACGCACTATTAAGAAAAGATGCAAGTGGAATTTTTTATGAATAGCAAAGTTTTATTGCTAAATAAATTTAGAAGCAGCTCATTGCAGCGTAAGCTGTTAAACAAATAGTTTTTACGTACAGATCTCAGAGACTAGGAATTATACGAGGGTTGTTCGGAAATCTTGAGACATTTACTCTTATACTCCCTTATGGAAAAAGACAAATGATTGAAATTTCACCAGTAAGTAAACAAGGATGTCTTTTATTAACGTAAAAAAATTGAAGTTAATGACGTCATTTGTTCATTCCTGGTAAGCTAACAAACTTGCCTACATCCATTGACCCGGAGCAACCACAAACTCATCGCAACGTCATTTTAACGTTTCTCATTGGTCCTATGTTTTAAACACCTAACAAACGAACGGAAAACATGAGCTATTCTTCATTTTTCATCTTTCCTTTTTATTTTAAAATGGCAGGAGTTACATATTCTCTCCATTCTTGATTTTTTGTGGAAAAAACGAGTTATTTCTTCTCAAAAGTCAACTTACTGTGAAACTTCTCTTACATTTATTCTGTATATATCTTAGAACTGTTAAAATCAGTTTGTGAATAAAAAAAGACTTGATATTTAGTTCCTTTGTTTTCATTCTAGTTAAACAATCAGTAAATAAACCCAATTAACTAAAGTTTTTGACCCTTTCCATCGTATAGATTTTATGTAAGCAATTTCTTGACCCAAAAAAAGGTCTTTTTCCGAAATTAACACCAAGTTTATGTATATATTCGCTGCGCTGCCCTGACGTCAACCACAGGTGCTTGAGGACAGGATCGACCCCCCCCCCTCCCCAATATATAGACCCCCGGGACTTTATTTTTTTTTTTAATTAAATTATCCTTTTATGACATATTTCTAATCTAATTTATTCATCCATTGCCCAAAAATTACAGAAGACAAACATTTTTGAAAAAAAATTAGACCCTCTGTACATATGTAGAGGATCTGATTTTTTTAAAAATATTTGTTTGAGGTAATTTGGGGCAATGAATGTATAAATTAGATTAGAAATATGTCATAAAAGGATAATTTAATTAAAAAAAATAATAATAAAGTCCGGGGGGTCTATAATCTTTCGGGGGGGGGGGGGGGGGGAGGGGGGGTCGATCATGTCCTCAAGCACCTGTGACGTCAACATTCAATAAACCGTTTCAGTCAGATTTTAATTGCTTGATTAAGACTTTGGTGCTTTCTTCGTATTTCGACACGAACACCAGTAAAACTTACACAAAAGTAGCAAAATGAACATATACTATCGGAAAAAAGAAACAGTGCATTATTTAATATATGAAAAACATTTAAAAATTAAAGTACTGAGAGTACTGAAAGACGGGGTCTTGAAAGTTTGAATTTGTAATTGTCCTGGGTTTTCTCGAATATGCTTCCAAAATTTTTGAGTTTGAATTAGTTGTTACAGTCTATGTTAATTCGGCTTTTTTGCAATTGTCTGATACTTTGTCTGAATTTTAATCAATCCCGGCCTTCATAATTGTAGAAAATGGACACAACGGTATACTATGTAAAATAAGACCCCAAGGAAAAAATTTAAAAATTACTACTAACCAGGAATATCACACAACTATATCAAAGTAGATAATTTTAATCATTAGATTTCTTCAATTTTGTGATCCATGGGAAAATCCACTAGTCGGACGGTATCCGTAATAAAACTTTTATGAAAACCCCGAAAACTCTAAAACTGCTGAATTAACAAACAAAGGGAACATTTGTATACCGATAACAAACACAAGCACCTGACGTTAGAAATATTTTTTTACAATAAGATTCCAAGAACTTTGACAATAAAAAGATTTGTCACGGTCGCCATTTTGATTTTTAAGACCGACTTATCTGACACGATTCTCTTCATTTGTGATTCATGCAAAATTAATAGGTAAAAATAAATCCGTTCGCCACTCACTACCTTTTTGTGTAAACTCGTGCATCACCTACACGAATTACGATAAAACCGTTCCTTTCGTTAAAAATCATACTCCGAAAATCAGAGACATAAATAACAGAGATTGTCAACTCCGCCATTAGTGTGTAAATGTTACGGGACTAACTTTACTTTGAGAACTACAAGTGCAACAGCAATCTTGTATAAGTCATTAAATTTGAACCTGATAGTGAATATGAACATGAACCTGTAAATATTTTAAGCATGTTTTATTTATGAAATATTTACAAAAACTCTTTATTTAGTTTTTTAAATTACTTTTTTTTTTAAACTTATTGACTTTTCACAAAGTAATGGTAATGCATTACTTTACTCATGTAATGGTAATGTAATGCATTTCTTCAAGAAAATTAAGTAATGGTAATGGTAATTTAATGCCCTAATTCATAAAGTAATGGTAATGTAATGCATTATTTTACAATGTAATTCACCCCAAGCCTGATTCAAACTAAGCCGGAGAACATGAACATTAACATTTAACTTGGTTCTTCAATCGATAAGATTGTATATATCATATAATGTATAAGTCTTCCAAAATGTATAATCTATTATAGATTTTGCTTACAATGCATTGTTTGAAATTTAAATTCAGTTTAATCAACTAATGAGGCAACGAACGAGAAGGCAAATTCAGACTTGTTTTTATTTTCTTTGTACAAAATTCCTTTATAGACGAACAGCAGTCATACTGCAAGTAGACTGGAAGCTAATGAAACACCTATTTAATTTGTAAAACATCTGTCTCTCCGTCCGATTGTCTGTCCGATTTTCTGTCTGCCTATTCCACAACCAACTTCCGCAATCCCGATGCTGGTTTTGCTTTGATTTCATAATGTGTTCAATGTTTGACCATAGTATGTCTCAACACAACTTCAACGTTTGTTGATTATAGTTTGTTGACTACAGAGCTTCCTTAAATAAACAATAATGAATGTTGTGATAAATCAAAGTTCTGAAAGTACATAACAATGTAGGGAACCGATTCGCTCAATGAACGCGTGTTTCTTCATTTCCGGCTAAAAATGTGTACTATAAATTGCTAAGCCCAAAGCCTTAAAGAATAAAATAGAAATAAAAATCTACAATATTTAACAAAAGATATTCTAGACAAATTTTATCAGATTTCTAATTATATGTCCCAATTTAGTCGACATAATCATCATCAGAAAGCGATACCTAAGACATCTCGTCCGTCGATCTGTCTCTCCGTCCGATCGTCTGTTTGATTTTCTGTCTTCCTATTCCACAACCAACTTCTGCAATCCCAATGCTGGTTTTGCTTTGATTTCATAATGTATTCAGTGTTTTACCATAGTATGTCTCAACACAACTATAACGTTAGTTATAAAGAAATGCAGACATGCATTTACCCTATCTATTGCTATATCAATACATTGTCTTCGCAATTGTCGTAACAGCAATTCTTGAGTGCCGCATTGATTGCGGGGTCAGATATAAAGTAAACTGTAAGTCCAATCAGGAAAGAAACCAATCAGAACGATACATGCTATTTCAATCGTAAACAATTAAGTCTGACTAAAATACTCTGTCCTCGGTGTAACCTTTATAATACATGAGTACATAACGAAATGATTTATGTATGAACTAAACGATCCAATGTTATATATACATCCTACATCTAAGGTGTAAAGGGTATAAAAATGCTACCAGTTATAAGCATTTTTATCGTTGAGGGAATAAGTCTGTAAGTCTGTGTCGTTGAATTTTTGTTATTAATTTTATGGTGTTTTTTTTTTCCATCACAGAATAAGAAATAGGGCTCATTGGAGACATCCAGACATACCCAGCAGGCACGTACCATCGTTTTTGAAAAGGGGGGGGGGCAGACTCATCTAAAAATCTTGACAAGCCAAAAAAAATGTTTCTTTCCAAAATCCTGAAAATCTTAATTCGGTGGGGGATGGGGGGGGGGGGGGTGGGTGGGAGGAGGGGCAGACTTTTAACTTCAATTTCACTGTTTATTTCCTTATTTTTCAATTCAATTTTTTTACATGGTCCAAGAAAAGTGGGGGGGGGGGGGGGGGGGGCAACTCCATGTTAATTCAATTTATTGTGTGTAAACTTAAGAAAAATCTTTGCTGGGCAAAAAAGTGCCCCCCCCCCCCCGAACCTACGTGCCTGCCCAGTATCAAATACTTAAGTTCACAAGTTGCATTCAAATGACATGCTCAATGCCTACACTGCGATTGCGATTTCATTAGACCCTTTTACCGTAAGTAATGTTTAACACTGGAAGAGACAACCGGATCCCGCATAGAGTTTCCCTACGGATTTTATTAAATTGAATAACATGTAGCTTATATCAAATTGACATCTACCAAACGGAGTTTCAAACAGGCCAATGTCTGAGAGCAAAAGTGAAAAATCAAAAATTTGACCATTCTAAACCTCTCTAAATTAAAAATTCTACTGTCAATTAAGTCAGAGCATCATTCCCATCTCATCGCGGAACAGGGACTCTTAAATCCCGGAGTGGTTTATTCCTTCCCTGTAAGAGGATAATTTTAAGTTTGGGATAAACATATTTAGTTCTGTTGGTTATTTAACGAATAGCCAGTCAAAGAGCAACACACTGGCACCCAAACGCATAACTAGATGGGATCATTTGCAATACTAGGACCTAAGCAACATGGTAGGAAAAACACTTCGTTTTTTGCGATGCTGCAAAACATGCAATCGCTCAATACAACGTAACATCATAGAGCGTATCGTCACAAGCTGCAAAGCTTTTTAGAAGAAAAAAAGAGTTAATTCTTTCACCACAGTTTATATGAGTATAAGTTTAAGACCTATCGAATGTACCGTTTGAAATTCAATTATCAGTCATTAAAAAGCAACTTTAAAAAAAAACAACTAAGCGAATGGGTGAAACTGAAATCATCCATTTTGACGACGTAACCGAGTAGAAAATAGTTATGAAAAAACTCTTCTTAGAACTATTCTTAGAACTATTGATTTGACTACTGGGGATCCCGTGATCGACAGTGGTTGTATGGGAAAGGGTATAGTGGCCGCCCGCTTGGACACGTGGGTATTCTCCAAGCACTTCGACTTCCTCAAACGACGCACATCAATGACCACCCCCCCCCCCCCCCCGCGTTAACGAGAGACATTATATTAGTTGTAGGAACTTGTTTATTAATCGTTGTAAAAGAAATCTTTTTAGACTAATGGTACAAGTCATAATGTCGATTTCGTTAAAGAAAGCATAATATTTCTTAGTTTCTTTTTGTGGAAAAATATTATTTGAAGATTGATTTATACAAACGCCATAGATATATCACTGGACAGAAATATCTCTTCTGGTAATATTGACGGATTTGTTTGTATCACAGAGGTGTAAATTTCACGTAAAACTGCCATGCATGACATTGTAGCAAAATGATTTTTTAAAATAAAATGCAAATGTGAATTAATAGAACTAAGTATCAAAGTTTGTTTCGGCCGGCTTTCATTACGAAGAATTTTCTAATAACGACACAGGGCGTGCTGCGATCAGGCGTACATGACGTTCTTATATAATTCAACCTCTCTAAAAGTAATGAATATTTTGCAAAGAAACTTTAGTTCTAACTTGAAACAGATTCAGTTTATAGATTTGTTATCATCAATATTTGTAGTTTACCGCCAACCGTTCATGCTTTTGTCGCATTTGTGTTTGTGATCTGTGATTACTTTTAGATTGGGACTCATAATCTAAGAAACACGAGTAAAAAGTTTACCATTTTTCAAAGCAATAGCTACTGACGATAGAAGGATCCTTGAATTATTAAAGAGCACTTGTTCGGATCGGATTGGATGATATAACTCTTCAGTGTTAGCTCAATCTGTGAATTCGTTCAATCAACGTGGCTTTTAGATTTTTTTGGCTCCATATCATGTAACTGTGTTAATGGATACTAATCCAATTTATATATATTAAGGACATTTTTTTCTCTGCAAAGTTTTTTTTTCGTAACGCGGAATTAATGGGCTTTTCATCGCAGTGGATTTGGAGAATAAACACTGAATAGATTATCACTGTAAAATCATCAAAAATGAGAGAGAGAGAGAGAGAGAGAGAGAGAGGGGGGGGAGAGAGAGCGCATTGTCTTCTAGTTGCAGACTTTTCTATGGGGTCCAATCACAGCGTATACATGTGCGGTAAAATGAAGAGAAAAATCCATGGTGGTGTACCGACTAGATATGTTTGTTTAGAATTAGAATTGAGTCTTTTGAAGTATAATTCAACTCAAAATTTTGCATAACAGGCACGAAGTATCGTTTTTAGCTCACCTGAGCTAAAAGCTCAAGTGAGCTATTCTGATCACATTTTGTCTGTCGTCCGTCTGTCCGTAAACTTTTCACATTTTCAACATCTTCTCAAGAACTACTGGGCCAATTTCAACCAAACTTGGCACAAATCATCCTTAGGCAAAGGGGATTCAAAGTTGTGAAAATTAAGGACCACATCTGTTTTCAAGGGGAGCTAGTTAGAAATTAATGAAAAATTTCGAGATATTTTCAAAAATCTTCTTCTCAAGAACTAGAAAGCCAGGAAAGCTGAAACTTGTGTGGAAGCATCTTCAGGTAGTGTAGATTCAAAGTTGTGAAAATCATGACCCCTGGATGTAGGGTGGGGCCACAATGGGGGGTCAAAGTTTTACAAAGGAATATATAGAGTAAATCTTTAAAAATCTTCTTCTCAGAAACTAATCAGCCAGATGATTCTTTATAATTGTTAAGACTTTGGCTCCAGGACAATTCTTCGGCCTCACAAGAAGGTTCAGAGTTTGATGTAGCTTTATATCCCATATATAAACAATTGTTAAGGATCTTTTTGAGAACTGCAATACTCAACATGTGATATGACTATAAAATCATCCTGTTAGAAAAGGGACTAATGATTATAAACATAAGAATATCCAGGGGGAAATGGATTTTATTTATACAGGATCTACATGTATTATTGTACATTGTCCAGATTGTTTGTATTATGACTGATTTAATCATACCTTTTGTTCCTCGGGTGAGCGATGTGGCCCATGGGCCTCTTGTTGAAAATACGGTTGGGGCAAACTCATCCAAAATATCTTGACAAGCCAAATAAAAAGGCAACTTCTCAAAATCATGAAAATCGTAATGGGGGGGGGGGGGGGTCATAGCGTACCAATTACCAATATCTTCATATACATGTAACATCAATTTCACTGTTAATTTTCTCCCTTTCAGAAAATGAGGGAGCCAACTCCATGATATCTTTCTTTGGGCGAGAAAAAGCTACATGCCTGCGTATTAATATTCAAATAATTCTTATCGTGTTAGAAACAATATGGTTGCCTATGATCATTACCAAAATATGATATATCTGAACTTAAAGAGAGCTATAGCATTGGAGATAAGAACCCCAATTCAAATTTAATATTTGTACCATCAGGAAATGAATATGGTTCCCAAATAATTTTAAGAGAAGTTTAAGATATAATTGCAACTATGCAGCCTTTATATGATCCAACACTCTTCATAAATTTAAAGAGAAAAAAACATGGAAGGCTAAAAAATGATAAATTATGCAATCAAATTTTATTGCAACGACCATAAAATATCGAATGAGTCTAGCATTCTAAGGCCTTTATATGTCAGCAGTAGGCACTTTAAAGTCTTTTGTTGTTCGTGAAGAAATAAATGTTTTAGTTGACACACACGCTGTATGATTTTAGTAAGTGAAAATTTCGTGATAGTTAAAACTCTTTCTCTCTCTCTCTCTCTCTCTCTCTCTCTCTCTCTCTCTCTCTCTCTCTCTCTCTGCTCTTTCTTTATTTGAAAGCACTTGTATGGCCAAAGCAAGTGTCGGATAACATAGGGATTCCTCGTTGTGTGAAAACGTGACGATCACAATGACATGTTGATATCCCTTCAACTAGAAAATATTGATATTGTTACAAAATTATTTGGGTTAAGGACGCTCTTTTGTAAAGAAGAACTTTATAAACAATTTGTGTCTGAAATATCCAAAAAGTCAATAAACAAATGAAAAAAAGAAGATAATTCAACGCATCATTTGACCACAAGCATAGTTTTCTTTTTCTCTTGTAAACTCTATGTTGTAAGCTAGGAAACCTCACCATTGTCAATAAATATGATTTTTAGATCACGACCTATGTACATGTACTATATCATATATTTTATAAAAGCAATTATTACATGCATTCACTTTTTAACATATCGACTGGAGCATTCATATCTTTAAAAACAACCTCTCAAGTTGCGGAAGCTTCATACCACATCAGAATATGTGTTTGCAACATCTGGTTTATGGACCAATATCATTCCTACAAGAAGTTCACATTGAAGCCAGTGCAGTTTCAATCATCGTTTTGTGCATTAATGCATCAGTCGAACAGGATTTGCTCGTGATGACCGATAGCCCTGTATCAAAGGATCAGCTTACTACAAACGAACATTTGAAGGTCTTTTTTACGAGGCCAATTTGTTCCGTTTAAGGCATGACATATCATGCGTTATCAGATATTGAGCCAGTGAACGTCTGTCCAAATAACTTCTGCATCTTCAGCCAAATGTCTGTAGGACAAAATCTTGAATTTTTTCCCCTTTTTTTTTCTTTGGATGATATTGTTATCTCGATATGGTAACTCAGACTTTATTATGTTCATTTATGACGTTACCGATACGTCATATTCAGGGAGTCGTTTGGTAGATGTTTGATTACGTGATGGATTTTACTGTCCCCTGTATTAGTTTTATTTATTTTAATTTTATTAGGAATAATGTAAATCATAGACTGGAGTTATATAAATAGACATACAGTATCTTATCCCCTTTGCTATGAACCTTGTGCACAAATTGAATATCCTGCTTTATATTGTCCGGAATTAGATAAATTGCTTCAGTTCTTCAACTATTTCTTCCTTCAAGCCGTTCTGAATTTCCAAGAACTTTCAGTGTTGTTGCATTAAGATATGAGGTTGCTGTCAATTTTTTTCTTCAATTTATATAAAAACGTAAGGTTTTCAGTCCAGCAATATGTTTTATCCATAGGGCCTATTCCATTTCGAAGTAAAACAATTAGCTTCGCGAAGGTTACCCTCACAGACTCTGCGCTTGCAGATTTACACAACACGGTACGAACTTAGAAGGCTCCCATTTTTCTTTTTACTTTATCTTAAGGATTTGATATACTATACCAGAATAATTTCATTGTGAGCAGTGTGTCTGTCTGTTCGTCTGGATAGGCGGAGGGGAGGGAAATTAGGTCTGTTTAATTATGTACGTCTGTCCGTCCGAGATCTCTTGTTGGGAGCGAATGGACAACAGACAGACTCTTCGCTCACAGATTTTGAGCCAAAATTCTAATGTTAAAGGTTAAGGTCATACTGTAAAAGATATATGTTTTAAATCCTTGCCCGGACTAAATTTCATTTCCTTTGCCCTTCGATCATTGCTCGTACTTTACGTAAAGAGTATTTGGGGTTAAAGGTTAAACAATTACCTCGAAGCAAGTTTATAGAAAAAGGTCAGGATCAAAGCATATCTCTTTGGACTAAATTTCGAGACCATTTTACATTCTCCTCTAGCTACATGTTGGCCCACTTTAGCTCAGACTTTTCCAAAAGAATTTTTGTAGGTATGCGCAGTGACCTTGAACAAAGTTTGTAGCTGATACGACAATGTAGGGTCAAGGTAATAGCAGACTTCGGTGTAAAGTTCTTTTCCGTACCATGTTTACTCATTCCTTGATCTAAAGAGAGTGCTTGTTGGTCAATGGATGTGCAACGACCTTGAACAACTTAATTTCTATCAAAGTCCTTTAATGAAGAGGGGTCCTCTGTGATGGTTGCCATCGAAATAATGTCTATATAGTAGTTTTTAGGTAAAGTTAATCGAGAGCAGTAAATCTAGAAATTAAAAGAAGACACCAGCAGCAAGATATGAACATAAATTCAGTCGAGAATGTGAAATGATATACTTTAAATTGTACGTACGTATTGGCTAAACTTGCATCCTTGTAGTTAGATATCTTAAAATCCGAACCTTTGTTTAAGATTAGATATCCAATTTTAATCCCTATGATAGTTATGTCCAAATCCCCTCTCTTCCACACCCCCAATGCCTAAAGATGAGAATCTAAAACTTTTGGTTTAAAGTTTTGGTTGATTTGAGGTAGGTTGTTTTTTTGGGGGTTTTTTTGTTTGTTTTTTTTTTTTTAAACTTTTTATTTTAACAATCTTAATAGGATCAAAATCAATTGAACCCAAAAAACAGAACATGATAAAAAAATATCTCATTTTACACTGTTCTGATACCTATATACAATGTGTGTCAACTGTATAAGTACTTTGTTGATTCTTGTAAATTTTGTCGTAATATATTTAATGGACGTTTTGACTAATACGTGTACTTTTCACTGTTTAGTTACACGCTTGTGGAAATATATGAGCTAAGCTAGGTGACATTTTCCTCAATTATTTTTGAATTGGTTTCGCTAGTCGATTACTTAAAACACGATTTTTCCTCCCTATTTGAAAAGTTGAAAATCGATAGAAAATGAAGATTTAGATCGTTGTTTATGGTTTAGAGTGTCAACAAGCTTCATCAAACAGCAGTCCTTGTTTAGCGGCAGTGTTTAATTATTTAAATTTCTTTTTTATTTCAGTTTTCGCAGTCTTCGAACCTCGTCCAACGTGTTTATAATTAATTTGTCGATAGCCAATTTACTGATGTCGCTGATCGACTTCCCTCTCCTCATCATTGCCAGCTTTTACCACGACTGGCCATTTGGACAAACAGGTACATGTAGACCTTCATTAAAAGAAAAAAAAAGCAAAACAAAAACAAAACAAATACCTGTAAGCGTTCTATTAAACACACACCACGGGAAGTTTTTTCCACTCATTATCGCAGAAAAAGCAATTACATAACGTATATCGATATGACAATTGTTGTTATCAGAAGAAGACAAAGCCGCTATGATGTTTTCGAAAATATTCACGTTTTAGATCCGTTCCATTTTGAACTGGAATTCGCCGCTGCTATCGAATGCCTTTTAGTGACGATGACCTGTAGACAACATTGCCTGCTTCAGTTAATGATGCTCCTTTAAATATGTCACGAAGCAGCTGATTATATAAACCATCCCATTAAAGAATTTGATTATACCAGAATCCATGGGCACGTACTATCGCATCGTTTTTGTTTTAGAGGGGGGAGGCAGACATACTCCAACATATTGACAAGCAATGAAAGAAATCAAAACGTAGAAGAGGAAATGCCTATCTTCTCCAATCTTTATTGTCCCAATCCGTGAGGGGACTCGTTTATTGCTGTGCAATCTGATTTAAATCGGAGCTTTGGCCGGAGTGCATCAAAGTTTTTACGTTAATCAGAATGAGATGGATTGCTGCGTATTTTCAAATTGACCAATCTATTAAGTTTTCGTCTAATTTTTTCAGGTCGTTCCAAATTAATCTTTTTCTATATAATATCTTAAGAGAAATGTCTGGGTTTTTTTCAAATAGGAAGCAGCCCCTCTCCCTCGTTGCTACGTGCCAGGTCCGGAAAAAATTTGGTGTTTTTATTTTAGGAATTGCTTCATCAAACGCAGCTGACCAATCAAATATATGTACATGTAATCATATTTCACAATTTAACGGTTTACTTTCATTTATGGGGTGTTCATTCATCACTAAAGAAAGATCGATGAATAACTTAAATAACGCTGACATTGATGTATTGATGTTGCAGAACTTCGAATTCAATTGGTTTCTGCACTATGCACTAAGATTTTTTTCCTACGATTTCGCTAAGGGAAACTAACGAGTCCGTTGTCTTAGCTTTATTTTAGTCTTCAGCCGAGTGATGTTATTTAAACTGAATTTATTTTAACCTATATTCATTCAAATTCTTATGACTTTAAACCGAATATTATATGTAGGAAACATGACCTATCATATAATACCGGTACTCCAGTAATGTCACAGGAGGATTTTCAGATAAAAATAATTAGTATCTCCAATACTGATCTAAGAGAAATGTCATTCGTGTAATTGAAATGGAAATATTATACGTAGGGGATTTTACGAAAACGGAATCCGGTTTTTCTTTTTGCTAAATTGATCTGTGAAAAGTTCCATTTAATCTAAAAAATGATTATATAATATTATCACATCTTACCGCTCAGTTCGACCTATTTAGATAAAAGTCGGTTATAATCCACATCTTTAATAGATGTATTCAAAAATAAGCCTTGTTTGCTTTTTTAAAGGCAATCAGGAACTAAAGACTCATTTTGAGAAAAAAAAATAACTGAAGATGGCAATTAATTTACAATTCATGTCAACTTATATTTGTTAAGAAGACATTTCATTGTTTGCTGCGATTTTGTGGGACTTATAATTTCCTGTTATATATGATATCTGTGCGACTCTATTATCTATTTCCTACAAATTGATTTTCTTTTTATTGTCTCGCCATTAGGCCACATTTTACAAATGAACCTACGATTTACATTCAAGTTAATGAATTTTGAGTAAACTAACAAATGTTTTTATTTCAATACCATTTAAACGTATTCTTCTTCGTCATATATAAAAAAAAAGTAAAATATTGATAAGTACGACAAAAAAATCAGACAAGTCAACATTATTATCTGACAACTGACGGTAGAACTATGCTATCATACAAAATAGCTGTAAATATATCCATTATTCAAAGATCATTTCATGAAACGGAAAATATCAACGACTTTGTCGAACGTTCTTTTGTTAAGCACACTCCAGCCTCTTTGAAAACCATTCCTGCGTATTCTGAAACAAAATACCTATATTCTATTCGTTGTCAGGAGTGAGACTATAGGGTTCTAAAACGGGTTTATTTGTTCAATGCATTATATAAATAGTGCCTGTTTGGGAGGGTAACAGTTGAAATTGACACCCCGAGGAAACCATTGTCAACCGTTGATTGTTACATGCGCGTTAGTTATGCGCGTACGGTTCGCCGCAGAATTCACCTCATTTCTATATAAAAGCAGTAAAAATATTCTCTAAAATTAAGACATTCAGTATAATAAAATAAATAGTGCATAATTGGGAGGGTAACAGTTGAAATTGACACCCTCAAAATCATTGTCAACCTCCGCTTCGCGTCGGTTGACAATGGTTTCCTCGGGGTGTCAATTTCAACTGTTACCCTCCCAAACAGCAACTATTTATATAATGTTACCCAATAAAGCACGAAGGAAAGAATGATTCCTTATTACTTATATAGGAATAAGGAATCATTCTTTGAGTATTATGAGGTGATAATTTTGGTCGTGGCGTTATCAAATCCAATAAAGCCCGAAGGGCTTTATGATAGATTTGATCACGCCCCGACCGAAATTATCACCTCATAATATTCAAAGAATGATTCCTTATTACTTATATTCATATAATTTTAAGCCATCGTACAATTAAATCTTTAACTATAAATAAGCAAACCCCGTCGGCGCCTCAATTTGGCGTCATTTGTATTATGGGTAATATAGTACAAAATCGATACGTAGTGTTATAACAGACAAAGACACTGGATGATGTAAATATATTTATATCACTTCCAATTTGTACACTTTAAAACAACATTATTTTTTTATGTTGCACATGCTATGTATTACTACGCGGCGCAGCCAATACCGTTTATCGGTTATGCTATAGGACACGCCCATTTTGTGTCACTCATGTTTTATGAAGTTACTGGATTTTAGGGTTCACAGTTGACTCATAATGTTATCACAGAAAAAGACATTTGGTTGGTTTGAACATATTTTATTGTATATATAATATACAAAGGGTTCGAACACAAGTTCTTGCAACTTACTAGGTTCTCACCCAATTACAAGTAATTTGCAATTGTCATAAAACATGGTACATGTATATACACATATATTGAAAAAAATGGTAAAGAACAAAATAGTATACTTATGTAAATCTGCGAGAATTGATTATAAAGTTCTGCACAGCTGTGAAAATTCTAACATTAGTTTTATAATCTAGGTTGTCATTACCCCATAGTAAAGTATGCGAATCTACAATACCTAAATTTTGTATTTGGAATAGTTCATTAAATAAGGTATTCATTGCATTAGAAAATAGTTTGCAAATAAATAAAAAATTATAAACATCTTCTTTCTTTCCACATATGCAATTTGAAGAATCAATAATATTTTTTCTGTGTAAATCATAATTTAGTAAACAATTGTGTCCTAATTTGGTATGAATGATGTTAGCTACTCTTTTACCATGAAGAAAATATTTTGGAACTTTTGAATCACTGCTATTATAAGAGATGCTTCTTTGAAACTGGCGGATGGATGTTGATTTTTTAATATCCGAATTTAGTGAGTTCCATTTGCCTATCGCATCTGGAATAAATGATTTTTTATATGTTTCATACTTAGCTCTAGGAGGTAAATAATTGTCTTCATAACGAGTATTGTAGCGAGAACTATCTTTCCTATAAATGTTAGCAATATCACTAAGATATTGTGGTACAAGATTGTAATGAATTTTGTACATAATCGTAAGTTTAGCTATTTCCCTTCTTTTAGAAAGAGAGTCCCAACCCGTTTCGAAATACAATGATTCCCTTGAGGCCAAAATTGGAAGCCCCGTGACAAAAAAAAGACAGTTGAAAATGTAAATATTTAAAAATAAATAAAGTGACTCCAAATTTTATTTTGAAATAAACACTTGTGGGAAGACAATCTACATATAATAACAAATAAGGTCATAACTCCTTTATATGTATGCAAAATTGTCATACATTTCTTTTAAAAATTGCAATCGTCCATGAAATGTTGAATTGCTTTATTGATAATATTTACACAACAGTTAAGTGCAGTCAAAATAATATGCAAAAATTAACGTAAAAGATTAACACGTGAAAGTTTGAATGCATTTCTATTGCAGTATGTGAGGCGTATGCAACATTGACTGGTTTATCGGGCCTGGTCACCATCAACTCACTGACCGTCATCGCTGTAGACCGCTACTGCGCCATTGTGATACGAGTGAAATCTGTTAGCCCTGCGCCAAAGTGGAAAACCTACAAAGCGACTATCGTGATATGGACGTATGCTTTGTTTTGGTCGCTTAGTCCAGTACTAGGTTGGAGTAAGTATCAACTGGAGGGTGTTCGAACCACGTGCTCGTTTGATTATCTCACGAGAGACGCAACCACGATCAGTTTCATTGTTGCCATAGCCACCTGTGAATTTGCCATACCAGTAATCGTAATCATACTAGCCTACTGCAAGATCGTGACAGCTATGATAGTTCGGCGTCGGAATTTATCTATATGCAAGAAAAGTGAGAACTCGTCATTGAACTTCAGGCTGCAGCGTTACCGAGTGAGAGCAGAGATTCGAACAGCATTTATCATTATTGGTCTAGTGTGTCTTTTTGTCGTCTCTTGGTTACCGTACACGGTGACGGCCATGATGGGTCTGTTTGGGGACAGGACGCTGATAACCCCCTACCTGTCATCTGTAGCAGGCCTGATAGCTAAAACATCGACAGTGTTTAACCCAATCGTTTACGCCATCATACACCCGAAATTTAAATCGAAAATCAAATGCATGCTGTACAGGCGAAATTCGTTAAATTCTGGGGCACTGTCAAAAATGAACAGCCGGATGTCTTCAAATAAATTTTCGTCATCCGGATTTGATAAGCAACAAATAGAGTTTGATATAAAAAGTAATCGAAATAATGATTTATCATAATTTTTTGTCATTTTTGTATTTTGATTTAAACCAGACAACGAAATGCATCAATATGATCAGTTAAGATGGTCGGCTGATGACGTCATTGCTTTTTTGTTGATTACTATATAAAGTGTTGAATTCGGTATATTTTATTATTCTTGTTGATGAATGAATTCCGGTAATAAATGAAACCCATAAAATTTTTCTTGTCCTTTGATATGTTTCCTTGAGAAATCAGATTAATAAAATGTTTTGATTACATTAAAAAAAATGTCATTTTAAAGATAAAATAATTAATAAAATTAAATGTACATATTTTACAGCTTTATTCCATCTGGAATATCCTGTAAAAAAATCACAATAATTCTGTTAATACAATTCCAATACCACCACCAGACTGATAACAGACTTGATTCGTGGTCTTGATGTGTTAATATCACCCTGAGTCATTCATCGAATTGCTTGGCTTAGTGGTTCTTGATTTGAACATATTTTATTATGCAAAATAATATTTACATAATAGGATTGGGCAGCAGGCAAAGCCTATTTAAGCCTTCTCCACTAGGTACAAGGTAGTCATATGTATAAAATACAAGAATTGTACAAGAAGTATACGATTATATTTAAGATCGTCAATTTTAACGGTATTAATTTAAAAATTTAGTCAAGATTGGTCAGTTAGTATCCTGGGAGGAGCTTATACATAGATGATAATACATGGGAAAATTAGAGTTCCAAACCGACATATTTTCACTCAAATGTATTCTGACGTGTTCTGTCAAAAATGTCTATGTCATAACGTCGAAGTCAAAACTGTAGATAAGCATCGATAAGATGAAAAAGATTAGAGGTATTCCGAAATCCATGTAAAAGGTGTTCCAAAAAGGTGTAACAAAAGGTGAAATAAATGGTGACGACACGGGAATGTTATGAAGGCGCATGCCTTTGTTCCTATCAGGGGTGAATAAACCATGAATTTTATTCTATGTATTAATAAATGCCATAATTATCCTTTATTATGAGAAATTAATATCATATCAGTTATTGCAAATTATTGCCACGAATGGTCCGCCATAAACATGACCGGAATGTAAAAAAGGGGGAAAATCTACTATATAGTAGGTTTTCCGTGGGGGTAATCTGGCTATAAAAAGGGGGAAAACCCACTATTTAGTCAGTTTTCCATGGGGAAAAACTGCTATATAGCCATTTTTCCGGGGGGGAAAGATGGCTGGGGGAAAAGGCACTATATAACACCGGTACAACCGGGGTTTTTTTTCTAATTTGATCTCAACTTGTATACGTTATTTATTCCCATATATTAATCGTGGCCAAAATTTCAAAAACTTTGTAAAATACATGGATACCATCAAAAATCATCTTTTTATCTTATTTCATTTATAAAGTTTGGAGGATAAATAATATTTTTATAATGAAAAAAAATTACTTTGTGGCTGAGGATCAGAGAACCTTAAAATACTACCGGTAGTTAACAATGGACAACAATCTTTGGTCACGATTTTGGTCAATTTTATTTTTCCGATTTTAATGTTTACAATGCTTCAGTAAGGCATTTTTAATAGGCAATAAAAATTGGGTGTCTTTCGTTGAGTTATAAACGAGTTACATATAAAGCCTTCAGTTCTTTGCAATGTAAACAAAGTGTATGTTTACATTTTAAATGTTCAAGTGAACATTCCCGTTTTAGATCTAAAATGAATGTGTTAAACGTTAGGAACTGTTCATTTATGCTTAGAATTAATAGGAAGATAGGCAAATTAGCTTGAAAAAGATTCTTTACTGGAATATTAAACCTATATGTAAACAAAAATAGGGCTCATGACAAAGAATTGTGAGCTCTTTATCTTGCGTTTAACTCTACGACTTGTTCTCAAATTCCATTTGATCATTAGAAATGCATTCCTAAAGCACTTTAATTAATGAAAACCGAAAAATAGAATTTTAGTAAAATCGTGACCTTGTCCATGAAATTTCAAAACCTCACAGGGGAAGGGAGAAAGGGTGATGGAGAATTTTTCCCTACAAAATCTCTAAAAAAAAAAATAACAACTATCCAATTCATTTCAACATTAAGAACAAATCATTAGGCCTAAAATTGTCAAATAAAAATGGAAAAAATGGGCGCAACTCACCCCATTTCGTCTCCGTTGCTAAAAGACGAAGGGAGTGTAAATATCTAAACAAAAAAATTAAATGCTTTCTTTGATGATCCATGAGGGGTGTGAAGGTAGCAATATTGCAGGGGGGGGGGGAACAATAATATATAAAATATATTAATATATCATAAAACCTCTGACTTTTTATTATGCTATTATTTCTGCCTTTTTTAATGTTCAAAGATTGAAAAGAAGTTCTAAATTTTGCGATACATTTCTTTGCCATTATAATAAATCGGTCTCTGAACACCGCTGATGGACTTACGATTTTAAATACTCATGTCTTATTTTATGTGCTTATTCCGTTTGTAAATAATGCATTGACCTGTTTATTTACGTTAGCATTTTCCTCGTTTGATTAAAAGTGTAAAATTTGATGACTTATCGCGACCGAGTAACACGGCGAGGCAAGACGTACGTCCACCCACACAGATGAGACCTCTACAGCGAAATACTTTAAACTGTTAAGAGGTCTGGGACTAATATAGGGATTGCAAAGATAGCGGTAATGAAAGAGAAATATGGCGACCAGTGCCTATTTCCAGTGGTGTTCAGCTTTAAAGTAAGATTGTAACAGAAATTGTCTATCAGATGCTGATACAAGAAACACTTTGGCGACTAAGAGGGACATCAAACTTTGTTCGAAGGTATCCAAAATTCTGCATTCAATTATCTTATAGTTATACCCCTACAAACAAAGTTTGAAGGTATATAAGAATGACCTTGTCCGTCTGTCCGTTTGTCAGTGTAATTAATCCATATCTTTCTCATGGAGAAAAACATTGGCCGTTCTTACTTCACACAAAGATTGTCTATCACCTGAGTGTGTGTAATGATTTTGACTCAAGGTCATTTGGGCAAGCCCAAGGTCACAGAAAGGAAAAATGCCAAATTCGTGCCTGGTCTATCATAAATCTTACTTATGGAGAATCATTGAAAGTTCTTACTTCTCACAAAGATTGTTCTTGACCCAAGGGTGTTTCGTGATTTTGACCCAAGGTCATAGGAACAAGTTCAATGTAATTGGACAGAAACAATTCATAATTTGTGTCCGGTCTATACCTTTCTTATAGAGAAACATCAGCCGTTCATACTTCACATAAAGATTGCTTATGGCAATGACATTAGGGTGTGTCATGAACTTGATCCAGGTTCAGTTGTGCAAGTTCAAAGCAATCGTTAAAGAAATGCATATATTGTGATGGAAAAGGCATTGAAGCTAAAATTTGACACAAAGATTGCATGTGAACTGTAAATATGTCCTGATCTCGAGCTCAAGTAATTTTTCCAAGTTCAAGGTCGCTATAAGAAAAATGGTTGATTCCTTACTTTCCAATAGAGAAATACTTTAGTTGTTATACTTTTTTAGCCGTGGGTATCATTTTTGAGCTTATCCACAGCACCTCTAGTTTTTTTTTAAAATTTATTATAACATCAAACTCACTAAACCCAAGCTAGATAGCTCATCTTTTATATACATGTATTTGTGATTTGAACTGGTGATATCGCCTAAACAAATAGGTGATGTTACCTATTAGCATTTATTACTACATAAAATAATGAATTATCCCTATTTTTAGACATTACCTTAATATGGTGGCAGCTGAGGCAAAGGATGCTTTTATATAATTTAAAATAACATTCAAAGAACAATTCAGTTATCCCGATTTGCAATGCTTCGATAGTGACTATGTCGATTGCCAGGCAATGTAACTAAGTTTGCAACATGGATTGCGATCGCTGAATTTAATTAAATCTCTTGACACAGTGACCGATAGTGCTAGGTACAATGCAATGTCAGCTTTTTAATTAAAATAGATAAGTGTGGCATTGCCGCCATCATTAACTTCCTGCTACTGATTCACGTAACAAATAAAATGATATAAACTTATATAATTTTGTGTGTTAGTGGTCTATCAGGGACGTATATACGTCCCTGATGCTATTTATTTAAACATTATTCAAAATAACAAAAAAACAAAAAAAAAGAAAGAAAATGAAGAAAATACTAAAAATACTTATATCGTATATATTTAAGTTTCTATATGATCTAGATGATGGACATTAATGGAGATTAATGGTCATCAATTCGTCATTAAAAAAGAGCTGTAGTTTAGTTTGAATATGTTATATCATGTGATTTCACAAACTCGAATAGGTGATACCACCTTTCTGACAATAAATATTTTAAAAAAAACGACGCCTCATATTTTTTGCTCTAATATGCATTGTCGAACGAAATGTGGACCCAAAACATTGGAATGGATTAAAGATGCGCGCGTGCAGTTGTATTTTGGGGTGGGGACGGTTCACTTTATTTCATCTATTAATTACGTTGTAAATGAAATTCCACTCTGTTGTAGCAATGAAGATAAAATTTGGATATTGCCTGATTTAAAACATGCAGGTAAAATAAAGCTTAAATTCCGTGTTGTGTTAATAAAGTCAAAGAATATTCCCTAGATCACTAATAGGACACGTCCCGATATCAAAACTAATCATGAAAACCTAACTCACAATTTTGGCAAGTGCTTCCTAGCTCATAATGCTTGTGTTCAGTTTGCCTGCAGGATGTTTAGTAAAAGAGAATAAGTTTCCAATAGATTTTATAAATTTTCAAGTTTTAATAAATTATTTATTAAATAACTTCACCTTTAATCCTAAGGTAAAAGAATACTTTCAATATAGTCGATACATTTTTTGAGTGATCAAAACAGCCCTGCACTAACCTCAGATCCTAGAGAGTCATGAATTTCACAATTTTGGTAAAGATCTTCTTCTACATCATACCTATATACTATTTTTTCATATCCTTGATTTGTCTGCTAGCTGCTCTGGGATTGGGATTGGTTTAGATAGGATATGGGATTTTGATTTTCATACGTGTGAGACTTACCCAGTAATTAATAATTTGGTGAAAATACATTCATTTTGAAAAAAATCAAAGACCACCTTTTTTGCAAAAAGTATTGATTTACATGCATTTATACACAGTAATCAATGCTCAACAATGAATTCAAAACACACTGGGTATAAACACCCCCTGTTTATATGCTTGAAGATAAAGTTGTATCAACTGAAAAATAAAAGATAGAGTTGTATCAATCGACAAATAACTCTATGATCTATAAAATACCCTGAAAATGAAATCCTTACCTATGTGAACAGTGTACAAAAGATCTTTGATAAAAGAGTGTATGGTGTACATACCTGTGTTCATAAAAAGACATTGTAAAAGAGGTAAACTAAAACTGCAGTATCTCAAAACAGAAATAGATATCCTTGGCCTATTGATTACATTACAAGTTTATTTAGGTATAACTGAATCGTTTGTTTCCAATGAATCCACAGAATGGCCTTTATCTTGATATTGCACTTGATCCGAATCGTCCCCTAACAATGTCCCAGTGGACTTGATTCTCTGAATTAATTCTGGGCGGTCCTTTGGTTTGGTTGAGAAGTACATGATCTGTTCCTGGGAGTACCTCTGTCGGACTGGAAGGAGGTCACGAAATGTCCAGTCCTGCCAATGAAAATTGAACTTATTGAGTAGCTCCACCCTCTTCTCCTGACTGGGGATCACGTCCTTTGGCAAGGGCTGCTGGAGAGGGGGACAGAGGACATCCTTGAAAATGAGAACCCCCCGCAGACCGAACCATCCTCCATAGACCGGGTGATAACACACACCACAGATTTTCTGAGAGAAAAAAATACCTGTTACATCTTTATTAATTTGAACAATACACA
Source organism: Magallana angulata (assembly GCF_025612915.1). Classification (NCBI taxonomy): domain Eukaryota; kingdom Metazoa; phylum Mollusca; class Bivalvia; order Ostreida; family Ostreidae; genus Magallana; species Magallana angulata. Next base: position 24,125,025 of record NC_069120.1, on the reverse strand, counting down.
TTATTGATTTTTATGTCAGGTTTTATTTAAGGTATTAAAGGGTAAACGGGACATACAATTAACTCTTTCTGGTGCAAAAGTACACGTAACTCTTGGGATTACCTTATCTGTAGGCCAGGGTTGATCTGTGACATCAGACTTCTGATAGTAATACACAGCACCAGACACATGACCCACAGTCTGCACTAAAATCTTGGGTCGCCGACTGTGATGCATCTCGTAGTCATGAATTGATTCAACTTCGTACTCTGGAAAATCCTAAAATTTGACACCAATTTCAAATTTATTTCAAATAAGTATGAAAAAAATAACTACAATTTAAAGATTTTTTTTCTTCATAGGTTTTTGTATTCTTTGACTAAATCATATTTCCAGTTATTTTAGTGAAGATCCAATTTTTGCTCTTTTCTTTAAATAACTTTACATCACAAAAACTACAACAAAGAGAAATTTTATCTAGTATTGCTTGCTAGTTATTACTGGTCCAAACTTTTCAGATCGCAAAAAATGTCTGGTGCAAATCAAAATGTTACAATTTTGCCGTTTTATTGCAAATTTTGTGACATGCATAACATGTGTCATACAGTATACATGTGTAATATGTGTCATACTGTGTACATGCGTAATATATGTCATACTGTGTACCTCTTTGACCTTGTTGAAGTAATAGGCCACACACTGGTCAATGGGATCGCGGATACCATCACACTCCTTCTGCTCTTTTACAAATGGAATGAACGCCCTCTCAAACATGTCTGGGGTGCTGATGACAAGGAGACCTAGAGTATCCGCTGGGTAAGACAGTCTGAACGCCTCTTGTACATGCTCATTGTACCAACCAATCTGTAAAAAGAAATCGTCACATAAGAAGAAAACTATGTTTTAAGCTTCAATTGTCTCAGATGTCCCAACTAGCCTGGGGTTGAACTCAAGATCTATGGGACATACTCTTCCAAGAAACTTGGCCAGCATGCTAACCAGTCGGACATCTTTGTACACTCTGTCCAAAGTTTCTACTTCCACCACTTTTTGCTCAATTTTTCAATAATAATAAATACCTTTGAACCAAACCTTTTTTCATTCACTGGAACAAGAAAGGTCTAGTTTTTCTATTTTGAAACACTCCCCTATTGCTTTAAGTTCAATATGCTATCATTATAGTCAAAACTACAAGGATTTTGCATTGCATATGACTTGAAAAGTACCCAAATGATAATATAAAAAAAATTGTGCCAGGATTCGTTAGAATTTCAGAATGGTTAGAGATGTCAGGTTTTCCCATAAGAAATCCCAGTAAGATACTAGTATCCATTTCTGTTCAATTGAATTTCTCCTGTGGATAAGGGAATGTGTGAAAGAAGAATTTTTGCTACATATTGATTTCATTTGTTTTTTTACAGACCGGTTTTTCAATTTATTAAGGAAATCAACAAAAAGTGATGGATACAGGTCAAACATTTTAATATTATTCAATATTATATTTTACACTATCATATGATATGATTTTATTTGATACAATAATAATATTAAAAAACATTATCATTTTATACAATATTTGAATAATATGATACAATATTTGAATAATATGATACAATTTTTGTATAATATGATACAATATTATATTTTATATAACAATTTCATGTGATACAATTCTATATTATAGTATACTAATCATCATTATACAATATCATATCATAATATACAATATCATATAACATTTTTGAATAAGTTTTCTTGTTATGTCACAAATGGGATCATTTTATTACCATGCCCTGAAAATTGCTGAATCACAACGGAAATAATTATATTGCCCTCCCCCAAAAAGGTAAATTTCACAGGAAATGGTTAAATTGCCTTCCTAAAACTGTTTTACCACCATCGCATGCAGTAAATCTGCATATTAATTATTTCAAGTTTGAAATTTAGGTAAGCAAACATAGACAGTTCCTCGAAAATAAAAACTGTCAGGACAGTGTCTGCTATTCAGAGAAACTTACTTTAATTGTTTGATTAGAAAAAATTATCTACTTTTTGAAAGCATCGATCAACATTTTAAAAGAAAATTGATTTGTAAGATATGAAGATGCATTGATAATTAAAATACACCTGTTCATGAGTTAAATGTATTCTTATTTATAGACAGATATGAAGATGCATTGATGAGTTAAATGTATTCTATTTATACACAGATTTTTATTTCTAAAAATGTTATATAACATGACTTCTCTGCCTTCGGCATTGGGCGACATAACACTCCAGGGCTTTCCTGTCACCTCTGGGCAAATATTCTGGTATGTCGCCCTTGAAGCCATGCAATATATGTATATGCAATATATGATATAACAATATCATATGATTCAATATCATAATATCCAAAAAATTTGATACAATATCACATTGTAACATCTAATTTTTTTTACAATATAATATTATATGATATAATATTGTATCATTTAATACAATAGTGTATCATATCAAACAATACTGTATTATAAAAAAAATTTTATATCATTTAACAACAAACACATCTATCAGGCAAGTTTGTGTAATGTAGGAGTTTTTTATCATTTTTGATAATAAAGATCAGGCTCTGTATCTGAAGCTACCTCTGAGATTCATCTATATTACAGTTAAATCAACCATGCAAGTTTGAAATAGTTCTACTATCTATTAAACAAGTGACCTGTTCCAAAAAACTAGAACCTCCTCCAGCATTTGAAACCTATGGCTCTGAATCTGTACCCTTGCCTGTGGAGTGCATCAGAATCATTGGATGAATCATCTATTTAAATTTGAAAACTGAACAAATAACAACTAAGAATTGTCTATCAAAGGGCACCTGCTCTAAAAACTTTAACCAGCTCAAAAACCTTACTTCGTCCAGCATCCAAAACCTATGGCTCAGATTCTGAGCATTCCAGCCTGTCAACTGCATCAGTATCATTAGACGCACCATCTATGCAAGTTTAGTGAAGTTAGGACCAGTAATAACTATACTCTGTCCAGAGTTTTTGCTTCAACCACTTTTTGCTTGATATTTCGATAATCATAAATACCTTTGCGCTCAAACTACGTTCATCCACCAATATGCCCAAAATAGGAAGTCTATGGGGATTTTGCATTGCATCAGCCATTATTAAGCCAAGATGATAACGTTAAAGAATTGCACGAGGTATCCTGAGTACTTCCGAATGGAGAAAAAATGTAAACATTTCCCTTTATTTGTCTCTGTAAGAAATTTTTTTTGTTTGTGAACTTTTATGGGTGAAAAATAATAATTGTTCAATGAAGATATCTTGGATATCTTCCATTTTATTGATTTCAACTATATTTCTTTCACAGGTATGTGTATTTTTATTAAAAATCATCAAAAAGTCATGGAAGCAATAACTTCCAGACAGACTATAATATTATGCTCCAAATACTTTAACCAGCTCAAAAAAACTTTAACCTCATTCAGCTTCCAAAACCTATGGCTCAGATTCAGCATTCAAGCCTGTCAACTGCATCAGTATATCAAGACGCACCATCAATGCAAGTTTGGTGAAGTTAGGACCAGTAATTAAACTAAGATATATTCATCAGAGGGCACCTGCACCAAAAACCTGTTCCAAAATCTTTACCTCCTCTAGCATCTGAAATTCATGGCCCAGCTTCAGCACCCAAGTTAGGACAAGATAGGAAAATTAATAACTTAGATACAGGACCTGCAACAATAGCCTTAACTAGGTCAGAACACCAACGCCGGGGGCACAGCATAAGCCCCCCCCCCCCCCGACCTCGTCTCGCCGAGCTAAAAATTGTGTATTTATTCCTATGCAGTCCATCCGATTTTTTTCAGACCGGGAGCTAACAGACCTGCGGCTATATTCCTCTCAACTTATAAATTAAAATACATATAGCTGTTTTTCTTACTTTAAACGGATGTATTTCAAATCCCCTTGACGCAAGTGATATGTGTGCTCTCTTGACAAGTGCATCACATTGTTCTTCTGTTAATTCCATGCTCGAGTCTCAAATCAACATCCATCTGAGGAAACTCGGAACTGGGAATTTATTATTGTACTTCAAACCCGATTGGAATTAAATGCATGAAGTTTAATGAAATATTATTTTTTAAATGTATATATACAACAGTGAGTATACACCTATTCAGTGATGTATAATGCATCACCATTGAAACCATTTTCTTTGTCAATAGTTACATCAATAATTATTACTTAACAGACACAAACTGAGTTGACAATTTGAATTCAATGATATATTAAAAGCAAGATTGAAATTTACTTACTGGCAATGTCTATTAAATACTGCTACTTTATTCCAGAACGTATATACGTCCCTGTTTATTCATAATAAAAAAAATAGTGATGACAGATGTATTTCTTAAATATTCTACAGTTTGTATCTTTAGAAGATAAATTTGACTCTTTAAAATTCATTTAGAACTGAAGCTAGTGCTAGTGCACATGAATAGGAGAAGATACTGTACATGTATGATCGAGGCCATGTGTATGTGGTCACAATAAATATATCTATATTTTACTTAAAAATATATTCAACTGATATATATCTGATTCATATCTCATTATTACTGGTATATAACTTAAATTCACACACAAAAAAAAAACCCAACCAAAATGTTGTTTGGAAAGTTTAATTGAACTCTCAATGAAAAAAGGAATTTATGATACAAATTCTTTCACAACTCTCTGTACAGTATCATAGTTCATAATGAATTTAATACACAATGTGAGTTTTCTATATAGCTGAAGATACTGAACATATTGCACTATCTTTCTACTATTCAAAAGTTTGATTTTTTCTTTTAATAAAGGTCTTAATTCATTTCACAATACTGTGGAATCATTAAAATTCGAGGTGGCTCAATTTTCGTTGAATTCGTGGGTAGCCCTCTCCCACGAATTTAAATCCTCAACGAAAACAATTTTAGAAAGAGTCATCTTTGTTACTGAAATAGTAGGCTACGCGTCCACGAAATCACATCCCCAGGAATGAGCAAAAAAGTCATAATACACGAAAATTGGCCCCCACGAATTTAAATGATTCCACAGGATATTAATTGGCAACAAAACCGTTTCATAATTTTTATATGCTCTTTTTTTTCTGCATCTAATGAACAGAACATACAAGGACTGGTATTTTAAAAATTAGGTTTACAATGTTGAGAGTAAGAGTATGATATGCCATTTCAAAATACTGAAATTAGGATAAATTCTAAGAAGCTCTTGTTTTTTTTTCTTCACATAAGTAGTTTTCATTTAGTATATAAGCCTTAACCAATTTTTTTCATTATTTTTAAAGGCACTTTTCATTATTTTTATCATTCTTTTGTTTTCTTAGACCTGTGTTTAACTTTTCCTGTTCACTGCTGGGAGCAACTGAAAACAATGTAACTTGTAACATAATCCTGGACTTCAAAACGTAAACAAGCACTGTCTTTTGGCTGTCCAAATGAAATATTACAACACATACAGAAGGACATTTTGTCAGACTAGCCGACAGCCGGGGCTACGCTAGTGGTGAGAGGGTTGTTGTCGAAGGAATTCCTCATACGCAGCCTCTATTTCCTCATCCATGTAGTTCTCAGTATATGGCCCCCTAAAATAAAGAAAAAAGAAGGTTCATTCTACAGCAGTTTCCTTTTTTAAAACATCTGATTATCAAAGCAAATATACATGTAATTTTTCTCATATGTTTTCACTTTTCATATTAAAGGGGCATGGTCACGTTTTTGGTCAAATTCTATATTTATGTTTTTATTATTCACAATGCTTTGGAAATGCATTTTTAACACATTCGTTTTCGGTTTAAAAATGAAATTTTTACTTCAGTGTTTAAAATGTCAACAAATGATTTGTTCACATACACACGTAGCGAAGAATTTCAAGCTCTGTAACTATTTAAATCTGAAAAATAATTTTTGACCAACATCGTGACCTGGTCCCTTTTAATCATGAAATATATGCAATATTCTTTAATGGGTCTTACGTTATGCATCAATCATAAACAAGATGGTTTTGTCTTTTAACTTTCAATTTTTTATGCATCAATCATAAACATGATGGTTTTTGTCTTTTAACTTTCAAACCATGATGTTTTTGCCCTATTTCACTGTAAAAGATATCACTCCATTCTAAATTTTCCCTTATTTTTCAATGGCTTAATTAAGAAGAAGTGGCTCCATCTTAACCTTAAGTTGCAGCTTATGTTTTTGAGCTTGGTTTATCTTAGAGGACAATAAGACCAGTACTATGAAATCATTTTTATTCGTGGGGGTCAATGTTCGTTGATAGCCAGAAATTCCCTGGTTCATGGGGACGTAATTTCGTTGATGGTGTAGTCAAGATAACTTTTAATACATATTAAACAAATGATTGTGTATTAGTTCATGGAGATGTTAATTTGTGGGCAGGGTTACCCATGAAAGCCACGAACATTGGTCTCCTACAAAAAATGATGATTTCACAGTATGTATCATACTATATGTCAGAAAATTTGCCTGAACTAGTCAAGGTTTAAATTCTCCGAAAGAGAGAATTGAAAATACAAGTAAAATACTGGAAAAACTGTCTACAGTTATTTACTAAAATTCAATTCATGTATTAGGAAAAATGTACTTGCGTAGTCCAATTGATTGTTACTGACTGTAACTTCATAATGCCGTAAACCACAATACTGTATTGTACATGTGTAATCCAATTGTCTTTATCTCCCCAGTAAAGCGCAAAACTGTCTTTAGGAGAAATGTACATGGACAATCTACCTGACTGTAACTTACGTTTGAAAGTACTCGTCCTGATCGGACCAGGCCTGGTAGTCTCCCCCCTCCACCCAGTGACCCCCCTCCTCCAGTTCCCCCGCCTCCCAGCGGGCAAACTCCTCCTCCTCTTCTTCTTGCAGGTATGGGTCGAACGCCTGGTCTGAATACCCCGCCTCTTGAGCTGAGATTGGTTGACCATGTTGGTTGTAGAAGATGGGTTCATTCTGCAATGAATGATACCAATAATTTCATTCTAACAAAATGAAAGTTGTAACATTATATTTTACTGAACTTCACTGTTCAACTTCAATCCACTACTTTCATAAGTAGCACATTTGCCGCTTTAATTACAGAAAACTTTTTACAATGAATAATTTCATCCTTAATATTATCCTTTTTTTCCTCTTTGTGCAATATGTGCACAAGAGGTCAAATCATGCAGAGCCAACCCAAGCAACACTACAATTCAGCCTCCAGGACTGCTTTTGTAATCCCCTGAACCACTTTGTAGTAAAGTATGATTGTTGTATTAATAATACCTGTGTGAAGTTTGCTGCCTGTTGGTAGTTTTGCTGGTAGGAATCCTCGGGTGTGGGGGGATTAGAGGATCGTGATCGTCCCCAATTATTGTCTTTTAAATCTAACACTGACTTTATTAAACACTTGCTAGTTCTAAAAAAAAGAACAAATATCAAGAGATGTTTTTACGTTACAATCTTTAGCAATGAAAACGTATATGACAATTTTTACTTTTTTTGTTACATTTCTTTACAACATTTAATCATATACATTACTGTAAATGTGACAGTGATAATTTGTTTTGGTGTTTAATGGAGGTCGGGAGGCTCATTTTACCAAACAAAATTCTCCCCGAATTTATCATGTATACATGTCAACACACAAAAATTACCATATATAATTCCAGAAATAAAATTCTTGAAAATGAAACCTCAAAACATATAAACCATTTCATGCATAGAAACCATTTCATTATACAATACTACCAGGTACCTGTTAAGATCTGGGTAGGTATCTAGTTGTCTGATCTGGAGGAAGACTTCATCATAGGAGCCCTCTTCAGGAGTTTTATTCAAGTAAGCAGTATCTTCTATTGTAGAGCCTGTCAGCTGTTCAGAAAGTAGTTCATGTATATACACAGAGGTCTCATATTGCCAACAACTGTAATGCCAACATTTGTAAATTGTATTTCAAAGTTTTGTATACGCATGGGTTAAATCTTTTTAACACCTTAGCACCCCAGTTGGTTTCAAACACGACTTGCAGATCCATAGCTGCTATGTTGTGAGGCAACAAGATTGCACATTCTGAGAGACAATATGTCACAATATTGATGTGTTCTCAACTTCCCAAGTCAAGCGTTTCTGATCCGCACCACTTCTCACAAACAGGGTTTGTGAGAAGCGGTGCAGATCTGAAACCCTTGATTTGGGGAGATGATGTGTTCTGTACCTCCTGAAGCCTGTTCAGTGAATAGACTTAGGGAGTGTAGGACTGTTCACTGACACTTTTCATCAGAGAAATACATAAACATAATATAGCATGTGTCCATTTCATTAGTAAGTGCATGGCCAATTGAGAACTAATAAATTTGTCAAAACTAATTTCTGCAAGCAAATAGATATCTTTTTTACTGTTTCATTTATCTCCAGAGGTGTATTTAGTATCTGCATACAATACATGTATACATGTACATGAACTTGTATATTTTTTTAGCATAATTCTATAAGGAATAATAATGGCACATGTCTAATAATTAAGCTGCTTTATCAGTATATCAAATTTTATGCATGCTTTTAAACAATAATTTCTCAGTCAGGTAAGCCATATTTCAATGGGAAAAAATAAACAAAATTTGTTTACAAATTTGTTAGGTGATCGAATTGAGCATTATAATTATAAAGGTAACTTTTATAAGTAATCAAACACATGCATTTTCCATGTTGTTAAAAATTGCCCCAAATTATAGCATGTATAGTTTTAAGATAATTGGTTTGTATGGAAAAATTATCTGATACTGTACATGCATTGACCAAAAAATCGGATCAAGCAGTAAAATATAAGATTACGTTTACTAATATCCAACTGCTTAGGAAAATATTTAGAATAAATTAATGAGGTCAAAGTAATGTTTTAATCATAAAGTCAGTTTCTTGAGAAAAATTTACAACATCTGTTTTTTTATCAATACTGTTTTCATAATTTACATCCTGTTTTATACAAATACCTTTAGAAGCTGTGTTGCGCACTTGACCGTGAAATCAGTGGGGTGTGACAAAAGAATCAACAAAAGATCCTTCAATACTGGGCTTCGCAGTATACCTATTTTATGAGCTTTACCACTTCCGTCTTCAACCTGCAAGACATCCTTTAAATTCTTTAAATTTGAAAATTTATGTAATTTGCTACGCTGAACTTGCTAAAGATGTAATAAGATAACAAAAAGTAACTGTTATGTAATATTTTTCACATGGCTAGCTCTACCTCTAAGTTGAGAAATAGTTCCCCAATAAACATTGTGAACCCACAAAGACGGTCAATTAATTTAGGATTGGATATCATCTCTTCCTTTTTTAAAAATTCTTCTTTACACCTGCAGTAAAAAAAAAGATAATCAGGATTATTCATATCTATAAGTTTTTGTGCACTCTAAATTGCAAGTTTTTTGTTGGTGTAGTACTAATTTTCTATGCCTCGTCAGCTAAATTTTTTTTCTGTAGAGCTATTTGCAGCTAGTGTACATGTTTAAACTGGTTCCATGACAGCCTTATTTTACTGTAATTGTTTATCTCCCTTCAATTTCAATTACCGGTACTTTCAAATTGTCTGCTTACCTTACTAGACTTACTGACATAACAACATCAGAAAAAAATAATACAATGATACAATATTAAACTTACCTTGTAAGAAATACATTTCTGAAGTCTTGAAACATTGGATGGGACTTTAACTTCTTACACAGCAGTCTACAAAGCCTGGCGCCAGTGTATCGAAAATTAGGCTCGGAAACACACTGAAAATAAAAGAGATTCCCTATTAAAATCATGCCTGTATGATACTGCACCATTGGGCATATACCCTAAAATTGTTTATCAAATAGCTGCAAATTCATTTATACTCTGTCCCAAGATATCTTGGATTTACATTTGGCTAAATTGCTTGATATTTATAAATACCTCAGGGTTCAAACGATGTTAATTCAAAAGTAAGATTTCTCAGTCGAAACGCCCCTGTTAGCTTATCAGGTTTCAATACAATGCTAAAAAATGTGATGTCTACGGAGATTTTGTATTGCAGCAAGCCCGGATGTAACATTGAAAAATTGCGCAATGTATTCCGAGTGTATTCCCAATGGAAAAAAGATGTAAACAATCCCCCTTATAAATCTCCGTAAGGAATCTGTTTTCGTTCCTGTGAATTTTTCCGAGTGAAAGATGATAATTTGTCAATGAAATTATCATGGAAAATATCCCGTTCAACTATTTCAATTGCACTTCTTTCACAGGTACGTATATTTTTATTAAAAATCATCCAAATGTGCTGCATAAATATCTTGGGACAGACTATACCCATACTTACAATACATGCTACAATTACACACTACCTGTTCAAAAAGCATCTCCACGACCTTGTTTTGAATTGACTCCTCGGTGGCTGGCAGTTGGTTCATCTGATCTATGACCCCACTCATCAACTCCTCCATGTTCCCGGGCTGACTGATTAGGGCAGTCAGGGCGGTCCTGAAGCTGTCCAACACCTGTTCAGATGTGGGCGGCTGGCCATATCCGCCAATTTGTAGGCCCTGGAAGTCCTGATACAGGCTCTGTAAACCAACATTGTGGACTCTCAATAAATGAACAATTCTCATACTACCCCACATACCTAACTGAAATATTGTTTGACATGCACATGTCATATACATGTATATATAAAAAGATACCGTATATAAATTGATACATATATATATGTAAACACAATTACCCGGTATGATAATTTTTCAAAAACTTAATCATGACATCTACAATTTCTCGTTTCTTTTTTTTCCTTTTTCGTCAATAAACTTCATACAACTGCCTCATGAAGAATAAGTACCAAATCAAACAGACAAAAGAACCTAACCAGGAATACAAAAACCTATCTGATATATCAGTGCCTCAGTTTTGTCAGTTACATGTGTGCTGTATGCAGGAAATTCACATACCCTTATTGTTGTTAGCAAATTCAAAATGGGGCTTAATCAAAACTGCAAGTTATATCTATTTAATCATCAATATGCTAGTGCAAGAATCGTTTTCATGTGATTTGGTGAAAATAACTTATAGAATATAGATATCCTTGTATAAAGCAGTTGCTTTAAAATTGGCTGCTGGCTATGTCTACTTGTAAAAGATTGGAAAATTAAAGGAGAAAATAACAGTATGTACTTACATGTACAATAAATGATTCTATTTAATAAATATACAGGAAAGTTTACAGAAATGTATAGAGGATCAAGCCTCGTTTTATACATTTTATGTCCAAGGATTTATTTTCTATATGATTGTACTGACAGATTCTTAGTATGTATACAATATGTCAAAGAAAAAATTGTAAGAATCAGCATGCTCAAAACAATATGCTTAGATAACTGTTGGTTATCAAAAGATGGTAGATAATGATGTAGTGAAAGTGGAATCTTATAAACGTTATGGAAATGCATGAATGGAAGTATTTCATACATTTTGATGGATGCTTGCACATGCTAACAACACTTTTACCGGGTATTAAGGACATACAAGTTGTTTTTTTTTTAAAACAATAACAAAATCAACAATAAATTGGGACTGACTTAATCATGCTAATAATGTACAGCTGTCAAGTGTTTTAGGAAGTCTTTAATACATGCATTTCTGATTGAAAGAAAACTCTGAGCCATGCATTTGTACATGGTAGGCCCATCCCAAACCATCATGTTAAAGTCATTGTGTTAATAGCTCCAGAAATAAGAGTATTACAATAACCACAAATAAACAATACGATACAGACAAGGAATGAGGACAGTCTCAGACAGGTACTTAGATGTCATACTAGTGCTCTCTCAAGTTATTACTGTGTGCAACCTCAGGTCTGAGTATTGACCTCAGATTTAGGCACATTTCATGAAAGGGTGTGAGTTGAGGAATGAGTAGAGAGGTACATGTATGTAAAATGTTGGTGACAGTGGAGCCTGAGGTTACATTTTGTCACTTACTGCTTCTCACATGCTTTTCACTCACAGACAGATGTTGTTGATGATGTTACATATATATTGGAGTTCTCACAGACAGGTACTTTTGGTGTTAGCGATACTTTTGATATCACACGTATTGTTTTAACAAACAAAACCTGTTGACGTTAAATTGGTATTTTTCATGGTATATTGTACGCACAGACATTTTTGGTGCACTCGCAGAAAGGTACTTTTGATGTAATATTGGTGCACTAACAAACAGGTACAATTCATGTTATAATGTTCTCACAGACAGGTACTTTTTATGTTGTGCTCTCAAAAACCAAGTACTTTTGATGTTATATTGGTGCACTCACAAAGAAATACTTTTGAGGATTTACCAGGGTATTCTCACAAACAGGTTCTTTTGATGTTATATTTGGGTGTTCTCACAAACAGGTATTTTTGATGTTTATATTTGGATGTTCTCACAAACAGGTACATGTTATACCGGTATTTGGGTGTTCTCACAAACAGGTACTTTTGATGTTATATATGGGTGTTCTCACAAACAGGTACTTTTGATGTTATATTTAGGTGTTCTCACAAACAGGTACTTTTGATGTTATATTTGGGTGTCTCACAAACAGGTACTTTTGATGTCATATTTGGGTGTCTCACAAACAGGTACTTTTGATGTTATATTTGGGTGTTCTCACAAACAGGTACTTTTGATGTTATATTTGGGTGTCTCACAAACAGGTACTTTTGATGTTATAAATGGGTGTTCTCACAAACAGGTACTTTTGATGTTATATTTGGGTGTTCTCACAAACAGGTACTTTTGATGTTATATTTGGGTGTTCTCACAAACAGGTACTTATACTTTTGATGTCATATTGGTTTTCTCACAAAAAAGTATTTAATTGCTTCATCAAGTCACTCACACATGAATACTTTGGATGTAGTAAGTGTGCAACACTGCATGCTTTCTCACACATATACTGTTACACTAGCTATAACAGTAGACACACACTTTGTACACTAGCCATAGCTTTCAACATGTACTTTTACACGAGCTATTAGTGTAGAATTACTCTTTTACACTAGCTATACCTGTGAATACTGGGGGTAAGGCTGCTGTCTGGGGACAAATTCGGCAGCTGTTACAGAAAATGTGGTCTGCAAAATCAAGGAACTTAAAAGTTAAAGCTGTCATGCAAATCTTTCGACCAGACAAGAGATTTGGTCTATTCACATGATATTTCTCCTTTCAAGTAAATACTTTTGAAAAAGACTAGGATAGGAATTAGATTATTGTCAAAAGGTTATTAAAATATATATATTATAATAGTTAACGGTATAAGGCTTTAAAAAAGCAAGCTTGGTGGTCATTATGAGATTAATGTGCCCCCTCCCCCCCCCCCCCCCCCAAAAAAAAAGGGTAAACAAAATACAATCCAATGAGAAATGATTACTATATGAATATTTCTCATTTTATCAATGAAAGTTCATATCTTAATCCACCAACTGGTCAATTTTGCACCCAATTGGTCAATCTAAACACAATGAAACATACATGGTACTTTCCATTAGGAATATAAAATACTATAGATATATTTTAAGTACCAAGTTTTCTTGACTTCAACTCCTTTTTCTTTAATGTCTAGAACTTTGCATATTTTTATATGGTGATCACATTGCAGTAAGCTTTAAGGTTATTTGTGTCAGGAAAAAAATAAGCTTGTCAATGAGTAGTTGTGAATGTACATGTATCATAACAACTCAATTGTCTTGGAAAACTTTCCAGCAGTAATAAAAGGGAAAAAGTAACATCTTTAAAAAGATGTTTCAGTATGTATAATTACTTACAAACATTTACCAACATTTGGTGAAGTTCACTTAATTTTAACAGTTTAATCTCCTTTTTATATAAAATACAGATACAAAAAAGGCATTTAAATACTACAAACCTTTCTAGGCACAAACTCTGGTGCGTTGACAGAAAGAGTACTTTGGAGATTTTTACTTGAATCTACAACAGAAATCATACCATATGAAAAGGATAAGTAAAAAATGTATCCTTTACAATATAAAATCATCTGAAAGGAGAGTTTTAAGTCTGTCCAAGAATCCAATTTTGGTTTATTATCAAAATAAATAATTACCCTAGTTCAACAACTATTGAACTTCATTTCTATAGGCTAAAACTGATACAGGAATAATTTTCATTGCCATTGCTTCGAAACTAGATTTAAAAAGTAATTTTTCTGGTATCATCAGCTTACATTAATGCAATATACCAAAATATTCAGAATGTGGTCTGCATTTACAATTCTATATGTGGCGGTAATCAACAATAAAGAGCATACAGTACCGATCAGACCCAACCTAACAGAAAGTAAACCCCAACTAAACCCTGGGTTTACTTTCTGGGTTTACTAGAGTGAACCCTGAGTAAACCCAGAGTGGACACAGAGAGTAAACCCCGATCAGCAGTATACCCTGAAAGCAGACGCTACATGTGTATTCGGAATATACAAGGGGCAGGAATTACAGGCAGTAGGATGATAAGATAAAATACAGGTCTGCTTCACACTTCAGTGTGTATTGTTGACTCCAAAAGCAATTCTTGAGTAAACCCAAAGTAAACCCCGAGTGGACCCAAATTTTCATAAAGTAAACCCAAAGTAAACCCAGAAGTAAACCCGGGGTTTAGTTGGGGTTTACTCTGGTGTTAGATTGGGTCTGATCGGTACTGTACACGATATCCATAGTGTTTTCTCTCTGTGGCATCACCAGCAACTTAAAGTACATGTAACGGTTAGGGAGAAACCGTGTCGAGTGAGTGACTATATCAACATTACTTTAATATTGATACTTCTTAGAGCTGGAGTATTTTTAGGGGATTTTGCTTCCACTTAGGCTCAATCCTCCAAAGCTTAATGTTGATGCACATAAGACCAGGCTCATATTCATTTAACGAGGCCGGGTCTAATTTTTTCTGCCCTAGATTTTTTCATGAAATTTTTTACATGAATATCTACTGATATAATTATTATTTTAAGGGGAAAATATCAAACATTTACCACACCGTTTGTTCAAGGGGTCATCTCAAAGTTTGTTAATCTTTAACATAGGACCCTATGGGATTTTGCTTGAAATGTATCAATTTTGCACATTTTTTACATTTTTTTAAAACTTCTGCCCTAGGGATTTCTTTTTCTGTTCTACATATTAAAGTTATTGCTTAAAGGCATCAAATGGTCAAATAAAAAAAACTTTTACCTCCTGGTTTGATCGAGGGGTCTTATCAAAGTTGTTTTTGTATGCCCAATTTCCCAGTTTGCCAGATAATGGCTATTTTATTATTTGACAAAGAGGGAAATAGTGATCTTTATAGTAGTATTAAAACATTCAGACACATTTAAGTAATAAATAAATATATAACATCGCATATTAGGGGTCATTAATATAAAATACATGGTTACTGTCTTGAAATATAGAAATTAAGCTATATTTAGGCGGGTTAAGAAAACGTGACAGAGGACTAGGCTTGCTGAACCCTCTTCACGTTTTCGAACCGAGCCCAAATATAGCTTATACTTCGAGACATTTATGTTTATTCCACAATATAATATCAATTTTACGCATAAATCGAGCTATTTTCAACAAATTTCTGAATATCTGCAGTTGAAACTATCACGCCATGGCGTCAACAAAGCAAAAAGATGACGTCACAATACAAATGAAACGCTGCGCGAAAGCGTGCATACTCGTTCTGTACTAGGCGTCGTTAAGCTTCCAAATGACTCAATTGAAACTCTTTCATTTAAAAAAGAACAGAGATTGCAGTATATTAAAGAGAAACATGGCTACCCCATGCAATTTAAACCACACAGTCAACCAAAGTTGGAGCCAAATGTTCAGACATGAATTATAAAGGACTGTCTCACAAATTGGTTGGGGTGTCAGTTCGACATCAAGCTGATTAAGCCAAATCTCAGCTGAGATTAAGCCGAGATCTCATAGTACAAACTACTGACTGTCTTGGGTTAAAGTTGAGCAAGGTACAAGTTGTCTTGAAATTTATATCATGCATATGATATAAAACATGAACTAAAGGATCACTGAAAAAATGAAAGAAGTCTTTGATACATCTCCATTTTTCCACGTGTAAAACAGTTCACAAACAAATGCATGCTCATTTCACTATGCACCAGATGCCATTGTATTTTTTGCCCAAGGAGATTTTCATTCTTTAAAAAGTATTTGAAAATAAGTTGATAATACAGCATTGAATTAGAATATAACAAATAAAACAATTTTAAGCCATAAAAAATAAATAATATTGGAATTTGAACAGAAAAACAGAGAAAATTCGAAATTTTGAAACCATACCGAGACCATTTTGTAGTTTCTCTTGAGTAGATAGAAGCGGTCTTCTAAGACCAGGTTGAAAATGTGATCCCGATTCACTATCTTTCCCAGCTGATCCTGAAGACATCTCAAACGTGAGACAATCTTCGCGAAAAATTCTATAAATAAACACCGTTTTAATAAAGTTAACTCGTACGAATTATATGATACAAATGGGTTTTTTTTTTTTTTACAAAAATATACATATATTTTTATATATCAAATACAGATTTTGTAATTAATTTTTTTTTTATTTTTGACAAAATTACATCTTTGGATAAAAAAGAAAATTTATTTAGAGTAGATCCGCAGTCGGAAGTTCTGCAGAAACGCTGTGGACCAACACATCGCTGATACTAAAACAAGTCCCACGGGGAAAACAAGTCCCACGTAAGTCCCACATAAGTCCCACGGCAAATGCGGCTATATATCGATATAATTATGGTTGATTATGATTAAATGTGATAAAATAATATTAATTCACACAACAAAATATTTTTATAAGCTTTTATTACGGATTTATCGACAAAAAAATCAAAGATGTTGGTAAGGTAGATAACTCGTACGTAGATTTCATACGGTAGCAGGAGAAATCTATATGCCCGCCGTTTAATTGATGGATAATTTTAATTTTCTCCAACAAAATAAAATCTAATAGCAGTAAAAAGTTGACTTTATATTCATTAATTAACACAAACTAAGTAAAAATCAGGTAAGTAGACAACTCCTACGCAGAATGCATTAGCCCGCCGAGAAAAGAGTACTCCTGCCGCTTACCTGATGGGTTAATTTAATATTTTATATTTTCTAACTTAAAAATGATCATATTAATAAAAAAAAAATTATTATGCCTGTCACTGAGGCTTTTATGATAAATTATAATACAGTGAAAGATTTAAGATCTAGTCTATACGAAACACACAAGCCTGAAGGAATGTACATGTGTACGCTTAAATTACCCTTGTCGAATACCTACCTATATTCATGGATATGATTTTTTCATTACTTTAGTTTTTATTTTTAATCAACTGTACGAGGGTTGTTAGAAAACTTCGCGGACAGTGATTTACGGCAAAATTACTGTGAACTTTGTAGGATGGCGTATGTTTTATTAAATGACTACCATTTGAAAATAAGTATGCAAAAAATGATATGAATTTTAATTTTTTTCCCCAAAAGATACAGCGATTTTTACTTTGCGTGAATTAGATTTACGGAGCAACATTTCATATATCCACGAAGTCAGGTGACGTCAAACAACTGAAAGTCAAACTTGTTACTTTTTTTCAAACTAAACACCTTTCAGTTCCACACACTTTTTAAGACATTTAACCGACTTATAAAATGCACGTTCAAACCATTATTTGTCAAGCTTTTGCAGTTTCGACTTTAGATGAGGTAAATAAGCGAAATCTATAAGTGCAAGATCGATCCGGCTGTGGGGGTGGGGGGGGGGGGGGGGGGGTGCTGCAAGGGCTAAAAAAAACCCAGTTTTTTCAGCTGTAAACCTCTGTGATTCAAGTTGTAAACGTTTTTCCTATAAAAAAAATAGTAGCATTCATATAAGAACCCTTTGGTCTCCATCGGAGATTTTCCTGCGTGCACACAACATTAAATGACGGCCCGGTGCTCCAAGATGTCCATAAATAGTTTTTGACTTATTTTTCAAGCGTTGTTCGTCCAAGTTCGGCGATAAAACGGTCAGAAATTCTTCAACTTAAAACTTTCATAAAATGACCCTCATAAGTTATTGTGATGTCATATGAAATATCGTTTATTTTTATGCACGTCAACGGTACATTTTCTTAATAAGGAAAAATGCGTACAAAATATAGAAAGTTAAAAAAAAAAACAACTGACATGCTCCGTGAAGCATATTCATCAAATAATTAAGCTGTATATTTTTTATGGTGCATTTAAAACAAACAAATCGTTTCATATTTCTTAGAAAATAAAAGTTAAATCTGAAAAGTTTTGCTAGTATCATGTAAATGGTCCGCTCACAAGTCAACTTGTCCGCGAACTTTTCAAATAACCCTCGTATACATTAATAAGAATTCAATAAGAATTATTGTGTTTTAAAAAAGTATACTGTTAAATATTATCATAACTTTTTCGTCTGACGCAAAAATGCGTGATCTTGATATCATTTAACTAAACCAATTAACGATTCAACAAATAACTATCAGATTATTTTTAATAATAAAACGTAATAAAAACCATCCGTTCATCCAGAATATTTTTGAGGGGTATATTCAGGTTTGTTAAGAGAGGGGATCGAGGAAATTTAAGAAATTTGATTTGTTCCACGGGGGCGGAACTCCAACTCCCCCTCCCCCACCCCCGAATCCCATCTAGATTCAGCTCATGAAAAGTATGTGATCGAAAATCATCTACAAAGCCAAAGAAAAATTCTTACATCTTCTCCAAGTTTTTCAAGATGTAAACAGTTACTAACATTGTACAGAACTGATTATGTATATACGAAAATGTGCGTGCACTTTGCTTTAAACGTATATTCTTTCTCAATATAAATTTACTAAAATTATGAATTTTGGAGAACAAATAATTATAAAATCTGGAATGCTTACACAAGTACGTTAGCCTGTTCTTTTTCATATCTAGATCTAAGACTTTCACTGCCTAGTTCACCAAACTATATGTAAATCTTCAAGTCCTGATTTTGTTTCTAAAAACAAATATTATATACGTCATTCATAAGACTGTAGCAAAATTTTACATTGCATGATATCAGTGTAACGAATGTAACCGGGTATATTTTGGTTTCAATTTTCAATGGAGGTAAAAAAAAGCACCCGGTTCAATGTTTAACGTTGTAAAATGATTTAACTCAATGACATGGCAATCTTCTTGGTTAATATATGTCTGGTCTGTTTCGTAAATAATAATGAATTATACTTTCCTTTGCAAAAACAATTTTGTTTTTCTGTATTTTATAAGCTTCTCGAAGATAGTAACACACATGTTTAAATGTTTACGGTTATAAATGTACTGTAGAAATTATACTTAAGTTTGACTAGTTAAAACACTGATGGATTATAATATTTTTTAATTAAGTTTTCAGTGTAAGTGTACATGAGATATATAAGGATTGAGTGTTATTCGTCTTCAATTTCATATAGATTACATATAAGTTTTAATTGGGTGTCAGAAACTCTGATAATCCTGTTGCATGTAGCGACCTTGCTCTATCAACGGGAATAATAAAAGTGGACTGCATAGTATTTTGAAACATAACTTTTTTGTGTTTCGTAGATCTACTCGTTCATAACTGTTATTTTTCCTAGTCACCTAAAACATTTGAGAGAGAGAGAGAGAGAGAGAGAGAGAGAGAGAGAGAGAGAGAGAGAGATGGGGTGGGGGTTGTGTACACGGTGTGCTTCACGTTCGTCTCCCAATAAACAGGTAGGTAAAGGTCTATTGTTTCCTAAGCGACAAAAAACCCGTTCAATTCACACAGAATATACAAGAAACTAACACGTGTATATATACACGTGTATAGGTAGAGCCAACGATCACCAATCATATTTGGACATGTAGCCCCCCCCCCCCCCCCCTCCATTAGCCCCACATATTATAGTAAAGTAGTAAAGGAAATAATGAGCAAGTTATTTTGTAATTAGTACATGATTTATAGAGATAAAAAAAATACATTAATCAACGTGTTCGCCGTGTTCAGATTGTGACAATGGTCCCGCTTCTTTTTTTTTCTTTTTCTTTTTATACAAAACTCTGCGTGTAACCGTTTGAGGGAAAGTGAAGTGAATGATTGTTTGTCGTATGAAAAACATATGCACATGTCAATAAATACATGTATATACATTAAAAAATCAATTATAATTGGTAATGCAGCCATGCATTATTCTTACATTATTCTTGACTTTCTTTTCATCAGGGACGTATATACTAAGAATATACGTCCCTGTTTTTGTATAATGTAAAACATTTCTCGACCTTCGATGCATTCTGTTCAGTGTGATTCATTAAAATTGTCGGAATGACATTTTGCTTTTCGAACGTTTAGAAGTATTTTTCTCTATCGATGTTTGTATGGTTTTTCCGTTCATGAAGAGAGAAAGAAAGAGAGAGAGATGAATGGAGAAGACGGAGAAAGAGATGAAGTGAAAGAAGGAGAGAAGACAAAGAAAGAGAGAAAGAAATGCATGTTTATAAATATACATACTTGTATACATATACGCTTGTGTGATTCTAGCAGTTATTATGAATATTTCGATAAAATAAGAAGTCGAAAACATTTATTTCAGTAGAAAGTTACTTTTAACATATGTATAGATTTCCATAGGTTTCCGAATAAATTGGGGGAATATAATGGAAATCTCGAGAAAACACCTTGATTCCTTGCTGAAAATTGACAAGCAAACAACTATATATTTATACATGTTTTCAAAGCCTTCTCTTTTATCATAAGGGTTTCGAAAATATGACGATCTCTGCTGGTTTCTATTTTTGAAACACGATTTTTCATTCATTATGTAGAAAAAAACCCATTTAAAACAGAGTTGGTCTTTAGACCCAAAGATCGTGGATCAGTCTCGTGAACGGTAAGCTGCCGTAGACTAGAATGTTCTTGCTGACAATAACAATTTAATAACAATACATGTATATGTTAGTATAACTCATGAACTTCCATCAAATTTTTATTTCAGTCATCATTCTTTTTTTTCTTTTTTTTTGGAGTAGATGCAAGATCTTTTCTTTGACTTTTATGAAGATTTTCACCACTACTGACAGACTTTTCATGAGCTGATCGAGATGGGATTCGGAGGATGGGGTGGAATCCCCCCCGCCCCTCCCCTGGAAAAAAAAAATCAAATTTCGTAAATTTCATCGTAAAATGACCAAAAATATGCCTCGACCCCCTCCCCAGACAAACCTGAATACCCCCCCCCCCCCCACACCTCCCAAAAAATACTCTGAATGAAGGCATGGTTCTGTCATGTAAATTTTGAATTTACTGGGTGGGTGTGAATACAAAATTTCCAACATGTGTAAATTTTGTATGTAAACCCACCCAGTAAATTCAAAATTTACAACATGACGGTTCTTAGAGAGAGCAGAACTGGGTCAAACTTAAAAGGAGTGATATACGGACTATATAAAACTCGTATCACCCAACTTCATGTAATATAATAAATTAATCACAGCAATACGTAAACTTCTCTTCTGAACATAATCATAAGGCAATATGTTAACATTACAGCCACCTGAAATAATTTACAAATAAAATGACATAACTATAAATGGCAGGCGTGCATTTTAAATCCACAGTCGTAAGAATTCTGTGTAGAGTTTTCCCTTTATTTTTAAGTCATTCGCGCTTTTTTTTTTTCTAAATTTGCGTAAAGAAATTAATAATTTTATCTATGCATTTTTTTAGTACAATGAAATAAAAGACTAACATACAAAAAATTAATAAATAAATAAATAAATAAAATAAAAAAAATAGCAATTAGTTGTTTAGATTATGGATTCTGCGGTTTTTTTTTTACTTTCATAATTTTTACTAATTTAGTGAGTGTTAATCAATAAATGTGGTATTTTTTTATCAATATGATCATTTTTTAAGTTAGGAAATAAAAGTAAAACATCGCCCATCAGTTAAGCGGCAGGTCTGCTCTTTTCTCGGCGGGCGAATGCATTCTGCGTAGGAGTTGTCTACTTACCCAACTTTTACTTAGTTTGTGTTATTTAATTAATATAAAGTTATTTTTTTTTATTGCTATTAGATTTTATTTTGTTAAAGAAAATTTAAATTATCCATCAATAAACGACGGGTATACATATTTCTTCTGCTACCGTACGAATTCTACGTACGAGTTATCTATCTTTACCAAAATCTTTAATTTTTCGTCGATAAATCCGTAATAAAAACTTATAAAAATATTTTGTTGTGTCAATTAATATTATTTTATCACATTTAATCATAATCAATCATAATTATATCGATATATAGCCGCATTTGCCGTGGGACTTACGTGGGACTTACGTGGGACTTGTTTTCTCCGTGGGACTTGTTTTAGTATCACCCCAACACATGACTGAAATTGGAAAATAAAACACCAAAACGATGGCACCTAAAAGAAAACAACAAGACCAGAACCACTCTGTGAAGAAAAAGAAACAAAAAATCAGAGAGGATATTGTCCTAAAACCGACAATATCATCGGAAGATATTCCCAAAACACAGGTTCTATTTGAGTCGTATTCTAATGCTAGGAAATTCGGGAAGAGAGAGAGATTACACTTACTACTTAGATTAGAAAAAGAGATTAAGAATACCGTAGCATTTTGAAATCAAATTCTTCTTTGGTCTTCTAGGAATTGTTTCCTATAGCTTTTTATTGTTGATCAGCAAATTATATTTCTAAAGTTTCTGAGTAATATTTCTACAATCTCTTAATTATTCATACCCTTCCTATTATTGTAACAGTGTAGAATGAATCAGTGATCATATATATTATGTGAAACATAATACTTATTTATTCCACAGACTAAATGGACTAACAAGGAAAGAGTACTAGTTTTTTCATCTCGAGGAATATCATACAGGGGTCGCCATTTAATGAATGACATGAGGACCTTGATGCCTCATGCAAAATCAGGTATGGGTGTATATAATGCTAATAAACAAACACCAAAGTGTATATATGTTCTAGTTTTGATTGGAATGTATATTGAAATGTTGCATGGCAAATTCTTCATTGCCTTGAAACTAATAAAAAAGATTATCCAACATATTATTTCTAATTTTTGAAACTTACATGTTTCCTCTCAGTGAGAGAAATTATTAGGTTTTTTTTTATATCAATATAATTTTGTTTTAATTTATCAATGATTGTTGTTTAATCATAATTAAAATATCACATATCATAAAAAGACTAAACAATCTAGAAAACCATTATTTGCATGGACTTTTTAAACTTCATCTTTAAAAGCTCAGAGAAGGGATAGAAAATGTGAATGTGAAAATCAAAGAGTTTAAAATTACATTCTCAGACAAAGAGTTTTGTAACAAAAGTATTTTAACAAAATAGATTTATTTGACATTTTAATTGACCTATGATTTCAAATTTGATATTGACTATGGAAGATAAGCAATAGAACCAGTTTAAAAAGACCTTGGACTTTTGGTAGGACGTAAAAAATGATGATGGTTTCTAGTGAAGTATTCATAGATTGCATAGTCTTAGTTCAAAAGCAAGACAATTAAATCTTGTTAATTTCAAAGAGCCCTGGCTCAATGGCCGTCAATGAAATAGACAGACCTACATCACTTTGCTGATAGACACAACTATCCAAAGTCCATTAGTCCAAGCTCTTGTTGAAATGGTTGTATTTCTGAAGCCTCTTTATATGTACCAGTACATCCCTGATTTGATTTTATACACCACCATTACATATTGTCTATAATTTTGCACATATATTTTGCTTATATGAGTTTCGATACATGAACAATCTAGTTTTTTAGATGAATGATATTATGCAATTCTATACCAAACAGTTTAATGTATAAATTACTTTGATTTTAAAACTTTGTTATTTTAGAATCTAAAATGGATAAAAAAGATCAACTTTTTGTCATCAATGAGGTAAGATATTTTTCTCTTCTTTTAAACTCACTAGTTGAAATGTTGTAAAGGTATTAGTTGACCCAATCCTGTACTTGTTCTAAAATGCAAAAAAATATCATATCATTTTGTATATACAGATGTGTGAGATGAGAAATTGTTCAAAATGTATTTACCTGGAAGCAAAGAAGAAGCAGGATCTTTACATGTGGTTAGTGCTAGTATTTTATCCCTCTTTGCGACTTCAAAATTGAGTTAATAACTGATTGATCTTTACCTTTCATTACCCAATACAATCTTTTTTTTCAATTCCAGTTGTGAAACTTTTAACAAACCATTAAAATTTACGCTTCAAGAATCTGTTTTTTACATTATGTACTATATATTGGTTATAGCCCTTTATCTTTTTTTTTCAGGTTATCAAATGTACCACGAGGCCCCTCTGCCAAATTTCTTGTAGAAAACTGTAAGATATCTCTGTAATTTCATAAATGTAATGTATTAATAGATGACCCAATACTGATACAACGTTGCCAGTTACCGGTATTAATTCTTTACTTCTGATTATAGTGTGTTAATTGACACCATGACCTTTAATTTTTCAGTACACACAATGTCAGAGTTGAAGATGACAGGCAATTGTCTGAAGGGGTCACGACCTTTGCTCTCATTTGATCAAGTAGGTTAAAACATGCTTCATAAATCCAATAATGGAAATAGAAACTTTATTCAGTAGGGTTGGAAATGATTACTACCATGGACAATTGTGAAAGTGGTATTTCATTTATTTGGTTTCTATTATGTTTGCAGACTACTGGGTATTTATTAACTCAAACCATATTTTGAGCACAATTTCTGTGAAAATCAAAAGTAGAGTCTTGAGCAAATGACTAGATTTTATGCAGTAAATATTTTGTCCAGGATTTTTTTTTAGACAACAGTAAATAAAATGATACAGTAGAGATGTAATTTTCACATTATTGGATATGGTGATAGATGAGTACAATTAGTGAAATTTGACTTTTATTGATGAGGACAGACACTAAGTGGAAATCTTTGATGCACAAAAATATAAAAATTCATTTCAGGAGTTTGACAAAGAAGCACACTGGAGTCTCATTAAAGAACTATTAATACAGGTCTGTCCATTGAGCATTGGTCTTAGTCAGGCAGTTCTTGATTTTGCTTAAATCAGCTATGCTGAGGTGATGAATCCACTAGATTAATTTCATAATGAGAAAAAACACCCAGAACTTGTTATTCACCAGTTTGATTGCATTTATTTCAGACATTTAGTACCCCAAACCATCATCCCAAGAGTCAGCCATTCTTTGATCATGTATACACATTCTCCATCGCAGACAACCGGATTTGGTTCAGGAATTACCAGATACTTGAGGAGGATGGTTCTTTGGCAGAAATCGGTTAGAATTTATAAACCCTGTAATTCTGTTGTATATTTATGGAATAAAATCATTCCAATTTATTGTGCAAGTACAGTGTATATCATGTTAAAGTATGAAACAATGCACATACATTGGTTAGCAGGTCAATTATCAGTCTTAATTTCTGTATGTAAAAAAAAAAAAATAATGAAAAAAATATATCACTCAATAACCTTTGAGAAATGAATGAAGCTTTAACTAGATTTGGAAATGCCTGCAGTCAAATGCTTCCAAAGTGGAATTACTTTTATCCTTATTGTTTTGTCTCTCAATAGGACCCCGGTTTGTTTTGAATCCTATCAGAATATTTGAGGGAAGTTTTGGAGGGCCAACACTCTTCCAGAATCCTCACTATGTATCTCCTAATGATGTAAGTAGAATAGTGTTGTTATACTCAACTAAAATACTACTCAAATACATGTTCATGATAGATACCATAAACATGGAAATGAATGGACCTTGCAAATACATGTATTTTGGGGGGAAAAAAGGATCTTTGTACAATTTGTATGATGGGGTTTTGGAATATTTATGCAATGCCACATGTACATGTATTCCGCCAAATAACCTTACAAAAGATACTTACCAGGGGATCAAAAATTTTATTAAAAAACATTCAGCGGTACAATATTTACTGGCAATCGTGATATCTGTTTGTCCTTTATATTTGGTTCTTATATTTTACAATTTTCTGTATCAATAGTTATGAAAGAGGTTACCGGTAAATGATTTAAAACTGTAAGTGTACTTTATGTTGTAAATGTCCCTGTTTTTTTAAGTGACTTGTTTCTGTCACAGCTGAGGCATCTGATGAGGAAGAGAGGAGCCCAAAAATATATGTCCAGGATTCAGGCCAAGAAATCGCTGGAGATGAGACGCGGTCAGCCGTCTTACGAAACAGACCCAACAGACGATGTGTTTGTCACGATACGACCCGAGGACGCTGAGGAAGATTCTTGATAAATAAATTAGAAACTTTCTATGTGTTTTGAGTATTTCTGTAGTTATATATAGTTACTATTGCATTGATTTTGCAGTGCCTTGCAGATGATTAGTATGATTAGAAGTTCTAAGGCTGCATATCTGAATGCTCTAAACTTCATTATTTAGAACTCCATGGGAACAGGAAAAATCTTTGACTTATTCAAGGATTCAAGATATCAAGATTTCAATACAATCACTTACATATGCATCATATTGGAGATATCAGTGTTTGTGAGACAGACATTTAACTGATTGTTGCCCCATTTGTAGATAGGCTAATGCCCTGATTGTAGACTACCAGATTATGTTGTATAAAAATATACTATTAGCTATTTTCAGACATATATCTTAAAAAATTGTCATTTTAACTTCAAACAGACTAGTCCCCATGGTGCACAAAACTAGACAGTTCCTATTGATTTTCAATATCACCAGATGCTTTGTAGTCTAAATGTTGGTGATGATAATGTTCATGTAGTTCTAAACTTTTATAAGGCATTACGTTATAAAAATACAACTTAGGAGGATGACCAGTCTGATTAAAACCATCTCCTTCTCCTTCTCAGGGACCCTGACAAGTGTAAGGAGAAGGGGGTGGTTTTAATCGGACTGGAGGATGACAAATTTACATAGAGCTTGCAAGAAATTTTCAAATGAAGCAGTAACGAAGTACAGCAAAACTTGATTCCTTATGAAAGTAATGAAAATCACTATTTCAAATAATAATTTGTACCAAAAACAGAATCAAAAAGACAAACGGAGCAAAATGCTATGATGGATCATATCATATGATGCAATTTTCTGTTGTGTTGCATGTACAATTTCATATTGTATCATACTACAATATTTATTTCAAAGTACAATTCAATATCATATAATATGAAACAATGCAATTTTGTATCATGATATCATAAAATACATGATATTGTAGTAAATGATATATATCATCACAGTATATTGTAATATACAAACTTGTACCATGATATTGTATCATATGATACATTTTATTTTAGATAATATTGTAAAGTATGATACAATAATCATTTGTAAAACATAAAATTGTATCTTATGATATAATGTATCATACAACTTTGTTTTAATCAATATTATATAATGAAAAACATCATATCTTTTTGTACCATATTAAATGAAACTATCATTGATATGACACAATATTGTGTCATATTATATGATACAATATTATTACTTATTAGGTTTGTTACTGCGAGGCGGAGCCGAGTCTTCTATGGACTTTACCGACACCACAAATTTCTGTAAACAGTCAGTAACAAACCTAATAAGTGTTTTGTTTTGTCGAGGACCCTAAATTTGATATGTAAACAACAAAAGATAATATATACCAATTAAATTCATAGGCTTATTATCTAATTTTGTACCTTTCTCGTCAGTCGTCTGTGCAAACCTGGATGCCATTGTATATATGATCGTTTTATTACGTCACGGGCAAAAGGGGAGTCACTCTAAATATTTTGGGGCTTAAAAATTAAAGGTATGGTTGAGCGTTTGTGTTAAAAATAAGCTCACAGAACGTTACTTCCGCCATGTTGCCGTATAAATTTTAACACCCGCTGTGTAAAGAAATTTATAAGGCAATCGCGTGACACGATTCATGCATCCAATGACGTCGAGACATTCTAGTCCGAGGCAAAACAATGTATGATGTGATATCTATCATCATGTCATATGATACAATATAGTATCTTTTGATGTGATATTGTATGAAATGATACATTATTGTAACATATGATTCAATATTCTATTATCATATGATTCAATTTCATATGATTCAACATTGTTAAATATATCATGATAAAAAATTAAAACATACGATATCATATCTGTCTACAATATTATTTCACATAATACAATAATATTTTGTATCAAGATACAATACAATATTGTATTATATGATTCAATGCAAAGACAGTTTTTAGCTCACCTGAGCTGAAAGCTCAGTGAGCTTTTTTGATCACATTTTGTCTGTCTGTAAACTTTTCACATTTTTAACATCTTCTCAAGAACCACTGCAACATTTAATTTATTTCATCCAAACTTGGCACAAATCATCCTTAGGCAGAGGAGATTCAAAGTTGAAAATTAAGGACCACACCCTTTTCAAGGGGAGTTAAGTAGAATATTAAAATCAAAATCATGAGGAGTGGGATGGGGCCACCTTTGGGATCCAGTTTTGTAAAGGAAAACATTTTAATAATTTACAAAAAATGTTATAATATATGATTTTGCTCATATATGCAAGCTTTTATATATATTGCTAATTTTTGGGAGTCGATTTTCATCAACTCTCCTATGCAGTTACTTAGACAAACCGAAAGTGAAACAGTGTTTGGACCTCAGCAAAAATCATCGCTGCTGACAAGACTTAGTTCTTGAAAATAATTGATAAATTCGATGTAATGTATGCTAAAGCATTGTTTTTCAAGGAAACTAATCTATAAATGCATTGAAAATAGTCAGATTTTAAATGGAACAAACAATTTATATTTTATTGTAGTCGTATGTATTCCTACGCCAGAGTTCAATATAGTCTCGTTCAACTCGACGCTCGGCTGTCTCCGTAAATCTCCGACAAGCAGAGAGTCTCTTTTGCTTGTCGGAAATATACGGTGTCAGCCGAGCGTTTGGTTGATCGAGACTGGAGTTCAATATTGCTTGGATCCATACAATTTTCAAGATATATTTCTATTACTAATACATACATGTAGTTTGATTGAATCAATTTTATCTTTAAATATTAATTAACATGATTCATATGGGAGTTTCTCGACATTCTTGTCAAAAAAGTCCAAAAATTCATATTATTAAAATGTGCATCATTCAAATACAAATTAGAAACCACATGTACTTGTCATGCAAAATAACATATCATTGATTTTAAAATAAATAAACATCGACAAAATCAACTCCCGTCAGTTTTTCGGTCTTTGATTTAAAATTGTTTAGAGTTAGACTTTGGTCCCTGGACAACTCTTGGGTATCACAAGGGGCTCACAGTTTGATGTAGGTTTATACTAGTATCCCATATATGAAAAATTCTCTAAGATCTTTTTGAGAACTGCAATGCCCAACATGTGATATGACTATAAAATCATCCTGTTAGAAAAGGGACTTAATAACAAACATAAGGGGAGAAAAGGGATTTTATTTATACAAGATGTACATGTATTATACTACATTGTCCAGATATTTTGTATTATGACTCCATTAAGCTGATTTTATCATGCCTATTGTTGCTCAGGTGAGTGATGTGGCCCATAGGCCTCTTGCTATGATACAATATCTTACAAATAGGAATTATGATATATCATATATAAACAATCACATTTATCAAACAAGTTTAGGTGAGGAAGGACAGATTGTTTTAGCATCCTTGATGATGGAGATCAGGCGCTGTCATCCATGTTTCTAATCTAAAGTTACATGAAACATAAAACTTGGTCAGGACAGCATTTTCTTCTAAAATGTCTGCACCTGCTCCAGCATTTAGATAATCCAGATCAAGTTCTGTATTAGAAGCTACCTCATTATTACACACCAATACACTGTAGTTATATAAACCATGCAAGTCTGATTGGGTTTTAAAGAGAATTTAATTATGTAACCAGCTTAAAGACCTTAACATCATTTTAGATGTTCTAAAATTTATCATTTTCGGTATGAGCAGCTAGTTTTGCGAATCATTTACATACATAAATCAACCATGCAAGTATAAATAAGAAAAGAAAAGACAATTTGCATAAACATGTGACCTGATCCAAAAACCATAACCTGCTACTCCAGCATCTAAATCTAATGGCTCAGATTTAGCATCCAAGCCAGTCATGTGCATCTGCATCACAAGATGCATCATACATCTAAGTTTGGTAGAGATACGTCAAAGCAACTGCTCCAAAAACTTTTACCTGCTCCAAAAACCATAACTTTCTCCAGCGACTGTAACCTCTGGCTCAAATACAGCATTAAAGCCTGTCAGTTGTATATGTATCACAAGATGTCCAATCCACACAAGTTTAGTAGGACCAGTGATAACTTACATGTAGAATATGGTCACCAATAAGCACTTGTTCCAAAAATCTTAACTTTGACTAGCATCTGAAATTTATGGCCCAGATTTAGCATCGTGTGTTAAGTTCACAAGTCTGTCTAGATGCACCATCCTTGCAAGTTTGGTGAAGATAGGACAAGTAATAACTTAGATACAGGGCCTGCTCCAAAAATTTAACCCAGGTCCGGATGCCAATGCCAAGTGTGTGGCATAAACTCTCCCCGCCTTCTTCTCAGTAGGCAAACAATTCTAAGATATTTTCCTACAGATGTCATCACTTTACTTGCCTCAAAATATCATTTTAACACAATCACCAGGCCTGTAAAATTAATGTGTGTTTTTTTTTTACACATAAAACTGCACATGAAGTTTGCATATTTCACTTTTCAAGTTCTGTTGGTGCATTTCAGAGTAGGGCCAGGCAAGTAAAGCATCGATATTGGTAGTCAATTGACAAAGAATTTTATAATAATAGTTATTTTGTCAGAATGTGTTAAATGACAAGGTTAATCAGCTCAAACTAGTGCAATTTTTTTGTGAGCTATAAATTGCAAGTTTTTTTTTTATTGGAGAAACTGAAGCTCCACGGCTTGTCAACCTGAATTTTCCTGCTTATCAGCAGCTAGGAAATAGCATTAGGTTACCAATGTTTACATATAAATATATCAGTACATGTATTTGTAATTAAAATTCAATACAGAACAGACATTGTTACTACACTTTATTTACTTATGTCATTGCACTGAATCAACAAAACAATGGTCACTAAACAATGATAATTGATTACACTGAACACAGCTTTACATACATGTATACAAAATAGATCAATATAATTATGTAGTATAATATAGTCAAAACTCAAGATAAGTCCTGAATCACACAGCGCCTGGCCATTGTACTTTTC
Source organism: Magallana angulata (assembly GCF_025612915.1). NCBI lineage: Eukaryota > Metazoa > Mollusca > Bivalvia > Ostreida > Ostreidae > Magallana > Magallana angulata. Next base: position 24,093,589 of record NC_069120.1, on the reverse strand, counting down.
ACTGTCTTCTGTCACTCATTCATAGTCCTACAACAAACAACCAAACCATTATGAGAGTACATGATAAATATGACAGAAGTATATACATGTAATGGTCCCTCTCTCTCTCATGGTGTCCCAATTTTTTTTCCTTATTGGTATTTATCTAAAATTTCCTGCAACTAGCGGTTCGATTCATAACATGATGATTTAAATTCTTATGCTTTTTTTCTTTTATAAACATGAGTTTTGTAATCTAATGTACAATATTTCAGTCTTTGAAGGTAATACATGTCTTATTGAAGGACATATATATCAAACAATATTGGGTCAATTCACTGTTCACATATCTATACCGTTTATTTCATACCTCATCTGTTTCATCATCTTCATCACTGATTACAGGCTTAGCCTTGCCACGAGATTTTCTCTTTTTAGAACTCTCTGCCTTATCTTTTTTCTGCAAGAAGAAGAACATTTTTTATGTAGACTTACATTTACTGAAGTAATTAAAACACATCTACATCAACAAAGAAACAAATCAACAATAAAGAACTGTGAAAGAAATAATACCTTCTTGGACTTGTCTTTTTTGTGTTTTTTGCTTGAAGATGCACCTGTCAAATACAAGTTCAGAATTGCAAAAAATTGTACTTGTTATTTTAAAACAACTTGTTACATAATGAATAAGTGAAAAGAAAGTTCTTAAACATACAGTATTGGTACAAATGTACTTCTTCAACAGAAACAGCATAGATAAATTTCCAACATACTGGTTATAAATAAGGAATAAGGAATCATTCTTTGAGTATTATGAGGTGATAATTTTGGTCGGGCGTGATCAAATCCAATAAAGCCCGAAAGGCTTTATGATAGATTTGCTCACGCCCCGACTGAAATTATCACCTCATAATATTCAAAGAATGATTCCTTATTACTCATGTTTATATAATTTTAGGCCATCGTACGATTAAATCTTTAAATATAAATAAGCAAACCCCTCCGGCACCTCAATTTGGCGTCATTTGTATTATGGGTTACATAGTACAAAATCGATACGTAGTGTTATCACAGACAAAGACACTGGATAATGTAAATATATGATATTTTTGGCTGTTTCATACATGTACATATATCTTTTGCTTACCATCCTCATCTTCCTCTTCCTCCTCCTCATCCTCTCCCTTGCCATCCTCATCCTCTCCCTCATCTTCCTCATTACTGCTGCTGTTATCATCTGAGTAGGTCACGCCTTCCTTCTCCAGCCTCTCCCTGGCACTAGTAAACACTGATTTCAAAACAATGGAGTCCTCATAGATCTGTAAAAGAAACATCCTACTGTGATTGCAGAGTCTTAAAAATATTCCTTGTAATAACTGAGGTTAAGGAGCAAAATCCTCATGATAGAAACAAAAATAAATTAAGATACAAGGGTTTAATGGTAGTAGACCCAATAATATACATATGCCCAATTAGGGAAATGCTTTATGTTTGAAACAATAAATAATTGTATTTGGGTATAATTTTTAATCATTGATTTACCACTATGCATTTTAAATCTTGGTTTGACAACAAATATTATGGTTACATTAATATTAATGTGCATCACCTTTTGTGAATAGAGTAAAAATGACAATTTCAAAGATATGTAAATTTATGAACAATGAATAGTTTTTCTAATGAAAATTCTTGTCATGTATGCTTCTGATTTCTATTACTGTTGATTCAACAACAAAATCTACGCAATTGGTTTTCAAGAAATAATGATGAAACCACACAATCATGGATTAGTTATATTTTGGAAAATGAAACTGTAAACACAATACATTTGGCTGTGTATACTTTTTAGAGTTTTTTGGCAAAAAGCAACTTCCACTTAATCTAATACATGTACATTGCTAAATGTCATAAGTACATACAGTATGTGTGTAAGAATAGGTTCATCCAGAAATATGCTTATTCAAATCCAAGAAAACTTCTGAAAAAATCATATCCATCAAATATCGTACACGCCATAGGTAATACATTTACCATATGTCAATTAGGACAACATTACATGAGACATTTCTTAAAATGTGATAAAAACATAGTACATGTATAAGAGTTCTTACCAGTGATCCCTCAATGTTGTAAGACTGAGCATTCTCACACAGAAGCATAACGTCTGTCTCCAGGTCATCCAGACTGCGATATCTGTGATCTCGAATTCTTTGCTGTAAATAACAGGGTTTGAATTGTATTATCAATGATATTGACTAATATCACTAAATAACTAACAATGGTACACATAAAATATGTGCAACAGACAGAGTTTTCTTCTTCATACAGATTTAAACAAGGGGTGAGACAAAGACTATCCTGTTTAATACTTGTATGTATAAGAAATATTAACCTTGATTTTCTTAAAATCCACAGGCTTTGCAATGATCTCATAGTACTCTGGCAAATCTTTCTTTGATGGCAGCTGGAAGAATGCTTCACTCAGGACTCTGTCATCTCTAAAATCAAAATGAATTATATCATTACATACTTTCAATTTACAAAGCACCCTGATCCTGTTTTCCAACTCCTTAAAGTAGAGTTTTTAAAGGAAAAGTCATCCCCAGCAATATGAGACAAAAGAACTTTTCTTTTTATAGTCATCATACAGTTCAAAAGTTGTAAGTTATGAGCATCACAAAAAATTCCAAAATTATATTCATAGTATAACACAGTGAAACTGTTATTAAAGTACCACTGTTACAAACAGGACCTACCTGTCTTTGTAGTTGAGTACAACATCCAGTATCTTCTTCATTATAGAGGTCAGCTTGCGGGGGTTGGGTGGGAGTTTCTCCACTGGGGGACGACCTCGCTTCTTTTTGGGCTTTGATTCCTCATCTTTCTCTGGCTTTCTCTTTTTGGGTTTCTTTGATTTCTGCTTTACGGTTTCAACTTCATCTAAATTGCCTTCCTCAATAGCCTATAAAATCATTCATGAAATCAGCAACATACAGAATGGATTTCGATAAGTTTTTCACTTTTTCCATAATATATGCTTGCATAATTTGTTTCCTACCTTGATCCATTGTTTCTCTGTAAGAGAGTCAGAATAATCAACCTCCTTTCTCTGTCGCGATCCTCTTCCAAATAATTTATCCTCCTCCTCTTCGTAAGTCAACCTTTCGACCTAGAACAAATAAAATCGAAAATAAATCCGGAACAATGATACCCTCAGTTCAATACTGATAAGTAATCTGAGAAGGTTTTGAGTTCTGACCTCCTTTTCATCTTTCAGAATCCATGTTGGCAACTCGGCTTCCTCAATCAAGCGCGGCTTTCGGTTTGGATTTCTGGCCTCTTCTCTTCTTCTCTCAATATCCATTTTCTGCATAATAAATATGAGCAAACATTAAAATAGCAAAGACACAATCTTAGACAAATTCCATGTCACTGATCTAGTACATGTACCAGGTTGATCTAACCCTGGAAGGATAATACATTCATGACATTACCTGGTAAAGGTCAAACTCGTCCTCAGATCTTGCCAACATCTGATTGATAGTCTCATCATCAGGAACTTCATCCTCTTCCTACAATACACATTTGCAATGTACAGTAAGTTAATTTCTCTCAGGCCATCATTAAAAATATCTATGTTTCCCCTAACCCGACCCTAAATTTTGAAGTTAGGTAGGTAGATAGGTAAATAATTTTTTTTCTGTCAGGGCACAATATAAAATGCATTGTAAATTAAAAAACATAGGTAATCACAGATTAC